>NC_041380.1:415406231-415429064 GCF_002162155.2 Triticum dicoccoides
GGGGGGGTGGTGTTCGGTTGGGTTGGGGGTTTGGTTGGGTTTAAGAGGTTGCTCGCGGAAACAGACGGAAAACGTAAGCAGCAAGATGGGTGGATCGGCCAATCATATCGTCCGAGGGGAGAGAGAGGAAACTAAATTCAAGCGGAGAATGGATTCGGGTGGCGATGCGGTGGGGCGAGAGGCGGCGCCGCGTCGTGGCACGCATGACTCATCACACTGGATCCGGTTGGTTTGTTTCTTTCTTTCTTTTCTTTCCCTTGGGGGCATGAGTACGATGGAACGAACAAACGCAGCAGGCAGCAAATCCGTTCTCCGTCCACAAATGACAAGCCGTCGCCGTCTTGTTCCCGGAAATTTGGAAGGCATTTGTGTCGAATTATTTTAGGATCCCAATAGTTGACGAACGTTCGTTGTGAGGGATGGCATTTGCGAGAGGCATAACATTTTATTCAGAGGTGCATGGCTGTTTCTAAAAATAAGGAAAATTTGAGGCACGAACGAACAGAGACCGACACCGTTTGGTCTCGTGTCGCAACTAAACCTGAAAAATACGTGCGCTTATCATCCCCCTCAGGAGACCTTCGCTAGATAACATTCTCGTTATTTAAATCTCCGGCAACTCAAACACCATGTAACACTATTTATGATGTTCATACTATTTTCCGTTTCCCGCCACGAAAACCAACAACATGCCCATTCTTTAGAGAGACACCGACAATTCCCCTATCTCTAAAATAACCGTCGTTTTATCGGAAGTTGTGGCAAAAAAAAAAAACTCTCCGACAGTTCTCATAGACTGGCTTTATCTTTAAAGGATCCCATAAAAGAGGTCATTTCTCCCCATTGATTTACGAGAGGATGGCCTTCCCGTACCTTTTTGGCGGGATTGCAACCACCTGAAACTTCCGTGCGCCGTCACCTGGAACGCCGCCGCCCCGCCGAACCTTCACCGGAGAGCCATTGTGCCGTCACCGGCCGCCTCCTCTCCCGCCCCGGTTGTCGCCGCCTCACCCGCACTGCCCACCGCCACCACTCGTGCTTGCCGCTGCCTCGCCCGTGCCTTTCGTCGCCGCCGTCTGCACCCACCGCCGCCTCGCCCGCGTCAGAAGCGTCACATCCGCACCCGCCGCCACGCCATGCCCCCTGCCGGCAGCCACCCCACCACCGTTGGTGTCACTGACTAGCGAGTCCTGGGGATTACCTCTTTTTTGTTTAATTAAAAATTAAAATAAAAATGTAGTCAGGGGGAGAAGATTAGGGGAACCGACAAAAGTTGCTTTTATAAAACTTCCCCTAACTTTTCCAGGAAGGCCAAAAAACCACTTATGCGGGTAATTTTTAGGGGAACTACTGGAGTTTCTTAGTCACTTGCATGGCAACATCGTCTAGTCGTAGTGTCTTAACATCAGTTGCCTCGCTGAGCGTCTCTCTAAGACTAGGGAGCATGTGTCATTCTTTGAGGACAATAATGTGCCCCTCAATCACCTCGGACCTCCAAACTTCAGTTTGGACTCGGATTGTGACTTGTATGCTCGGACAGTAGAGTGGATGAAGGGCTAAGAAAAGTTGACCTCCACAAGCGAAAAAAACTAGTGTGCAACATGTTGAGATCCAAAGGTCGTGCCTAGATCCCTCATCCCATGAAAAAAATGCAACTGGTTTTTGGGTTGTAATCTACAAGAGCATGCTAGAATACAATAAAGTCAGACTCAAATGTTTCTATTAACTACAAGATCATGTCTCGAGATGAATGCAGTAAAGTAGGACTTAGCTATTCATATGTTGTGAGAATCAACTCTACCTACTCAAGATTTCATGAGAGAATCCAACATGATTCTTATGAGATTGTGCCAATGAAGAATAATCCCAAATTCGTGAGTAAGGGTACCCACCGAAGAGGAAAGCTTTTATGGGTGCAAATGGATCATATCATCGGCCCAGGTATCTAGGGCCTTTCCAGTCACGCGCCGCATGGGAGTTGTCATTCTTAAGTGATAAGAACATTAGCTCCCTTTCAAGGAATTAACGGTTGCAGGAGATTTGTTTCCCTCCAATTACAAGATCGAATGGTCGTATCCCTTGAATACAAAATAGGTAGGGGCGTAGTGCTATCAGCCATCTGGGTCCTGAACCTATCAACCGTGTTACCATCATCGTCGATGAGACCCCTTCAGGAACCAGCCCCTCCCTACAATCTTCAAACAACATCCAGATGGAATGAATCTCTTCGGTGATCCTTCTGAAGGAAATATGCCCTAGAGGCAATAATAAAGTTATTATTTATTTCCTTATTTCATGATAAATGTTTATTATTCATGCTAGAATTGTATTAACCGAAAACATATTACATGTGTGAATACATAGACAAACAGAGTGTCACTAGTATGCCTCTACTTGATTAGCTCGTTGATCAAAGATGGTTAAGTTTCCTAACCATAGACATGAGTTGTCATTTGATTAATGGGATCACATCATTAGGAAAATGATGTGATTGATTTGACCCATTCCGTTAACTTAGCACTTGATCGTTTAGTTTGTTGCTATTGCTTTCTTCATGACTTACACATGTTCCTATGACTATGAGATTATGCAACTCCCGTTTACCGGAGGAACACTTTGTGTGCCACCAAACGTCACAAACGTAATTGGGTGATTATAAAGGTGCTCTACATGTGTCTCTGAAGGTAATTGTTGGGTTGGCGTATTTCGAGATTAGGATTTGTCACTCCGATTGTCGGAGAGGTATCTCTGGGCCCACTCGGTAATGCATATCACTATAAGCCTTGCAAGCATTGCAACTAATGAGTTAGTTGCGGGATGATGTATTACGGAACAAGTAAAGAGACTTGCCGGTAACGAGATTGAACTAGGTATTGAGATACCGACGATCGAATCTTGGGCAAGTAACATACCGATGACAAAGGGAACAATGTATGTTGTTATGCGGTCTGACCAATAAAGATCTTCGTAGAATATGTAGGAGCCAATATGGGCATCCAGGTCCCGCTATTGGTTATTGACCAGAGAGGTGTCTCGGTCATGTCTACATAGTTTTCGAACCCGTATGGTCCGCACGCTTAATGTTCGTTGACGATATAGTACTATGAGTTATGTATGTTGGTGACTGAATGTTGTTCGGAGTTCCGGATAAGATCACGGACATGACGAGGAACTCTCCAATGGTTCGGAGATAAATATTGATATATGGGATAATAGTGTTTGGACTCCGGAAGGGTTCCGGAATTCACCGGAAGGGGTTCAGATGTTTTCCGAAATGTTTGGGTACGAGAACACTTTATTTGGGCCAAAAGGGAAAGCCCACAAGGTTTTTGGAAAGTGCAAAAGGAAGTTTTGCGGAGTCCAGGGGCCAGACGCCGGGAACCCTGGCGTCTGGCCCTGGAGTCCGAGAAGGACTCTTGCCTTTCGGGTGAAACCGACTTTGTGGAGGCTTTTACTCCAAGTTTCGACCCCAAGGCTCAACATATAAATAGAGGGGCAGGACTAGCACCCAAGAGAGATCAAAAAACACCAAGCCATGTGCCGGCTACCCCGTCCCCTCTAGTTTATCCTCCGTCATAGTTTTTATAGTGCTTAGGCGAAACCCTGCGGAGATTGCTCTTCACCAACATCGTCACCACGCCGTCGTGCTGCCGGAACTCATCTACTACTTCGCCCCTCTTGCTGGATCGAGAAGGCGAGGACGTCATCGAGCTGAACGCGTGCTGAACGCGGAGGTGTTGTACGTTCGGTACTTGATCGGGACGGATCGTGAAGGTGTACGACTACATCAACCGCGTTGATAAACGCTTCCGCTTACGGTCTACAAGGGTACGTATACAACACTCCCCCCTCTCGTTGCTATGCATCACTATGATCCAGCGTGTGCGTAGGATTTTTTTTTTAAATTACTATGTTCCCCAACACCTTCACCGACCAAGATGACATACCGGGCACCTTGCATCCCAGTCACGATGATCGGCGGATTCTCCAGCATGAAGAAGCAAGTGCGGCCAAAAGGCACTGTAACCGTGCAAGGCAAAGTGAGAGAGATTGACCCCTCTTGATCGGCTCAGTTCGTAAGGATCGGGCAGCTCTATAATCCTGTCGTGAACATGAGCTCCTAGCATTCTCTAGGTTTACCTGGATGTTTTCGCTTGCAGCGCTGCTGGCATGACGTGGTTAGGAAAATGGGCAAAATATTAGAGTGACAAAAGCACATCTATCATTTGCCCATTTTTCTTGTGTCACTCTAAAAAATGACATCGCACTTCTGCCATTCTTACCTTTTTAGTGTATCACAAAATTCATTTTGAGTGGCAAAATCAAAATATCCGGAGGTCAAATTAATTTTGTTTATGCCACTATAACAAGGCTAGAGTGGCAAAAGTGAAACGTAAGAGTTAGAGCATCTCCAAGCGCACCCCCAACAAGCCCCCTAGGCGATTTTTTCGCGTCGGCGCACAAAAATCGGCCCAGTCGTGCCCCAGGAGCCCGTTTTTCGCCGTTTTGGGCCGAAACTGGCGCCCGTGGACACAGGCCAAACCCGACGCGTTGGGTGCGCCTGAGGGTGCCGGGGCGAGCGGTTTTTGCGCAAAAGAGCTGCGGACCTGCCGAGTCAGCGACACTCGCCTCGTCGTCCTCACAACACCTCGGGTTTCCTGCGTGGAATCAATGACAAGGCCGCGCCGCCCGTGAGGAATCAATGGCAAGGTTGCCGCTGGTATCCATACGGCGCGCGGCTATAAAAGCAGGGCCTCCCCTCGCCTCTGGCCACACCCGCCCACAGCCACCGCCGAGCTCTGCCTCTCTCTCTCCATGCACAGCCTCCGCCGACCTTCCTCCCCTCCCCTCTCTTCCCAAGCCCACCCGATGGCTGAGAGGTTCCCCGGCGATGGGGCGGCGGCCAACGGCTTCGGCTGCCGCTCGCTCCATGAGTGGGAGGCCTATCTCTTCTTCGAGGAGAACATCTCGGCACCACCAAACATGCGCTCCGGGCCTACGGGGTTGATAACCCACAAGTATAGAGGATCGCAACAGCTTTCGAGGGTAGAGTATTCAACCCAAATTTATTGATTCGACACAAGGAGATCCAAAGAATATTCTCAAGTATTAGCAGCTGAGTTGTCAATTCAACCACACCTGGAAACTTAGTATCTGCAGCAAAATGTTTAGTAGCAAAGTAATATGATAGTGGTGGTAGCAGCAACAAAAGTAAAGACAGCAAAAGTAATGTTTTTGGTATTTTGTAGTGATTGTAACAATAGCAACGGGAAAGTAAATAAGCGTAAACCAGTATATGGAAAACTCGTAGGCACCAGATCAGTGATGGATAATTATGCCGGATGCAGTTCATCATGTAACAGTCATAACATAGGGTGACACAGAACTAGCTCCAATTCATCAATGTAATATAGGCATGTATTCCGTATATAGTCATACGTGCTTATGGAAAAGAACTTGCATGACATCTTTTGTCCTATCCTCCCGTGGCAGCGGGGTCCTATTGGAAACTAAGGGATATTAAGGCCTCCTTTTAATAGAGAACCGGAACAAAGCATTAGCACATAGTGAATACATGAACTCCTCAAACTATGGTCATCACCGGGAGTGGTCCTGATTATTGTCACTTCGGGGTTGCCGGATCATAACACATAGTAGGTGACTATAGGCTTGCAATATAGAATCAAGAACTCACATATATTCATGAAAACATAATAGGTTTAGATCTGAAATCATGGCACTCGGGCCCTAGTGACAAGCATTAAGCATAGCAAAGTCATAGCAACATCAATCTCAGAAGATAATGGATACTAGGGATCAAACCCTAACAAAACTAACTAAATTACATGATAAATCTCATCCAACCCATCACCGTCCAGCAAGCCTACGATGGAATTACTCATGCACGGCGGTGAGCATCATGAAATTGGTGATGGAGGATGGTTGATGATGACGACGTCGACGAATCCCATTCTCCGGAGCCCCGAACGGACTCTAGATCAGCCCTCCCGAGAGGTTTTAGGGCTTGGCGGCAGCTCCGTATCGTAAAACACGATGATTTCTTCTCTCTGATTTTTTTTCTCATTGAAACTCAATATATGGAGGTGGAGTTGGAGTCGGAGACGCAACAGGGGGCCCACGAGGTAGGGGGCGCGCCCTAGCCCCCCCCCCCCTCGTGAGAAGGGTGTGGTCCCCCTGGTCTTCATCTTTGGTGAGGATTTTTTATTGTTTTTTCTAAGATGTTCCATGGAGTTTCAGGTCATTCCAAGAATATTTGTTTTCTGCACATAAAACAACACCATGGTAATTTTGCTGAAAACAGCGTCAGTCCGGGTTAGTTCCATTCAAATCATACAAGTTAGAGTCCAAAACAAGGGCAAAAGTGTTTGGAAAAGTAGATACGACGGAGACGTATCAACTCCCCCAAGCTTAAAACCCTTGCTTGTCCTCAAGCAATTTAGTTGACAAACTGAAAGAAAGAAAGAAAAAATTTTACAAACTCTGTTTGCTCTTGTTGTTGTAACTATGTCAAGCCAGCATTCAAATTTTCAGCATAGATCGTAACTAACCACATTTGCAATAATTCTCAGGTCTCATGATTACTCATATCAATAGCATAATCAACTAGCAATTCATAATAATAAATCTCGGATGACAACACTTTCTCAAAACAATCATAATATGATATAATAAGATGGTACCTCGTTAGCCCTTTCTGAGACCGCAAAACATAAATGCAGAGCACCTTTAAAGATCAGGGACTGACTAGACATTGTAATTCATGGTAAAAGAGATCCAATCATAGTCATACCCAATATAAATTAACAGTGATGAATGCAAATGACGGTTGTGCTCTCCGGCTAGTGCTTTTTAATAAGAGGGTGATGACTCAATATAAAAGTAAATGGATAGACCCTTCGCATAGGGAAGCAGAGATTTGTAGAGGTGCTAAAGCTCAGTTTTGCAATAGAGATAAATTGTATTTTGAGCGATATACTTTCATTGTCAATGTAACAACTAAGAGATGGTGATATCTTCCATGCTAAACACATTATAGGCGGTTCCCAAACAGAATGGTAAAGTTTATACTCCCCCTCCACCAACAAGCATCAATCCATGGCTTGCTCGAAATAACGAGTGCCTCCAACATACATCAGGTCCCAGGGGGAGTTTTGTTTGCAATTAATTTTGATTTAGTTTGCATAAAGCATGGGACTGGGCATTCCGGTGACCAGCCATTTTCTTGTGAGTGAGGAGCGGAGTCCACTCCTCTTGAGAATAACCCGCCTAACACGGAAGATAAGGACAGCCTTTGTTGATACATGAGCTATTCGAGCATACAAAACAGAATGTTTATTTGAAGGTTTAGAGTTTGGCACATACAAATTTACTTGGAACGGCAGGTAGATACCGCATATAAGAAGATATGGTGGACTCATCTGGAATAACTTTGGGGTTTAAGGGATTGGATGCATAAGCAGTATTCCCGCTTAATACAAGTGAAGGCTAGCAAAAGACTGGGAAGTGACCAACTAGAGAGCGACAACAGCCATGTACATGCATTACAATTAATAAACATTGGATGCAAGCATGAGTAGGATATAATCCACCATGAACATAAATATCGTGAAGGCTATGTTGATTTTGTTTCAACTACATGCGTGAACATGTGCCAAGTCAAGTCACTTAAATCATTCAAAAGAGGATATCACCCCATCATACCACATCATAATCATCTCAATAGCATGTTGGCACATAAGGTAAATCATTATAACTCATAGTTAATCAAGCATGGCACAAGCAACTATGATCTCTAATTGGCATTGCAAACATGTTTATTCATAATAAGCTGAATCAAGAACGAGGGACTCATCATATTTACAAAAACAAAAGAGGTCGAGTTCATACCAGCTTTTCTCATCTCAGTCAGTCCATCATATATCATCATAATTGCCTTTCACTTGCACGACTGAACGGTGTGAATAATAATAATAGTGCACGTGCATTGGACTAAGCTGGAATCTGCGAGCATTCAATAAACATGAGAAGACAAGGCAATATGGGCTCTAGGTTAAATCAACAATAATGCATATAAGAGCCACTTCAACAATTTAATTATGGTCTTCTCCTACTGACCCCCAAAGAAAAGAAAAGAAATAAAACTATTTACACGGGAAAGCTCCCAACAAGCAAAAGAAGAACGGGATTGGGTTTTCTTTTTAATTATTACTACTACAGCAGAAAAATAAACTAATACTAATTTTTGGTTTTTTCTTAAGGTTTAACAAACACACAAGAAGAAAGCAGGAAAAGGAAAATAAACTAGCATGGATATTACAGTGAAAAAGTATGAGCACCGACATCTAGCAATGAGTGTGTGTGAGCATAAATGTATTGTCGGTGAGAAATACGTACTCCCCCAAGTTTAGGCTTTTGGCCTAAGTTGGTCTATGGCCACGGCTGGCCTGGCGGATATCCATAATAATAGTTGTTGGGGTTGTACTGTGATGAGGAAGGATAGTTGGGATCATACTGATGTGCAGCGGTTATCACCTGCTGAGCTGCAGCGTGGAGTCGGGCTGCCTCCGCTCTCCTCTCGTACTCTTCTGCCTCCTCTCTGGTAATAACATATCTTCCTTTTGTCTGTGAATCAAAGAAGGCAGGAGCAGGGAGAGTAATACGAAAAACACGTCGTTTATCAAAAATTAAACGATATAAGAGAGGTGATTCAGGCCTCTCAACAAACTGGTGCGAAGCCATAGAGTCATAATCTAAATATGCAGGAGGCAACTCCATATCACCCTCACGAATGTCTATTTCAAGAAAATGAGCTAAGCGGGTTGCATAAATTCCTCCAAAAAAATCTCCATTATGTCTATTATAATGCAACCTATGAGTTACAATAGCTCCCATATGATAAGATTGGTCTCCTAACACAACACTCCTAAGAATGTTGAGATCAGGGACACACATGTGACATGCTTCATCCTTAGCATTTATGCATCTACCGATGAAAAGAGCAAAATAATGTATAGCAGGAAAGTGAATGCTCCCTATGTTAGCCTGCGTTATATCTCTGGACTCCCCCACAGTTATACTAGCAAGAAAGTTTCTAAATTCAGATTTAGGGGGATACCTAATACTGCCCCATGATGGAAGTTCGCAAGCAGAAGTGAAATCCTCTAGGTCCATGGTATAAGATTTGTCATAAAGATCAAACATGGCTGAAGGAGAATTACGCGAAGATGAATACTCAAACATCCTCACAAAGGAACTTGTGAGATCATAATACTGAGGGCATTTGTTAGCCTCAAAATCCTCAAGACCGGCATTGCGCAAATATGCTTTGAATTCTTCTTTAATTCCCGCACGGTCCATAAAATTTTCCGACGGCCATTCGCAAGGCCGTACTGGAGCGTCTCTTGGTGGATCCTCGTCAGCATCGCGCATAGCAATCCTGGGTCCTTGCTTCTTATAGGAACCACCTTGGAACATCTTCCTAAACATATTGTTTTTCTCTGAAAAATTCTGAAATTTTTAGTAACTTCAAAATAAAAGTAAACCAACTTCAATAAAACTGATAGCAACTACTCCTACAAGTGCCCATAGCCTATATCAAGCATTAGAACTACTTGGAACCATATAAATTTGACATGCAAGCTCAAGAACATGGTCACCTATGCAGCACAAATTTGCAAAGAATAAAGCACTAGAACAAAAACTAATTGGACCAATGGAGGAGTCACATACCAAGGAACAATCTCCCCAAGCAGTTTTGCGAGAGGTGCTTTGAGCAAGGAGATCGAAAATCACAGTAAAAGTGGCTGGAACTTGTGCTTGAGTTGGTTTTTCGGGTTTGTGTGAGACAGAGAAAGAAGATGGGTGCTGGGATAAGTGGAGGAGGGCCACCGTGGGCCCACGAGGCAGGGGGCACGCCTTATAGGGGGGGGGGTGCCCACCACCCTCGTGACCAGGTGGCAGCTCCTCCCGCGGTAATTTTTACACAGTAAATCCTCAAATATTCCCGAAAAAATCATATTAAATTGGCATGGCATTCTGAGGACTTTTATTTTCGGAATATTTTTATATTGCACAGATAAGTCAGGAAACAGACAGAAAATACTATTTTTACTTTATTTAATATAAATAACAGAAAGTATAGAGAGGATACATAAGTTTGTGCTTCTAATTTCATCAATCTCATGCTCATCAAAAAGAATCAACTAACAAGGTTGATCAAGTCTTGTTAACAAACTCATTTCAATAATCATGAAACCGGAGAAATTTTGAATAACACTAAGTTACCTCAACGGGGATATGCACATCCCCAATAATAAGAATATCATATTTCTTCTTGACAGTAGGAAGAGGAAATTCAAAACCTCCAAATATAATCGATGGAATTTTTCCAATAGAGTTGATACTATGAACTTGAGGTTGTTTCCTCGGAAAGTGTACCGTATGCTCATTACCATTAACATGAAAAGTGACATTACCTTTGTTGCAATCAATAATAGCCTCTGCAGTATTAAGAAAAGGTCTTCCAAGAATAATAGACATACTATCATCCTTGGGAATATCAAGTATAACAAAGTCCGTTAAAATAGTAATGTTTGCAACCACAACAGGCACATCCTCACAAATACCGACAGGTATAGCAGTTGATTTATCAGCCATTTGCAAAGATATTTTAGTAGGTGTTAGCTTATTCAAGTCAAGTCTACGATATAAAGAGAGAGGCATAACACTAACACCGGCTCCAAGATCACATAAAGCAGTTTTAATATAATTTCTTTCAATGGAGCAAGGTATAGTAGGTACTCCGGGGTCTCCAAGTTTCTTTGGTATTCCACCCTTAAAAGTATAATTAGCAAGCATGGTGGAAATTTCAGCTTCTGGTATCTTTCTTTTATTAGTAATGATATCCTTCATATATTTAGCATAAGGATTTGTTTTGAGCACATTAGTTAATCGCATACGCAAAAAGATAGGCCTAATCATTTCAGCAAAGCGCTCAAAATCCTCATCATCCTTTTTCTTGGATGGTTTCAGAGGAAAAGGCATGGGTTTCTGAACCCAAGGTTCCCTTTCTTTACCATGTTTCGTAGCAACAAAGTCTCTTTTATCATAATGTTGATTCTTTAATTGTGGGTTATCAAGATGAACAACAGGTTCAATTTCTACATCATTATCATTACTAGGTTGAGCATCATCATGAACATCTTCATTAATATTTTTACTAGGTTCATGTTCATTACCAGATTGTGTTTCAGCATCAGACATAGAAATATCATTTGGATTATCAGGTGGTTCAGCAATAGGTTCACTAGAAGTTTGCGCAGTTCTATCATTTTTCTTCTTCTTCTTTTTAGAAAAACTAGGAACATCAATATTATTTCTTTGAGAATCTTGCTCGATTCTCTTAGGGTGGCCTTCAGGATACAAAGGTTCCTGAGTCATTCTATCAGTTCTAGTAGCCACTCTAACATCATAATCATTTTTTTACTATTCATTTCATTTAGCACTTCTTTTTGAGCTTTAAGTACTTGTTCTACTTGAGTGGTAACCATAGAAGCATGTTTGCTAACAAGTTTAAGTTCACCTTTAATATTAGCCATATAATCACCCAAGCGTCTAATCATATAAGCATTTTCTTTTAATTGTCTACCAAAATAAGCATTGAAGTCGTCTTGCTTATACATAAAGTTATCAAACTCATCCAAGCACTGACTAGTAATTTTAGTAGGAGGAATTTCAGCTTTATCATATCTATGGAGAGAATTTACCTTTACTACCTGTGTCGAGATATCGGGATCAGGAGGTTCTTCAGTAAATAAATAATTAAGATCATATGTTTTTTCAACGGGCGGTATATTAAGACCATGTATTTCTTCAATAGGAGGTAAATTCTTAACGTCTTCAGCTTTAATACCCTTTTCTTTCATGGATTTCTTTGCCTCTTGCATATCTTCGGGACTGAAAAATAGAACACCTCTCTTCTTCGGAGTTGGTTTAGGAATAAGATCATTAATTGGAGCAGGAGATGGCTCAGGAGCTGGCTCAGGAGGTGCCCAATTATTTTCATTTGTCAACATATTATTCAATAAAAGTTCAGCTTCATCCGGTGTTCTTTCCCTGAAAAGAGAACCAGCACAACTATTCAGGTAATCTCTGGAAGCATCGGTTAGTCCATTATAAAAGATATCAAGTATTTCAGGTTTCTTAAGAGGATGATCAGGCAAAGCATTAAGTAACTTGAGAAGCCTCCCCCAAGCTTGTGGGATTTAATTTGCATGAAGTTGTATATTTCCCTCAAAGCAGCTTGTTTCTTATGAGCAGGGAAATATTTAGCAGAGAAGTAATAAATCATATCCTGGGGACTACGCACATAACCAGGATCAAGAGAATTAAACCATATCTTAGCATCACCTTTTAATGAGAACGGAAATATTTTGAGTATATAAAAGTAACGCGATCTCTCATTATTAGTGAACAGGGCAGCTATATCATTTAACTACGTAAGATGTGCCACAACAGTTTCAGATTCATAGCCATAAAATGGATCAGATTCAACCAAAGTAATTATATCAGGATCAACAGAGAATTCATAATCTTTATCAGGAACACATATAGGTGAAGTAGCAAAAGCAGGGTCAGGTCTCATTTTATCTCTAAATGATTCTTTGTTCCATTTAATTAATAACCTCTTAAGCTCATATCTATCTTTGCAAGCAAAAATAGCGGCAGAAGATTCCATATCAAAAAGATAACCCTCAGGAATAATATGCATATTTTCATCATCACTGTCATCATCGTATTCAGATTCAATAATTTCTTTTTCTCTAGCCCTAGCAATTTGTTCATCAAGAAATTCACCAAGGGGCACAGTAGTATCAGGCATAGAAGCAGTTTCGTTATAAGTATCATGCATAGCAGAAGTGGCATCATCAATAACATGCGACATATCAGAACGCATAGCAGAAGCAGATGTAGGTGTCGCTAACTTACTCATAACAGAAGGTGAATCAAGTGCAGAGCTAGATGTCAGTTCCTTACCTCCCCTCATAGTTGAGGGATAGATCTTGGTTTTTGGATCTGTCAAGTTCTTCGTAGTGTCCAGCAGATATAAATCTCAAGTGACTCAAAGAATAGAGCTATGCTCCCCGACAACGGCGCCAGAAATTAGTCTTGATAACCCACAAGTATAGAGGATCGCAACAACTTTCGAGGGTAGAGTATTCAACCCAAATTTATTGATTCGACACAAGGGGAGCCAAAGAATATTCTCAAGTATTAGCAGCTGCGTTGTCAATTCAACCACACCTGGAAACTTAGTATCTGCAGCAAAATGTTTAGTAGCAAAGTAATATGATAGTGGTGGTAGCAGCAACAAAAGTAAAGACAGTAAAAGTAATATTTTTGGTTTTTTGTAGTGATTGTAACAATAGCAACGGGAAAGTAAATAAGCGTAAACCAGTATATGGAAAACTCGTAGGCACCGGATCAGTGATGGATAATTATGCCGGATGCAGTTCATCATGTAACAGTCATAACATAAGGTGACACAGAACTAGCTCCAATTCATCAATGCAATGTAGGCATGTATTCCGTATATAGTCATACGTGCTTATGGAAAAGAACTTGCATGACATCTTTTGTCCTACCCTCCCGTGGCAGCGAGGTCCTATTGGAAACTAAGGGATATTAAGGCCTCCTTTTAATAGAGAACCGGAACAAAGCATTAGCACATAGTGAATACATGAACTCCTCAAACTATGGTCATCACCGGGAGTGGTCCCGATTATTGTCACTTCGGGGTTGCCGGATCATAACACATAGTAGGTGACTATAGACTTGCAAGATAGGATCAAGAACTCACATATATTCATTAAAAGATAATAGGTTCAGATCTGAAATCATGGCACTCGGGCCCTAGTGACAAGCATTAAGCATAGCAAAGTCATAGCAACATCAATCTCAGAACATAATGGATACTAGGGATCAAACCCTAACAAAACTAACTCGATTACATGATAAATCTCATCCAACCTATCCCCGTCCAGCAAGCCTACGATGGAATTACTCACGCACGGCGGTGAGCATCATGAAATTGGTGATGGAGGATGGTTGATGATGACGACGACGACGAACCCCCCTCTCCGGAGCTCCGAACGGACTCCAGATCAACCCTTCCGAGAGGTTTAGGGCTTGGCGACGGCTCCGTATCGTAAAACGTGATGATTTCTTCTCTCTGATTTTTTTCTCATCGAAACTCAATATATGAAGGTGGAGTTGGAGTCGGAGACGCAATAGGGGGCCCACGAGGTAGGGGACGCGTCCTGGGGGGGCGCCCCCCACCCTCGTGAGAAGGTTGTGGGCCCCCTGGTCTTCATCTTTGGCGAGGATTTTTTTTTATTTTTTCTAAGATGTCCCGTGGATTTTCAGGCCATTCCAAGAATATTTGTTTTCTGCACATAAAACAACACCATGGTAATTCTGCTGAAAACAACGTCAGTCCGGGTTAGTTCCATTCAAATCATACAAGTTAGAGTCCAAAACAAGGGCAAAAATGTTTGGAAAAGTAGATACGATGGAGACGTATCAGGGGTGGAGATTCAGCGCTGGTGGAGTCCCCATTCCCCCGGTGCCCGACGTCGACGCACGCCCCGACCTCTTCCCGCTGAGGTTGATCGCGTGCGGGCGTCGCTGCCGGAGAAGCAGCGCACCCTCCCGCGGTACGCCGCTGACAACCACGCGTCGTGGGCGGCGTACTTTCAGCGCCGACAGGCGCAGCGGCTGGCGTCCACCAACGGGGCAACGATGGTGGGGGCGTCAAGAACAACGAGGGGCGCCGCCTATGGTGGGGCGCCCCCAGTTGCACGCTCCACAAGGTACTCCAGTACCTCGAGGGCGGCAATGACCCGCCGTTGGCATACCCTGCCGCGGCCGCCGCCCCGATCCCCCGCTGGAGCGCCGGGCAATGGATGCCCAGGAGGTTCGGCTCCTCCTCTCACTCCTCCTCCCACACCTCTTCCCACTCCTCCAGCTCGCCGGCGGTGTTCAACGTCAAGGCCGAACCCACGCAGCAGAGACGCCGCTCGGCCGGCGCACCCGCAACGCCCGCATCGTCATCAACAAGGGTGGCGGGCGCGCCTCCTCCTCGGCTTCTCCGCGCTACGTCAAACCGAAGACGGAGCCGGGGCTCGCCGCCGTGAAGACGGAGCCAGGGCTTGCCGGCGGCATTAAGGAGGAGCTCGACGACGCGACGGCCTTGAAGTGGGCACGTGACGACTGGGCGCGGACGAAGCTGGAGCGCCAGCGCCTCGCCTACGAGCGGTTCGAGGCTCGGCGCTGTGGCCGGGAAGAGGGAGGCGTCGTCGTCCTCGACGACAGCGACGATGACGCGCCGCCACCACCGGTCCACCAGGGCGACGCCGGGCAGGGGTCTAGCACGGGCGACCGTGTGAAGGAGGAGAAGGACGACGAGGACAACGGCGGCGGCGGAGGCGACGGCAGCGACTTCGCCTCTCTCGGTGCCTTATTCGGCCTGTAGTCACGTTTATTTATTTTTAAGTATTTTATCTATGTAAGAAACTATTTCAGTTCGCCGATGTAATGCACTGTTTCGCCGAAAATTTGTCCCCCAGGCTGATTTTACTGCCGGTCCGCCCCCACACGGCGATTTTTCGAGCCGCTTGGGGGGCCAACGGTCGGAGATTTTCTTAGAGTGGCATAAGAAAATTTGGAGAAAAAATACCTAGAGTGGCAAAAACAAAAACCTACAAAAAAATTATCTCTCCTAATAATTCCTGGCCCTACTCCGCACCGAGCTAAACCCTGAGACCGAAGAGGGGACAGGGGACGAAGCAATTTCATGACCCAAAGGATGCTGCGGTGTCTGTACACCCAGCGGCGGTGGGCGCACCGCCGGGGCGGCTTCGTCACCGGCGGCACTGGCTGGTCGCAGAAGGCCCGCCCAGCCGCCGTGATGGGCGCGAAGAAGTCGGAGTGGTGGGCGGTGGACGGCGAGCTGCACGAGATCGGGGAGGGCGTGCCACACCGCGAGCGCTTCGCCATTCCGCGCGACAACCTCCCGAACCGCCGACGCAAGCAGATGCGCGAGCAGTTCATGCGCCGCACGCGTCTCGTCCTCAAGGACTCGGTAATCACAGCCGCACCTAGCAAATATTCCGCGCCTCCCCACTTCTGACCGCTTGCTTGGCCTGTGGTAGCTGCTCCTTCAACCCTAGATTTATTTTTTCTGCTGTTAGGTGTTTATGTATGGCTGGTCGAAATGGGATGATTGCTCCGAGCGAAACCAACAAATTAGGTGAATCGTTAGTGGGGTATCCAATTGAAAGTTTGAAACGGGTTCCATTGGGATTTGGTGGCAGCGTCCCCATTTGCCTTCTTTTCTGTCAGACATACTGTTCATGTTTGATAGCAATGAACTAACATGGCCTTTCGACTCAGGATTTGGGCTCAAATTGACTGTGATTGGCTATTTTTTATATTCGTTTATGAATGATTTGGATGAGGTCGGATGAAACGATTTCTGCCGGTTGATTTTAGGCAGGACCCATTTAATGTTTGTTGGGAATTTTGTATGAGTTCCACCAGAATCAACTAAATTTGTTCCTCTATTATTAGAGATGATGTGGCCATTCTGGCACCTATCATGCACAAGTTTGGAACCATAGTATGTGCTTTAGAATGAGATGCAACTTGAGTTATAGAATGAAATGAACGACATGTGGTACTATTTGACCAAAACTTTTCCAGGCTCGTATAGTGCCTTTGCTTTGTTCCATAAGAAACAAAGAAATTCTGAAGCACATTATCCTGCTATAATTTAATCTGCTCTTGATAGTTAGATACCATGTTAACTGTGAGGACCACAGTTTTAAATAGCGCGCTATCTCAGTGCTATAGCGTTTGGAGGGGCATCACGTTATAGCGCCAATTTAGCGTGCTAACGCTTTGGCCGCTATTTGCCATAGCCTGCCATTTAGAACTTTGGTGAGGACATGTGCAAAACAAAGAACATGTTGCGTGTAGCAATTTCATGATCAATGCATGCTTTGGATGGGGACAAACAAACTGAACCAATTCTATAACGGAGGGCCAACGCATAACATAGGCTATGCTTAGTTGATTCTGGTGAGCCCTGTGTTAGTAAGTGCTTCCACTGGGGTGTTGCAGCCGCTGGTTCATATAAAATAATTTTCTAGCTGTTTGCGGCATGCCACAACCTTTAGTACAACATTGCTTGGTTTTTTACTAAACTTTGGCTACCACCACACCTCTTTTACTGATGTTGAGGTGTTTCTGTCTTGCAAGTTCACGTGGAGCCTTTTGCTTGGAGACCAACTTCATTAAAAATACGGGCACCTCAGAACTTTGTTTATACAAACAATAAGCCATACAGTCCCATTGTACTGTGGCTATTTCATGTTTCTGGATTCATGTTGTGTTCTTATCTCCATTCTATGTATTTTTGGATGAGATGTTTGTTTGGGATGCAATGTTCAACTTCCTTTTGCTGCTCATGTTTCATAGTAGTTGTTAATAGTAAAGGCCTTGTTTAGGATGCCTGATCCTTGCTGGGATCCTGACCTAACCCCTACCAACCCCCAATTCATTTTGGTTGGGATAGGGCTTGCCAAACAAGACCTAAGTTGAGACTTAAGATATCCAGGATCCAAGAGATAAGGAACCATTCATATCAATTTCATGTCTGGCTATCCCGAAGCACTTTACAAGATAATATGTAGTATTTAGACCAAATACCAATCCTAGTTTTGCACTACAACGTTCTCACTTTCCTTTCTCTGATGTTGTCCAATTGGAAAAGATGACTTGAGTGTTTAATTGTTATGTTTGTTTGGCTAGCTCCTGTACTGGATTGCTGTATTCAGGAATCAGCTGCTTAATTACATTTTTTTTACAACGGAGTTAATGCTAGCATCAATAAATGAAGGGAAACTTTTTCCTCCATTTTCATGTAATAGTTGTTGATATTATGTAGGTACATGACTATATTATGCAAAAGTTCGATCCTATTAGCGATTTCAAATACTTCCATTCACTTTCATATTATTAGACTTAACCATCACAAACTTACAGGAACATGAAACCTGGTGCAAAAAATATATGGAACTGTACCAAGAACTTAGAGAGAACTGGGAACGGTTGTACTGGGATGAAGGTTATTCAAAAAAGATTGCCGAAGATCGTGCTAATTATGACTCTGCTGAAGAAGATGATCTAGACTTCTCACCATACAGGTAGCAGACCCTGAATAGTTCTATAATTCATTTCACACTAATGAGCAAAGTTGGTCCCTCGAGTTTGGATAATAGGCCACTTTAGTCTTTTGATGTTTCCAATTTGGGTCACTCACAGACCCATGAGATAACATGACGGTGTTCATGCCACATAAGCACCCCTTCTATCCTAGTGCCCAAGTCATAGCATCTAATTTATTTGCTCAACTGTCAAAGGAGCCAGAGTTGACATCACTCTATATGTGGCTGATCTTCTTGTTTCCAAGTGTTGCAATATATTATACATTGCCATGAAAAAGTAATTTTGTAAAATTCAAATATCAGTTCCCATGTTCCATTTATGTGCTGATCATTATTGGATGCCTTGAACAGTGAGCTAGGAAAAATGGGTGCTGACGTTGGATGACAATGTGGCTGCCATGTCATCTCACAGATGTGTTCAGCCAAAATATAAATACCATGGACTGAACCGGCCCTTTCTAAACTTCAGTGATGTAGCTTTTCCAATTAATGAAAAGATGTGCACATGCCCCTCCCTCCCCCAGCTAATAAACTTGAAGAAACAACTTGGACATATATCTTGGAGTATATATTTTAATTGGTTTCTTTCAGGACATAACCCAAGTTTACTTAAATGTAATCATGTGATAAATATTGGGTAGAACTACAAACTTTGCACTTTCCTCTCATTATTCGATTATTGCAGCTTCCAAATGTTTAGCAATCTTTTCAACTAGTCATGAGTAGATTAGCGTCACAAATATATCTTCATTCAAGTGGTCTCATATATTCAATTTTATATTGCAGCAGGAGAAGGAGCTCCAGTGCAGAGCCAAACAAGGTATTTTATCTACTCTGTACTGTTGATACATGTTGCATGCCATTTTGTTATGCACAGGAACTTGAATGCTGTAGTGCAGCATGATTGCATGCTAATACTCCGGGCTTTTCTGATATTCTTCACATACTGCAAACCGTTAGGAGTCAGGCTGACAGAACCGTTGGAAAAAAACTGAGTAAACTGTTTCAGCTAATTATTTATGCTTACCAGAAGCTATTTTAGTTGGCAGCAGGAAAAGTACTTGAGCTGACAGATCTGTTGGAAAAAACCCGAGTAAACTGTTTCAGTGAATTATTTAGGCTTGCACCGAAAGCCCTTAAAGCTGGCAGTGGGAAAGCCACCTCGTTTTGCTGGGAATGTGTGGGAAAGCCAACTAGATTTTGTACTTGTTCGGGCATCTTAATTTGGCATACATCAGGTAACATGGAAACAGTAGTTGTGCTCTGTATGTTGGTCAGTCTTGACCTTGTACTATCTATTCTACTGGAAGTGCTGCCTAAAAGTACCATATTACCTTATGCTACCTGGATTTTGCTACAATTGAACAAAATCTAGCATGAACCATTAAAGAAAATAGAAATCCTCAGTGTACCTTCTTACACTCTCCCAGTTTTTCTCTCTTTAGGTTTATTCTCATATGCTCCAGGCGAATTGAGGCATAGACATGTCTTATCTCCACAAACTTTTGAATCCTCGGCGTGATAAGATTACCACCTAAAAATGCATATTGGTGAATGATCACGTAGCAAAGACCCAACAGAGTCTCAAGATAACCCGCTCTCCATACCTGCCAAACAGCCCACCTAGAACAGATGACAGAATTAACAGAGTTAATCAATGATTTGTTGTGTTTTGAAACCAACGAAACCAGTGACATGAACAAAGTGACCGTGTTTCCCTCTTTTTTTAATGCTGCTGCTGCTCCTGTTGTCTTCTTTGGACTGGCCTCCCTCTGTGACCCTAGTGTATGTGAGCACCCGCAGTCACAAAAACACTGAGCAGGACCTTTGCTCAAGTGTTTAAATCCAAATTAAATTATTAAGCTTAGTTTTCACTGTGCGTTGCTGAAGTTTATGTTTGGCTATGTCCATAGGTGCCAGTGTGGGTGCTTCAGTTGGACCATACAACTTCCTGATTGTGATGAGAGTTATTGGGAAATCTAATGTTGAATTAGTACACAACAAGCTAGTACATTGTTGCACCTCAGTTTACAAGGACGATTACACCTTGTTAATTTTGGAAATGGGGTAGTTTGAACTTTAAGGTTGTGGACGAAGATGATGCTATTGGCTTTGCACAAGAGTAATTGATGGTAGTAACTCGAATTACCATACCCCAGCACTGTGTATACCGTATAAACGGGGCTCTACCGGCATGGGTTTATACAGGGCCTATATAAAGGCGTCCATGATCCCGCAAGAGGGGCCAAGCAATCCAGAGCTCTTGAAACCCTAATGATCATGGTGCATATTGCCTAGATCGACCACCATTGCCCGTCGAGTTGCCTATCAACTTGCTGGATCTACTCTTTGTAACTGATATTAGTTGACATTGTACACTTTTCTCATATAATACCATCAAAGGCAGGAGCAGGGCTATTACCCACGCAAGCGGGGCCCAAACCTGGACATATCATGTTCTAGATCCCCTCGGTGACCTGAGGTGACGTTCCCGTGACTGCATAAATCACATGTGACTACCGTACTGCTGTCAGGCGTCGACAAATTATCCTCGACAATAATCATGGCTAAATGAATTAAATTGTCCAAACATTATGTATCTGTGTGACATTTGTGTAGCTTCCTGATCTGGATCTTCCATTTATCCTCAGTTCTTTGAGTATCTTTTGCCGCATCATTAAACAACCGTGTCAATGACACTACATTTGCGAGTCACAGGTGTTGTCACTTATAAGTTTGTACTGCAGGACCTTGGTTTTGGGGAAAGCAAACAGGGTGAAACATGGGAAAGGGTTACTCAAATTCGTGACAAGTTTGAGTATGACAGAGAAAGGAGAATGAGAGAGCGAGGTAAATATCATGTCTTGATGCTGGATTATTTTGTTTATCCTGTCATTATTGATTGGTTGCATAAAATTAAAAATTGCATGGTTCTTGTGAAATATCAATGGCTGCTCGACACCACAACCCTGCAAATTCTTTTTGCACTGTTAGGTAGTGTTGCATGTAAAGTTTCGTTGGTGTTTCTTTCCTGGAGCTTTTTTATCAGGTGTGTTTATTAATTTGCTCATCTACTGTCTCCCTATGATGCAGCGTTTGCTCCCATGAATATGGAGAACAATTTTGGCCAGCAGAACTGGAAAAGGCCAGAAGCCAGAACGAGTCAGGGTTTTCCTCGGCAAACATAGAAACTAAGTCTGGTCATGATTGGGTTTCATAAATCAAACTGGTCGGGGTTTCCAACGTGACCAAGTCCCTGAGATCAGCACTATTCGGATTTCCGAAAGGAATCAAGTTTCAGAAATCGGCAATATCCAAATTTCCGAAACCAGCTTGATGGAAACAATAAGTGATTTGGTGACCAGAGTCAAGTTTTAGCCAGCATGTTGCAATCCTGCGGGAACACTAAAAGGTGGTGCGCGATTGCCGAGTCTTTGTGCTTGCTGATTTCACACTTTTGTAATGCTAATTGAATTGAAAATGAGATGAGAAGTGATGACATGCTTTTATGTTCGTTGATGTAGTCGTACTACAGTTTAGCCTCGTCTGTCAAAATGAGATGAGTGTAACATAAGATACAGCTGCCCTATTTTGCCCTCGCGGCCTTGCCCAGCTCTTATCGTGAGACAGAATGGTTTTTACTCAATGCAGTCCAACAGTTCTATAATGCTGGAGCATTTCATTCACCCTTGATTGTGATGAGAATTGACATGTGCTAGTATCATGAGACAAGAATTATGGAACGGGGAGGGAGTACGATTTACCCCCTCCGTTCCTAAATACGTGAAGTCTTTTTTAGAGAATTCAATATGAACTACATACAGATGTATATAAACGTAGTTTAGAATGTAGTATATAGTTCATATTCACTTATTTTGCTCCGTATGTAGTCCATATTAAAATCTTTAAAAAGACTTATATTTAGAAACGGAGGGAGTAGTATATATTGCTTGACAGGCTAAACATCAATTATGCTTTACCATCAGTTTAGGATGGTCGCATCCAAATGTGATAATGCGTCAGTCTATATTTTTAGTAAATGATGTGGTCAAGACCGAAGAAACTGTAATACACACGACAAACAAACATCTCTAATAAGAGTGGTTGTATCTTGCAGACAAGGTGTTGTGTAGCCGAGTGGTCTAAAGCGGGAATCGTGCAGTAGTGTAAGAGCATTTTCATTAGGCTCCCAAGAACACCCCGAGCACCATTTTTTTAGCCCCGGCGTTAAAAATATGCTCCACGCACGTCCCGAACACTTTGTTTTTTGCTGGATTTAAGTAAATTTAGCCCCGGCGAGCTGACCCCGAACCCAGCCTCTCGGGTGGTAGCTGGGGACGCCGGCGCCATTTTTTCCCCTCGTGTGGCCCACCTGTAGCCACAACTCCCCCCCACGCTCTCTCTCCTCGTCGCTTTCTCCTCGAGCCCCCGCCTTCTCTCTCCCTATCCGCTTCTCTCTCCCCACCCGCGTCCCGGCCGCCCGACCCCGCCCCGGTGCCTCCCCGCCGCAGCTCCGGCCCGCAGC
>NC_041380.1:415429716-415453817 GCF_002162155.2 Triticum dicoccoides
CGCAGCGCCCGGCCTCCCGGGCCGCCCCGCCAGCCCTCTGCGGCCGTGCGCCCGTGTCGGACCGCCGCGCCGGCCTCCTGCATCGCGCTGCCCCGCCAAACGGAGAGCTCGCGGGCTTGACGAGGCCGCGCTCGAGCTTGTGTGCGTTCCTCGTGGCGCTCCTGCGCGCGGTCCACTCCGCTCCAGCCCCATTCCCGACGCTCCCAGCCTCGTGGCGCTCTTGCACGCAGTCGACGACGAGGAGGAGGCGCACTGCCCCATCTGCCTCGACACCATGGAGCCGGGCCGCGCCGTGCGCGTCCTCCCCAGCTGCAACCGCGCCTTCCACCAGGACTGCGTCGATCGGTGGCTGGCCATCTCGCCTGGGTGGCCGCCCTGCTCAGCCGCTCGGGCCGCACGGTCGAGCTCGTTCGGCCGGACAACGCCATGTCCGCCTCCTACAGGACCATGGTGCTGTTGGAAATATGCCCTAGAGGCAATAATAAAAGTATTATTATTATATTTCCTTGTTCATGATAATTGTCTTTTATTCATGCTATAACTGTATTATCCGGAAATCGTAATACACGTGTGAATACATAGACCACAATATGTCCCTAGTGAGCCTCTAGTTGACTAGCTCGTTGTGATCAACAGATAGTCATGGTTTCCTGGCTATGGACATTGGATGTCGTTGATAACGGGATCACATCATTAGGAGAATGATGTGATGGACAAGACCCAATCCTAAGCATAGCACAAAGATCGTGTAGTTCGTTTGCTAGAGCTTTGCCAATGTCAAGTATCTCCTCCTTTGACCATGAGATCGTGTAATTCCTGGATACCGTAGGAGTGCTTTGGGTGTATCAAACGTCACAACGTAACTGGGTGACTATAAAGGTGCACTACAGGTATCTCCGAAAGTATCTATTGTTTTATGCGGATCGAGACTGGGATTTGTCACTCCGTGTAAACGGAGAGGTATCTCTGGGCCCACTCGGTAGGACATCATCATATGCGCAATGTGACCAAGGAGTTGATCACGGGATGATGTGTTACGGAATGAGTAAAGTGACTTGCCGGTAACGAGATTGAACAAGGTATTGGATACCGACGATCGAATCTCGGGCAAGTAACATACCGATAGACAAAGGGAATTGAATACGGGATCGATTGAGTCCTTGACATCGTGGTTCATCCGATGAGATCATCGTGGAACATGTGGGAGCCAACATGGGTATCCAGATCCCGCTGTTGGTTATTGATTGGAGAACGTCTCGGTCATGTCTGCATGTCTCCCGAACCCGTAGGGTCTACACACTTAAGGTTCGATGACGCTAGGGTTATAAAGGAAGCTTGTATGTGGTTACCGAATGTTGTTCGGAGTCCCGGATGAGATCCCGGACGTCACGAGGAGTTCCGGAATGGTCCGGAGGTAAAGATTTATATATAGGAAGTCCTGTTTCGGCCATCGGGACAAGTTTCGGGGTCATCGGTATTGTACCGGGACCACCGGAAGGGTCCCGGGGGCCCACCGGGTGGGGCCACCTGCCCCGGGGGGCCACATGGGCTGTAGGGGGTGCACCTTGGCCTACATGGGCCAAGGGCACCAGCCCCAAGAGGCCCATGCGCCTAGGGAACCCTAGAGGGAAGAGTCCTCAAGGGGGAAGGCACCTCCGAGGTGCCTTGGGGAGGATGGACTCCTCCCCCCCTCTTGGCCGCCGCACCAGATGCCATCTGGAGGCTGGCCGCCGCCCCTTGGGGTGGGAAACCCTAAAGGGGGCGCAGCCCTCCCCTTCCCCTATATATATGAGGCCTAGGGGCTGCCCATAAAACGCGATTTGATCTCTCGTTGGTGCAGCCCTGCCCCTCTCCCTCCTCCTCCTCTCCCATGGTGCTTGGCGAAGCCTTGCGGGATTGCCACGCTCCTCCACCACCACCACGCCGTTGTGCTGCTGTTGGATGGAGTCTTCCTCAACCTCTCCCTCTCTCCTTGCTGGATCAAGGCGTGGGAGACGTCACCGGGCTGTACGTGTGTTGAACACGGAGGTGCCGTCCTTTCGGTACTTGATCATCGGTGATTTGAATCACGACGAGTACGACTCCATCAACCCCGTTCACTTGAACGCTTCCGCTTAGCGATCTACAAGGGTATGTAGATGCACTCTCTTTCTACTCGTTGCTGGTCTCTCCATAGATAGATCTTGGTGACACGTAGGAAAATTTTGAATTTCTGCTACGTTCCCCAACAGTGGTATC
Source organism: Triticum dicoccoides (assembly GCF_002162155.2). Taxonomy (NCBI): domain Eukaryota; kingdom Viridiplantae; phylum Streptophyta; class Magnoliopsida; order Poales; family Poaceae; genus Triticum; species Triticum dicoccoides. Next base: position 415,431,955 of record NC_041380.1, read on the forward strand.
AGAGCTAGGTCTATTGCGTAGATTCTTTGCACGAGTAGAACACAAAGTAGTTGTGGGCGTTGATGTTGTTCAATATGCTTACCGTTACTAGTCCAATCTTGTTTCGACGGTATTGTGGGATGAAGCGGCCCGGACCGACCTTACACGTACTCTTACGTGAGACAGGTTCCACCGATTGACATGCACTTGGTGCATAAGGTGGCTAGCGGGTGCCAGTCTCTCCCACTTTAGTCGGAACGGATTCGATGAAAAGGGTCCTTATGAAGGGTAAATAGCAATTGGCATATCACGTTGTGGTCTTGCGTAGGTAAGAAACGTTCTTACTAGAAACCCATAGCAGCCACGTAAAACATGCAACAAAAATTAGAGGACGTCTAACTTGTTTTTGCAGGGTATGCTTTGTGATGTGATATGGCCAACAAGAATGTGGTGAATAATATGTGATGTATGAGATTGATCATGTTCTTGTAATAGGATTCACGACTTGCATGTCGATGAGTATGACAACCGGCAGGAGCCATAGGAGTTGTCTTTATTTATTGTATGACCTGCGTGTCATTGAAGAACGCCATGTAAACTACTTTACTTTATTGCTAAACGCGTTAGTCATAGAAGTAGAAGTAGTCGTTGGCGTGACAACTTCATGAAGACACGATGATGGAGATCATGATGATGGAGATCATGGTGTCGTGCCGGTGACGATGATGATCATGGAGCCCCGAAGATGAAGATCAAAAGGAGAAAAATGATATTGGCCATATCATGTCACTATTTGATTGCATGTGATGTTTATCATGTTTATGCATCTTGTTTGCTTAGGACGACGGTAGTAAATAAGATGATCCCTTACAAAATTTCAAGAAGTGTTCTCCCCTAACTGTGCACCGTTGCTACGGTTCGTCGCTTCTAAGCACCATGTGATGATTGGGTGTGATGGATTCTTACGTTCACATACAACGGGTGTAAGACAGTTTTACACAGCGAAAACACTTAGGGTTAACTTGACGAGCCTAGCATGTGCAGACATGGCCTCGGAACATGGAGACCGAAAGGTCGAGCATGAGTCGTATGGTAGATACGATCAACATGAAGATGTTCACCGATGATGACTAGTCCGTCTCACGTGATGATCGGACACGGCCTAGTTGACTCGGATCATGTGATCACTTAGATGACCAGAGGGATGTCTATCTAAGTGGGAGTTCATAAGATGAACTTAATTATCCTGAAATAGTCAAAAGACCTTTTGCAAATTATGTCGTAAGCTCGCGCTTTAGTTCCACTGTTTAGATATGTTCCTAGAGAAAATATAGTTGAAAGTTGATAGTAGCGATTATGCGATCAGTAGAAAGCATATGTCCTTAATGCACCGCTCAGTGTGCTGAACCCCAACGTCGTTTGTCGATGTTGCGAACATCGGACATACACGTTTTGATAACTACGTGATAGTTCAATTAAATGGTTTAAGTAGAGGCACCAAAGACGTTTTCGAAACGTCGCGGAACATATGAGATGTTTCGAGGGCTAAAATTGGGATTTCAGGCTCGTGCCCACGTCAAGAGGTATAAGACCTCCGACGATTTTCTTAGCCTGCAAACTAAGGGAGAAAAGCTAAATCGTTGAGCTTGTGCTCAGATTGTCTGAGCACAACAATCACTTGAATCGAGTGGGAGTTGATCCTCCAGATGAGATAGTGATGTTTCCCCAAAGTCATTGCCATCAAGCTGCTAGAGCTTCGTGATTAACTATAACATATCAGGGATAGATATGATGATCCTTGAAATATTCATGATGTTTGACACCGCGAAAGTAGAAATCAAGAAGGAGCATCAATTGTTGATGGTTGGTGAAACCACTAGTTTCAAGAAGGGCAAGGGAACAAAGGGATACTTCATGAAACGGCAATTCAGCTGCTGCTCTAGTGAAGAAACCCAAGGTTGAACCCAAACCCGAGACTAAGTGCTTCTGTAATAAGGGGAACAACCACTGGAGCAGCATTACCCTAGATACTTGGTAGATGAGAAGGCTGGCAAGGTCGATAGAAGTATATTGGATATACATTATGTTAATGTGTACTTTACTAGTACTCCTAGTAGCACCAGGGTATTGGATACCGGTTCGGTTGCTAAGTGTTAGTAACTCGAAATAAAAGCTACGGAATAAAAGGAGACTAGCTAAAGGTGAGCTGACGATATATGTTGGAAGTGTTTCCAAGGTTGATATGATCAAGCATCGCACGCTCCCTCTACCACCGAGATTGGTGTTTGCGTTGAGCATAGACATGATTGGATTATGTCTATCGCAATACGGTTATTCATTTAAGGAGAATAATGGTTACTCTATTTTTGAATAATACCTTCAATGGTCTTGCACCTAAAGGAATGGTTTATTGAATCTCGGTCGTAGTGATACACATTTTCATGCCAAAAGATATAAGATAGTAATGATAGTACCACTTACTTGTGGCACTGCCATGTAAGTCATAATGGTATAAAACGCATGAAGAAGCTCCATGTTGATGGATCTTTGGACTCACTCGTTTTTGAAAAGTTTGAGACATGCGAACCATGTCTATTGGTGTATATGCATGAAGAAACTCCATGCAAATGGATCGTTCGGACTCACTTGATTTTGAATCACTTGAGATATGCAAATCATACCACATGGGCAAGATGACTGAAAAGCCTCATTTCAGTAAGATGGAAGAAGATAGCAACTTGTTGGAAGTAACACATTTTGATGTGTGCAGTAGAATGAGTGCTGAGGCATGCAGTGAATATCATTATGTTCTTACTTCACAGATGATTCGAGTAAATGTTGAGTATATTTACTTGATGAAACACAAGTCTGAATTATTGAATGGTTCAAGTAATTTCAGAGTGAAGTAGCAGATCATTGTGACAAGAGGATAAAATGTCTATGATATGATCATAGAGATGAATATCTAAGTTACGAGTTTTGGCACACAATTAAGACATTGTGGAAATTGTTTCGCAATTAATACCGCCTGGAACACCATAATGTGATGGTGTGTCCGAACATCATAGTTGCACCCTATTGGATATGGTGCGTACCATGATGTCTCTTATCGAATTACCACTATCGTTCATGGGTTAGGCATTAGAGACAACCACATTCACTTTAAATAGGGCACCACGTAATTCCGATGAGATGACACCGTATGAATTATGGTTTAGAGAAACCTAAGTTGTCGTTTCTTAAAAGTTTGTGGCTGCGACGCTTATATGAAAAAGTTTCAGGTTGATAAGCTCGAACCCAAAGCGGATAAAATGCATCTTCATAGGAAACCCAAAACAGTTGGGTATACCTCCTAATTCAGATCCGAAAGCAATATGGATTGTTTCTAGAATCGGGTCCTTTCTCGAGGAAAAGTTTCTCTCAAAAGAATTGAGTGGGAGGATGGTGGAGACTTGATGAGGTTATTGAACCGTCTCTTCAACTAGTGTGTGACAGGGCACAGGGAGTAGTTCCTGTGGCACCTACACCAATTGAAGTGGAAGCTTATGATATTGATCATGAAACTTCGGATCAAGTCACTCCCAAACCTCGTAGGATGACAAGGATGCGTACTACTTCAGAGTGGTACGTAATCCTGTCTTGAAGGTCATGTTGCTAGACAACAATGAACCTACGAGCTATGAAGAAGCGATGGTGGGCCCGGATTCCGATAAATGGCTTGAGGCCATAAAATCCGAGAGAGGATCCATGTATGAAAACAAAGTGTAGACTTTGGCAGAACGGCTCGATGGTCGTAAGGCTAATGAGTACAGATGGATTTCAAAAGGAAGACGGACAATGATGGTAAATGTCACCATTAAGAAAGCTCGACTTGTCGTTAAGATGTTTTCCGACAAGTTCAAGGAGTTGACTACGATGAGATTTTCTCACTCGTAGCGATGCTAAGAGTCTGTTGGAATTATATTAGCGATTACTGCATTATTTATGAAATCTTGCAGATAGGATGTCAAAACATTGTTTCCTCGACAATTTTAATGAGGAAAGGTTGTATGTGATACAACCGGAAGGTTTTGTCAATCCCGAAAGATGCTAATAAGTATGCAAAGCTCCAGCAATCCTTCTAAGGACTGGAGTGAGCATCTCGGAGTTGGAATGTATGCTTTGATGATGATCAAAAATTTTGGGTTTGTACAAAGTTTATGAGAAACTTGTATTTCCAAAGAAGTGAGTGGGAGCACTATAGAATTTCTGATGAGTATATGTTGTTGACATATTGTTGATCAGAAATGACGTAGAATTTCTGGAAAGCATATAGGGTTATTTTGAAAGTGTTTTTCAATGGAAAGCATGGATTAAGCTACTTGAACATTGAGCATCAAGATCTATAAGGATAGATCAAAATGCTTAATAATACTTTCAAATGAGCACATACCTTGACATGATCTTGAAGGTGTTCAAGATGGACCATTCAAAGAAGGAGTTCTTGCCTGAGTTGTAAGGTACGAAGTTAAGACTTAAAGCTCGACCACGGCAGAATAGAGAGAAAGGACGAAGGTCGTCCCCTATGCTTAAGACGTAGGCTCTTCAGTATGCTATGCTGTGTACCGCACCTGAAGTGTGCCTTGCCATGAGTCAGTCAAGGGGTACAAGAGTGATCCAAGAATGGCTCACAGGACAGCGGTCAAAGTTATCATTAGTAACTAGTGGACTAAGGAATTTTCTTGATTATGGAGGTGGTAAAAGAGTTCGTCGTAAAGGTTACGACGATGCAAGCTTGACACCTATCCGGATAGCTCTGAGTAGAGAGACCAGATACATATAATGGACCAATAATTTAGAATAGCTCCAAGTAGAACAGTTGTTTGGAATAGCTCCAAATAGAGCGTGGTAGCTGCATCTAGGAGATGACATAGAGATTTGTAAAGCACACACGGATCTGAAAGGTTCAGACCCGTTGACTAAAACCTCTCTCACAAGCAACATGATCAAACATAAAACTCATTGAGTGTTAATCACATAGTGATGTGAACTAGACTACTGACTCTAGTAAACTCTTGGGTATTAGTCACATGGCGATGTGACCTGTGAGTGTTAATCACATGGCGATGTGAACTAGATTATTGACTCTAGTGCAAGTGGGAGACTGTTGGAAATATGCCCTAGAGGCAATAATAAAAGTATTATTATTATATTTCCTTGTTCATGATAATTGTCTTTTATTCATGCTATAACTGTATTATCCGGAAATCGTAATACATGTGTGAATACATAGACCACAATATGTCCCTAGTGAGCCTCTAGTTGACTAGCTCGTTGTGATCAACAGATAGTCATGGTTTCCTGGCTATGGACATTGGATGTCGTTGATAACGGGATCACATCATTAGGAGAATGATGTGATGGACAAGACCCAATCCTGAGACTAGCACAAAAGATCGTGTAGTTCATTTGCTAGAGCTTTGCCAATGTCAAGTATCTCTTCCTTCGACCATGAGAGCGTGTAACTCCTGGACACCGTAGGAGTGCTTTGGGTGTATCAAACGTCACAACGTAACTGGGTGACTATAAAGGTGCACTACAGGTATCTCCGAAAGTATCTATTGTTTTATGCGGATCGAGACTGGGATTTGTCACTCCGTGTAAACGGAGAGGTATCTCTGGGCCCACTCGGTAGGACATCATCATATGCGCAATGTGACCAAGGAGTTGATCACGGGATGATGTGTTACGGAACGAGTAAAGTGACTTGCCGGTAACGAGATTGAACAAGGTATTGGATACCGACGATCGAATCTCGGGCAAGTAACATACCGATAGACAAAGGGAATTGAATACGGGATTGATTAAGTCCTTGACATTGTGGTTCATCCGATGAGATCATCATGGAACATGTGGGAGCCATCATGGGTATCCAGATCCCGCTGTTGGTTATTGACCGGAGAACATCTCGGTCATGTCTACATGTCTCCCGAACCCGTAGGGTCTACACACTTAAGGTTCGATGACGCTAGGGTTATAAAGGAAGTTTGTATGTGGTTACCAAATGTTGTTCGGAGTCCCGGATGAGATCCCGGACGTCACGAGGAGTCCCGGAATGGTCCGGAGGTAAAGATTTATATATGGGAAGTCCTATTTTGGCCACCGGAAAATGTTCGGGATTTTTCGGTATTGTACCGGGAAGGTTCTAGAAGGTTCCGGAGTGGGGCCCACCTGCATGGGGGGACCCACATGGACGTGGGTAGTGGGGGCAAGGCCCCACACCCCTGGTCAAGGCGCACCAAGATCCCCCCTTAGAAGGAATAAGATCATATCCCGAAGGGATAAGATCAAGATCCCTAAAAAGGGGGGATAACAATCGGTGGGGAAGGAAATAATGAGATTTCTTTCCTCCCACCTTGGCCAACGCCCCAATGGACTTGGAGGGCAAGAAACCAGCCCCTCCACCCCTATATATAGTGGGGAGGCGCATGGGAGCTATACACGAAGTTCTGGCACAGCCCTACCTCTCTCCCTACTCCTCCTCTCCCATGGTGCTTGGCGAAGCCCTGCTGGATTGCCACGCTCCTCCACCACCACCACGCCGTTGTGCTGCTGTTGGATGGAGTCTTCCTCAACCTCTCCCTCTCTCCTTGCTGGATCAAGGCGTGGGAGACGTCACCGGGCTGTACGTGTGTTGAACGCGGAGGTGCCGTCCGTTCGGCACTAGGATCATCGGTGATTTGAATCACGACGAGTACGACTCCATCAACCCCGTTCACTTGAACGCTTCCGCTTAGCAATTTACAAGGGTATGTAGATGCACTCTCTTTCTACTCGTTGCTGGTCTCTCCATAGATAGATCTTGGTGACACGTAGGAAAATTTTGAATTTCTGCTACGTTCCCCTACAGTGGTATAAGAGCTAGGTCTATTGCGTAGATTCTTTGCACGAGTAGAACACAAAGTAGTTGTGGGCGTTGATGTTGTTCAATATGCTTACCGTTACTAGTCCAATCTTCTTTCGACGGTATTGTGGGATGAAGCGGCCCGGACCGACCTTACACGTACTCTTACGTGAGACAGGTTCCACCGATTGACATGCACTTGGTGCATAAGGTGGCTAGCGGGTGCCAGTCTCTCCCACTTTAGTCGGAACGGATTCGATGAAAAGGGTCCTTATGAAGGGTAAATAGCAATTGGCATATCACGTTGTGGTCTTGCGTAGGTAAGAAACGTTCTTGCTAGAAACCCATAGCAGCCACGTAAAACATGCAACAACAATTAGAGGACGTCTAACTTGTTTTTGCAGGGTATGCTATGTGATGTGATATGGCCAAGAAGAATGTGATGAATGATATGTGATGTATGAGATTGATCATGTTCTTGTAATAGGATTCACGACTTGCATGTCGATGAGTATGACAACCGGCAGGAGCCATAGGAGTTGTCTTTATTTTTTGTATGACATGCGTGTCATTGAAGAACGCCATGTAACTTACTTTACTTTATTGCTAAACGCGTTAGCCATAGAAGTAGAAGTAGTCGTCGGCGTGACAACTTCATGAAGACACGATGATGGAGATCATGATGATGGAGATCATGGTGTCATGCCGGTGACAAGATGATCATGGAGCCCCGAAGATGGAGATCAATGGAGCTATATGATATTGGCCATATCATGTCACAACTATATAATTGCATGTGATGTTTATTATGTTTATCCATCTTGTTTACTTAGGACGACGGTAGTAAATAAGATGATCCCTTACAAAATTTCAAGAAGTGTTCTCCCCTAACCGTGCACCGTTGCTACAGTTCGTCGCTTCTAAGCACCACGTGATGATCGGGTGTGATGGATTCTTACGTTCACATACAACGGGTGTAAGACAGTTTTACACAGCGAAAACACTTAGGGTTAACTTGACGAGCCTAGCATGTGCAGACATGGCCTCGGAACACGGAGACCGAAAGGTCGAGCATGAGTCGTATAGTAGATACGATCAACATGAAGATGTTCACCGATGATGACTAGTCCATCTCACGTGATGATCGGACACGGCCTAGTTGACTCGGATCATGTGATCACTTAGATGACCAGAGGGATGTCTATCTGAGTGGGAGTTCATAAGATGAACTTAATTATCCTGAACATAGTCAAAAGACCTTTTGCAAATTATGTCGTAGCTCGCGCTATAGTTCTACTGTTTAGATATGTTCCTAGAGAAAATTATAGTTGAAAGTTGAAAGTAGCAATTATGCGGATAGTAGAAAGCTTATGTCCTTAATGCACCGCTTAGTGTGCTAAACCCCAAACGTCGTTTGTGGATGTTTCGAACATCGAACATACACGTTTTGATAACTACATGATAGTTCAGTTAAATGGTTTAAGTAGAGGCACCAAAGACGTTTTCGAAACGTCGCGGGACATATGAGATGTTTCGAGGGCTGAAATTAGGATTTCAGGCTCGTGCCCATGTCAAGAGGTATAAGACCTCCGACAATTTTCTTAGCCTGCAAACTAAGGGAGAAAAGCTCAATCGTTGAGCTTGTGCTCAGATTGTCTGAGTGCAACAATCACTTGAATCGAGTGGGAGTTGATCTTCCAGATGAGATAGTGATGTTTCCCCAAAGTCATTGCCACCAAGCTGCTAGAGCTTCGTGATGAACTATAACATATCAAGGATAGAGATGATGATCCTTGAGGTATTCGCATTGTTTGACATCGCGAAAGTAGAAATCAAGAAGGAGCATCAATTGTTGATGGTTGATGAAACCACTAGTTTCAAGAAGGGCAAGGGAAACAAAGGGATACTTCATGAAACGGCAATTCAGCTGCTGCTCTAGTGAAGAGACCCAAGGTTGAACCCAAAACCCGAGACTAAGTGCTTCTGTAATAAGGGGAACAGCCACTGGAGCAGAATTACCCTAGATACTTGGTAGATGAGAAGGCCGGCAAAGTCGATAGAAGTATATTGGATATACATTATGTTAATGTGTACTTTACTAGTACTCCTAGTAGCACCAGGGTATTAGATACCGGTTCGGTTGCTAAGTGTTAGTAACTCGAAATAAAAGCTACGGAATGAAACGGAGACTAGCTAAAGGTGAGCTGACGATATGTGTTGGAAGTGTTTCCAAGTTTGATGTAATCAAACATCGCACGCTCCCTCTACCATCAAGATTAGTATTGAACCTGAATGGTTTATTGAATCTCGATCGTAGTGATACACATTTTCATGCCAAAAGATATAAGATAGTAATGATAGTACCACTTACTTGTGGCACTGCCATGTGAGTCATAATGGTATAAAACGCATGAAGAAGCTCCATGTTGATGGATCTTTGGACTCACTCATTTTTGAAAAGTTTGAGACATGCGAACCATGTCTATTGGTATATATGCATGAAGAAACTCCATGCAAATGGACCGTTTGAACTCACTTGATTTTGAATCACTTGAGATATGCAAATCATACCACTTAGGCAAGATGACTGAAAAGCCTCAGTTTCAGTAAGATGGAACAAGATAGCAACTTGTTGGAAGTAACACATTTTGATGTGTGCAGTCGAATGAGTGCTGAGGCATGCAGTGAATATCATTATGTTCTTACTTCACAGATGATTCGAGTAAATGTTGAGTATATTTACTTGATGAAACACAAGTCTGAATTATTGAATGGTTCAAGTAATTTCAGAGTGAAGTAGCAGATCATTGTGACAAGAGGATAAAATGTCTATGATATGATCATAGAGATGAATATCTGAGTTACGAGTTTTGGCACACAATTAAGACATTGTGGAAATTGCTTCGCAATTAATACCGCCTGGAACACCATAATGTGATGGTGTGTCCAAACATCATAGTTGCACCCTATTGGATATGGTGCGTACCATGATGTCTCTTATCGAATTACCACTATCGTTCATGGGTTTAGGCATTAGAGACAACCACATTCACTTTAAATAGGGCACCACGTAATTCCAATGAGATGACACCGTATGAATTATGGTTTAGAGAAACCTAAGTTGTCGTTTCTTAAAGGTTTGGGGCTGCGACGCTTATGTGAAAAAGTTTCAGGATTAATCTCGAACCCAAAGCGGATGAAATGCATCTTCATAGGACACCCAAAACAGTTGGGTATACCTCCTAATTCAGATCCGAAAGCAATATGGATTGTTTCTTGAATCGGGTCCTTTCTCGAGGAAAGGTTTCTCTCGAAAGAGTTGAGTGGGAGGATGGTGGAGACTTGATGAGGTTATTGAACCGTCTCTTCAACTAGTGTGTGGCAGGGCACAGGAAGTTGTTCCTGTGGCACCTACACCAATTGAAGTGGAAGCTTATGATATTGATCGTGAAACTTCGGATCAAGTCACTACCAAACCTCGTAGGACGACAAGGACACGTACTACTTCGGAGTGGTAAGGTGATCCTGTCTTGAAGGTCATGTTGCTAGACAACAATGAACCTATGAGCTATGGAGAAGCGATGGTGGGCCCGAATTCCGACAAATGGTTAGAAGCCATGAAATCCGAGATAGTATCCATATATCAGAACAAAGCATGGACTTTGATGGACTTGCCCGATGATCAGCAATCCATTGAGATAAATGGATCTTTTAAGAAGAAGACGAACATGGATGGTAATGTCACCATCTATGAAGCTCGACTTGTGGCGAAGTGTTTTCCGACAAGTTCAAGGAGTTGACTACGATGAGATTTTCTCACTCGTAGCGATGCTTAAAGTCCGTCGGAATCATGTTAGCATTAGCTGCATTTATGAAATCTGGCAGATGGATGTCAAGACAAGTTTCCTTACTAGTTTTCGTAAGGAAAGGTTGTATGCAATACAATCAGAAAAGTTTTGTCGATCCTAAGGATGCTAAAAGGTATGCTAGCTCCAGCGATCCTTTTAAGGACTGGAGTAAGCATCTCGGAGTTGGAATGTACGCTTTGATGAGATGATCAAAGATTTGGATTTATACAAAGTTTATGAGAAACTTGTATTTCCAAAGAAGTGAGTGGGAGCACTATAGAATTTCTGATGAGTATATATTGTTGACATATTGTTGATCAGAAATGACGTAGAATTTCTGGAAAGCATATAGGGTTATTTTGAAAGTGTTTTTCAATGGAAAGCCTGGATTAAGCTACTTGAACATTGAGCATCAAGATCTATAAGGATAGATCAAAATGCTTAATAATACTTTCAAATGAGCACATACCTTGACATGATCTTGAAGGTGTTCAAGATGGACCAGTCAAAGAAGGAGTTCTTTCCTGAGTTGTAAGGTACGAAGTTAAGACTTAAAGCTCGACCACGGCAGAATAGAGAGAAAGGACGAATGTCGTCCCCTATGCTTAAGACGTAGGCTCTTCAGTATGCTATGCTGTGTACCGCACCTGAAGTGTGCCTTGCCATGAGTCAATCAAGGGGTACAAGAGTGATCCAAGAATGGCTCACAGAACAGCGGTCAAAGTTATCCTTAGTAACTAGTGGACTAAGGAATTTTCTCGATTATGGAGGTGGTAAAAGAGTTCGTCGTAAAAGTTACGACGACGCGAGCTTGACACCTATCTGGATAGCTCTGAGTAGAGAGACCGGATACATATAATGGAGCAATAATTTAGAATAGCTCCAAGTAGAACAGTTGTTTGGAATAGCTCCAAATAGAGCGTGGTAGCTGCATCTAGGAGATGACATAGAGATTTGTAAAGCACACACGGATCTGAAAGGTTCAGACCCGTTGACTAAAACCTCTCTCACAAGCAACATGATCAAACATAAAACTCATTGAGTGTTAATCACATAGTGATGTGAACTAGACTACTGACTCTATTAAACTCTTGGGTATTAGTCACATGGCGATGTGACCTGTGAGTGTTAATCACATGGCGATGTGAACTAGATTATTGACTCTAGTGCAAGTGGGAGACTGTTGGAAATATGCCCTAGAGGCAATAATAAAAGTATTATTATTATATTTCCTTGTTCATGATAATTGTCTTTTATTCATGCTATAACTGTATTATCCGGAAATCGTAATACACGTGTGAATACATAGACCACAATATGTCCCTAGTGAGCCTCTAGTTGACTAGCTCGTTGTGATCAACAGATAGTCATGGTTTCCTGGCTATGGACATTGGATGTCGTTGATGACGGGATCACATCATTAGGAGAATGATGTGATGGACAAGACCCAATCCTAAGACTAGCACAAAAGATCGTGTAGTTCGTTTGCTAGAGCTTTGCCAATGTCAAGTATCTCTTCCTTTGACCATGAGATCGTGTAACTCCTGGATACCGTAGGAGTGCTTTGGGTGTATCAAACGTCACAACGTAACTAGGTGACTATAAAGGTGCACTACAGGTATCTCCGAAAGTATCTATTGTTTTATGCGGATCGAGACTGGGATTTGTCACTCCGTGTAAACGGAGAGGTATCTCTGGGCCCACTCGGTAGGACATCATCATATGCGCAATGTGACCAAGGAGTTGATCACGGGATGATGTGTTACGGAACGAGTAAAGTGACTTGCCGGTAACGAGATTGAACAAGGTATTGGATACCGACGATCGAATCTCGGGCAAGTAACATACCGATAGACAAAGGGAATTGAATACGGGATCGATTGAGTCCTTGACATCGTGGTTCATCCGATGAGATCATCGTGGAACATGTGGGAGCCAACATGGGTATCCAGATCCCGCTGTTGGTTATTGACTGGAGAACGTCTCGGTCATGTCTGCATGTCTCCCGAACCCGTAGGGTCTACACACTTAAGGTTCGATGACGCTAGGGTTATAAAGGAAGCTTGTATGTGGTTACCGAATGTTGTTCGGAGTCCCGGATGAGATCCCGGACGTCACGAGGAGTTCAGGAATGGTCCGGAGGTAAAGATTTATATATAGGAAGTCCTGTTTCGGCCATCGGGACAAGTTTCGGGGTCATCGGTATTGTACCGGGACCACCGGAAGGGTCCCGAGGGCCCCCCGGGTGGGGCCACCTGCCCCGGGGGGCCACATGGGCTGTAGGGGGTGCGCCTTGGCCTACATGGGCCAAGGGCACCAGCCCCAAGAGGCCCATGCGCCTAGGGAACCCTAGAGGGAAGAGTCCTCAAGGGGGAAGGCACCTCCGAGGTGCCTTGGGGAGGATGGACTCCTCCCCCCTCTTGGCCGCCGCACCAGATGCCATCTGGAGGCTGGCCGCCGCCCCTTGGGGTGGGAAACCCTAAAGGGGGCGCAGCCCTCCCCTTCCCCTATATATATGAGGCCTAGGGACTGCCCATAAAACGCGATTTGATCTCTCGTTGGTGCAGCCCTGCCCCTCTCCCTCCTCCTCCTCTCCCATGGTGCTTGGCGAAGCCCTGCGGGATTGCCACGCTCCTCCACCACCACCACGCCGTTGTGCTGCTGTTGGATGGAGTCTTCCTCAACCTCTCCCTCTCTCCTTGCTGGATCAAGGCGTGGGAGACGTCACCGGGCTGTACGTGTGTTGAACACGGAGGTGCCGTCCTTTCGGTACTTGATCATCGGTGATTTGAATCACGACGAGTACGACTCCATCAACCCCGTTCACTTGAACGCTTCCGCTTAGCGATCTACAAGGGTATGTAGATGCACTCTCTTTCTACTCGTTGCTGGTCTCTCCATAGATAGATCTTGGTGACACGTAGGAAAATTTTGAATTTCTGCTACGTTCCCCAACAGGTGCGCGCGCTCTCGCGCTTGCCTGTGCGTGGCCAAGGAGGACGACAGCTAGTTCACGTGCAAGTCCAACCCCAAGAGCAAGCTGCTGGCGCGAGTTGGTCCTGCCGCGCGCGCTGCTGTGCTGCTGCCGGTGCTCATCAAGGCGGGCGAGCGACGGGGCACAACGAGTCACGTGAGATGGCGAGGACTGCGGCGGGATCATCGTGGCGTCTTCCTCGCCTCGCCGTCGAGCTAGTGGGGGGCAACGAGTGGGTAATTTTGGCCCCCCAGGCCAAAAATTTCGCCGGCAGCCCCCCAGGCGGCGAAAAATATGCCTCTTGGGGAGGCCAACGACTGGAGATGCTCTAAGGGCATCTCCAGCCGCACCCCCAATAGGCCTCCCAAGGTCATTTTTAGCGCCGGCGCTGAAAAAACGGCTCAGTCACGGCCCCAGAAGTCGGCGGACCCAGGACGAACCCGGGGGCGTCAGCCTTCCATTGATTTCTCACGGGCGTGCGGTGAGGCGACACGCCCCCTTCGCCATGCGTACACACGACGCCCCCGGCCGCTATATAAGCTGCCCCTGCCTCGCCGGTGGACGCACCCCGTCCGCAGCCCCCCTCTCTCCCCGTGCACGCACAGCCGCCGCCGTCGAACTCTCTTTCCCTCTCTCCCCGTGCATGCATAGACGATGGCCGAAAGGTTCCCCGACGATGGGGCGGCGACCAATGGCTTCGGCCGCCGCTCTCTGCACGAGTGGGAAGCCCATATCCTCCACGAAGCGAACTACCCGGCGCCTCCTGACGGTGTCCTGGACTAGGGGGTACTCACCACGTCGTCTCCCGATCTATTAGATTAGGCCGAGGCCCCCCATGGCCGTATACTCATGGGCCAGTTCGGACAGCTGCCGCATACAAGGAAGATCCCACAAAGACTTGGCGATCAAGACAAGGACTTCTCCCCACCGGCGTATTCGGCTAGGACTCTTGTTAACCTAGGCCTCTGGTGCATTATATAAACCAGGGCCAGGCTAGTCGATAGAATATACAGAACAACAATCATACCATAGGCTAGCTTCTAGGGTTTAGCCTCTCCGATCTCGTGGTAGATCTACTCTTGTACTACCCATATCATCAATATTAATCAAGCAGGACGTAGGGTTTTACCTCCATCAAGAGGGCCCGAACCTGGGTAAAACTTCGTGTCCCTTGCCTCCTGTTACCATCCGGCCTAGACGCACAGTTCGGGACCCCCTACCCGAGATCCGCCGGTTTTGACACCGACATTGGTGCTTTCATTGAGAGTTCCGCTGTGTGATCAACAAAAGGATCGATGGCTCGCCTGCAGATCAACTGCAACTTCGGCGTCTTCGTCGCCAGTTCGACTGGTCACCTTGGTTCGACCAAGAATTGCGCCCCGTGTTCGGATCATCATGTTCGGACGAGGGCCTTCATCAAACATCAACTCCGATCTCTATCAAGAACACGGAGGAATCATCTATGGAGCTCGGGGGCTCAACATCAACATTGCCCTCAAGCGACCGTGCTGTTTTTTTGGACAGCGAACTCGTATCTGCCGCCACCACCTCCTTGAGTATCGCTTTGACGATCGCTTTGGTGGAATTGTGTGGAATTGAGTCTATAACAACCCTGGAAAATTTCGTCGAGTTCCGATGGAGGAATCTCTGGCAATCCACGATATACCGGAGCCCTGTCAAATCTGGATGGGAATTTGGATGAGTTTAGGGCGTGGTGTCCAGCTTCTAGCTCGGACGTCCTTTGGAAGATCCAACCATTGATCGGCTGCGGAATTCCTATATCTACCATCTCTCAAAATTTCAGCTCGATCCGACCGTCCAAACTCCGGGAACCTTCCGTTTAGTGCATCACTTTTCGGATCTGTTTTCTGCGCGAAAATGAATCCGACCCGAGTTCATCTTTTTTATGAACGGGATTTCGGACGTCCCTTTTGAAGGAAGTTTTGTATGGGGTATTGTGTTTTATTCCCGAACACATCCCACTAACTTTAAGATCTTTTGAACATGATCTTTAACATCATGCTGGTGTCAAACCAGTCCGGCAATATTACTCCACGGCTGCCGACCTGCGCTAGACACGTCGTCACTTTAGCCGAGCTCAACTTCTTCGGATCATCATCTCGGCAAGCCGAACAAGAGTCCGGCATCACGAAGGATAAATCATCATCAACATCGCCGCCCCACGGATTACACGGAGCGGGCATACCGGCATCGCCGCACGGTCGCTTCATCAAGCCGGCATCGACCACGTCATGACCTGC
This sequence comes from Triticum dicoccoides, assembly GCF_002162155.2. Classification (NCBI taxonomy): domain Eukaryota; kingdom Viridiplantae; phylum Streptophyta; class Magnoliopsida; order Poales; family Poaceae; genus Triticum; species Triticum dicoccoides. The sequence continues at coordinate 415,447,900 of NC_041380.1, forward strand.
ATCGACAGGGCCGCACTATTGCTTCTTCAAGCTGGTGTCCATCACGCCGACATACTTCGACTCATCGGCTGACGTCGAGGCTTTGACATCTCGGCTGGACCGGGGGCCTCGCCGTCTCTTCATCAACCTACTCCGGACACTTCGGCGTCACTAGCCGACCAGCTCCGTCATGTTAGCTGGGCCGAGGGCTTTGCCTCGGTGAGTCAACCTTTACCAGCATTGCCATGCCGTCGTTTTATCGCCCATCAGGCAATGGGTGTGCGGAGCGAGTCCCAATTTTGGGAATCACCTTCCTTCAGATTGCTACAACAAATAAACTAGGTCTATCAAATGGTGACCGCATTAACGACGGTCGCGTGGTGGTTCGATCAGTTTCCGTACATAGTCCGGCGAACGCCGCATCCGGAGCTCGGACCGACCTGTGAATTCAGGCTTTGCCACGCCTTTACTACATCACGCCGACGCCCTGCATCGACATTGACTTTGGCGCCAGGCCATATTTCTTCTATTCCTCACTTTGCATAAATTATTTATTATGCAACATTTTTTTAATTATCATTATTACTATTATCTCCGGTTTGCACTATTTTTTGTGTACAGGAAAATGATCCGGGGACTTCGGCGTCACTCTGCCGGTCTGCATTGACCATGCTATGTCACCACTTCGGCGTGTCGAGCTCTCCGCTCCGCCACCTCGGGACCAGCTTGGGGGATGTAACCTTGCCCCGCATCAAGCTCGGACCGCGTCATCAATACCGAACACATTAACCAGCTAAGCCGCTTTCATGCTCAAAGCTTTAATTTCTAACTTGTGTTCGGTTCGACCAAGCATTATACTTTTTTGGAAAAAAGTTGCTTGTAAAAATTTTCTTGTCCAAACTTTGTTTGTGACGCATAAATTCAAATACCCAATTCATTTGGGGGCTTCCTTCATGAAGCTTTTCCACTTGCATATGATTATACTTGTACGGCTTTGTTCCTTGTTTGTGTATTACGCCACAATATGCACCATATTGACTTAAGCGATTTGCAAGTTGGGTTGCCTCGCTCCTGTGTTTACCCCTACGTTCTCGATTGTTCGGCTAGGGAGTAAAGGGAGCACCTCTGCGATTGTCACGATCGGGTCGCCCGAGCCGGACCTCAGACTGGGTGAAGCCGAAAGCTAGCGCTCTTATAGTTTTCAATGATGGTCGGCACACAACGGAACTCATGAGTACAAAAAATCTATTGCACAAGTCTCATAATAACAATGAGCACCGAAGAAAGGTATCGGTGGGGGTACTATTTTCTTTGAAGATGCTTCTTACACCTCACGGTAATATAACATAAGTTCCCTGAGCGCGCTTTGTCTGTTACAGCCTTATGGCCTGATTGCCTGGTTATTGGAAACACCGTCGATATTCTCGACCGATGGAGTACATAACACTTTTCGGTCCTTGACCGAAGAGGAAGAAGCTGACGGTCGGTTAAGACGCGTTTAAAGTTCGGTTGAACATAGATATGATATAAGTACTTCGGTACATGCAATCATTCTTCTATCCAAGTCACTTGGGGGCTCTTAAGTTTATTTGAGCCGTTTTATAATAAGTGTTCTTCTTCTTAGTCGTTGCAAAGTTTTATTATTATTATTTATCACTCCTTTTTTCGACACGAGTGTGTGGTCACTAGCCGGGGAGCCTAATTTCTCTCTCAAAGCCGCTAGAGTTTAGTTTGCTAAACTGGCCTGATGAGAAGTACTCCGCCCTCGGGATAGGAGGTTGAAGCCGTAGGCTGACCCGCTCGAAGTCTTGAGATAGGATGTATCATGTTAAAGCACGACAGAAGCACTTCTTTTTTCTAAGACCAACTTTCGGATTGGCACCGAACACTTGATATTGTTCGGACGTCATGTTTTTACTGACGTTTTTTGGTTTTCAAGCTTTTTGGCACTTTTAAACTATTTGTGCTTTTCCAGCATTAGTCTCGCAGTGCAACGCCGGACACCTTTAGGGATTCGCAAAAACATTCTCAGTTATTGCTATATATGCATCGGTTTCGAATTGTGTCTTCGGTCAATAGTTGGGTTGCCCGGCTCCTGCACTTGCTTCCTACGTTCCGTTTTGTTCGGCTAGGCGTGCAAAGGGAGAACCACTGCGATTGTGCTTCCAGCTCACATGGTTAAGCACCTCAGTGGAGAAAGCCGAAAACTGACTTTCACAATAAGCGTAAACTGGTCAGCGATCTGATGACTATGTTAAATGATGGGCCGTTCATAACATTGCCCGAAGTGTTTATGGCTTGACCTCGACTATCGCCGAACACTACTGGGGGCTATTAACTGGCCTCCCAAACTAAATACTCAATATTTTGCTCTTACATTAGAGCTGAGGTTTAATGATCATGCTTATCATGACAACCCAAAGAAAGGAACCGATAGCGGGACTATTTTCTTTGGAAGACATTTCTTCTGTTAAACAGTAATATAACTCTCTGCGTACCTTTGTTTATAAAACCGTATGGCCAGATTGCCTTGTTTGTTGTAAATCTTTGCCCTCATAAAGGCTTTATAAAGTAGGACAAACACTCCTCGGCTACTGGCCGAGGAGGTGGTAGCTGATGATCGGTCAACAAAGTTTTGTACAATGTGGATCCGAGCATTAATGACGTAAAGTACTTGGATACATAGAGTCATTACACATAATTTGTGATTTTACTATGGATATTGATCCTTAATTCGGCCACCCGTGCCAGCATTAAGGCTCGGGGGCTACTGGGCTTCGGGCTTATTATTTACAAATATTAAAGGGGCACATTGATCCCCTGATCTGGTGTTACCACCCGACCAGTGTCTCTGGGGCTACTGCATTGCTTGTCCAATGCAGAAAATTTTATGTGCAATATAGTTTCCGAGGAGATTTTAATCCTCAGGTTGGTCGGCCGCACCCAACCTGAGTCTCGAGGACTGAGCATGCTGCTTTTAGTGTCCCGAAGTATTTTGCCGAGCTTGGACTTGATCCTCAGGCCGATTTTGCAAATCAACCTGAGTCTCAGCGGCTATTGGGATCAGCGGTCTTACGTCATCCTTCAGGTGCATCTAGGGTTTTAGACCGATACACACCTTGAGGGCTACTGGCTATATATCTCGGTAGAGAATAAATTGCACCAATAAAAAATATTCACAAAAATCGGCCCACATTCGGGGTAGTGCACCACCTCGGAAGCAGCCCGGCATAAAGCTCGGGCGCTAGTGGCTGGCTCCATAGAGGGCATTTCCGGCATTAAGCTCGGCTAAACTCCTTCAAACTTCTTTGAACCAAGGTGATTTACGACACCTCGGATATAGTCCGGCGTTGGAGCTCGGATATACATTCCGGCGTTGGAGCTCGGATACATAGTCCGGCGTTGGAGCTCGGATACATTCCGGCATTGGAGCTCGGAAGCGGTCCGGCGTTGGTGCTCGGTTGCAAAAGATACCTCGAATATAGTCCGGCGTTGGAGCTCGGACGCAAGAGGACGCTGCCACCCGGGAACAACTTCAAACCTAAGGTGTGGCATAAAAATAACAAGGCATTGGTAAAGTCCGGAAACTTAAAGGGGCTCCTCGGATACCCGACGTGTAAACTCGTGAATGCATTTCGGCGATCCTCAAGATCGAAGATAAAAAAGATTTGTTGAACCAGTTTTCAAGACCGACGACCGAAGATGAAGAACAGTTCGGAAGAATCGAGGAGCGTCCCTAACTTGAAGACCGGTTCAGGGGGCTACTGACGGTGTCCTGGACTATTGAAGGAAATATGCCCTAGAGGCAATAATAAAGTTATTATTTATTTCCTTATTTCATGATAAATGTTTATTATTAATGCTAGAATTGTATTAACCGGAAACATAATACATGTGTGAATACATAGACAAACAAAGTGTCACTAGTATGCCTCTACTTGACTAGCTCGTTACTCGAAGATGGTTATGTTTCCTAACCATAGACATGTGTTGTCATTTGATTAACGGGATCACATCATTAGGAGAATGATGTGATTGACATGACCCATTCCATTAGCTTAGCACCCGATCGTTTAGTATGTTGCTATTGCTTTCTTCATGACTTATACATGTTCCTATGACTATGAGATTATGCAACTCCCGTTTTCCGGAGGAACACTTTGTGTGCTACCAAATGTCACAACGTAACTGGGTGATTATAAAGGAGCTCTACAGGTGTCTCCAAAGGTACATGTTGGATTGGCGTATTTCGAGATTAGGATTTGTCATTTCGATTGTCGGAGAGGTATCTCTGGGCCCTCCCGGTAATGCACATCACATAAGCCTTGCAAGCATTGCAACTAATGATTTAGTTGCGAGATGATGTATTACGAAACGAGTAAAGAGACTTGCCGGTAATGAGATTGAACTAGGTATTAAGATACCGACGATTGAATCTTAGGCAAGTAACATACCGATGACAAAGGGAACAACGTATGTTGTTATGCGGTCTGACCGATAAAGATCTTCGTAGAATATGTGGGAGCCAATATGAGCATCCAGGTTCCGCTATTTGTTATTGACTGGAGACATGTCTCGGTCATGTCTACATTGTTCTCGAACCCGTAGGGTCCGCACGCTTAAGGTTTCGATGACAGTTATATTATGAGTTTATGAGTTTTGATGTACTGAAGGAGTTCAGAGTCCCGGATGAGATCGGGGACATGATGAGGAGTCTCGAAATGGTCGAGACGTAAAGATCGATATATTGGACGACTATATTCGGACATCGGAAAGGTTACGAGTGGTTCGGGTATTTTTCGAAGTACCGGGGAGTTACAGGAATACGGGAGAAGAAGTATATGGGCCTTATTGGGCTTTAGGGGAGAGGGAGAGGCAGGCCGCGCGCCCCCCCAAGGCCTAGTCCGAATTGGACTAGGGGGAGGGGCTGCGCCCCCTCCTTCCTTCTCTTCCCTCTTCCTCTTCCTTGTCTCCTACTCCTACTACATGGAAGGACTCCTAGTTGGACTAGGAAAGGGGGAATCCTACTCCCGGTGGGAGTAGGACTCCCCTAGGGCGCGCCATAGAGAGGGCCGGCCCTCCCCTCCTCCACTCCTTTATATACGGGGGCAGGGGGCACCCCATAGATACACAAGTTGATCTTCGTGATCGTTCTCTTAGCCGTGTGCGGTGCCCCCCTCCACCATAATCCTCGATAATATTGTAGCGGTGCTTAGGCGAAACCCTGCGATGGTAGAACATCAAGATCGTCACCACGCCATCGTGCTGACGGAACTCTTCCCCGACACTTTGCTGGATCGGAGTCCGGGGATCGTCATCGAGCTGAACGTGTGCTGGAACTCGGAGGTGCCATAGTTTCAGTGCTTGATCGGTCGGGCCGTGAAGACGTACGACTACATCAACCGCGTTGTACCAACGCTTCCGCTGTCGGTCTACGAGGGTACGTAGACAACACTCTCCCCTCTTGTTGCTATGCATCTGTGACGCCCGGATAGTTACGCTACAGTAATCCTCCACTAATGATGCCACGTCACCTCGATTACTATGGTTAATCTCGCATTAGTTCGAAACCGATTTGATTTCAATTTAAAATCAGGCAGACAACAAAAGTTTTCAAAAATTAAAACTAAAATGTTTGGGTTGTATCAAATAAATCGTAAGTAATTATGGTGGAGAAACCAAACTTTGATAAAATGTTTAAAGGCTCTAAAACAATTAAAACAGTAGTGAAAACAATTAAAAAAATGCCTATTGAAATTATAAAATGCTAAAACTATTTTATTATGGGTTAATAATTAATCTCACAGTAGTTTGTTGATAAATACAAATTTAGGCACTAGTGGTAATTTTTATAAAACTAAAGATCAATGAAACTACAAATAAAAATAAAAGGAAAGAAAATATAAAAACAGAAAACAAAACTAACAAAGAACAAAAAA
>NC_041380.1:415457548-415461039 GCF_002162155.2 Triticum dicoccoides
CTTCGACAGGATTAGCTATCCCCCTCTTCTTCTGGCATTCTGCAGTTCAGTCCACCGATATGGCCTCCTTACACATATACCCATGCATATGTAGTGTAGCTCCTTGCTTGCGAGTACTTTGGATGAGTACTCACGGTTGCTTTTCTCCCTCTTTTCCCTTTTCCCTTCTACCTGGTTGTCGCAACCAGATGCTGGAGTCCAGGAGCCAGACGCCACCGTCGACGACGACCCCTACTACACCGGAGGTGCCTACTACTACGTGCTGCCCGCTGACGACGACCTGGAGTAGTTTAGGAGGATCCCAGGCAGGAGGCCTGCGCCTCTTTCGATCTGTATCCCAGTTTGTGCTAGCCTTCTTAAGGCAACTTGTTTAACTTATGTCTGTACTCAGATATTGTTGCTTCCGCTGACTCGTCTATGATCGAGCACTTGTATTCGAGCCCTCGAGGCCCCTGGCTTATATTATGATGCTTGTATGACTTATTTTATTTGTAGAGTTGTGTTGTGATATCTTCCCGTGAGTCCCTGATCTTGATCGTACACATTTGCGTGCATGATTAGTGTACGATTGAATCGGGGGCGTCACAAGTTGGTATCAGAGCCGACTGCCTGTAGGAATCCCCCTTCCACACTCCTTGGCCGAAGTTGAGTCTAGTCATTGCAAAACCTTTACTAACATGGCTGTGTGGCCTATAGGCCCACGTCGCCATTTGGGTGGTATTAGGATCTTTTATTCCTTGATCTTTACTCTGGGACTCTGAGCTCTCTTCTATTCGGGTTAAATGATTTTGCTAAAAACAAAACTAACTTTAGGTTCTCGCAAGTACTTTCTCCCGGAGAGCCCCTTGTTACCGATGACCGCCTGCTGCACCAGAAGAAGAAGATACTCTCCGATATTCTCTCGAGACTTTGTGCCTGTCGCGTTTGCAATTCCCTACCACCGAAACATCCTTATGGATAACTACTTACACTTGCCATTCATACGATCATCCCCCATTGATCTGGTTAGTACAAGATACCCCAAAGTTTTCTCTATTATTCCTAGAATACTTTGTGCCTACTGCCTAGCAGTTCCTTGCCACCGAAATACCCCTATGATTAATTTCTCGCCCTTATTGAGTATCCGTTCAACCCCACTTGTTCATGTGTTTCACATTGGTCTTTGAGATACTATCAAATCCTCCGAAAATCCTTGCAGCCTTATTGCTCTACAAATACTTGTCTGCTTGCATTATGGATGCTTTCCATATGTCTGGCAAAATTCGTTAGTATCCTTAGGCGCCGTCATTTTGATCCCTTTGATTCAACATGAGTGCGAATGCACGCAATCATCAGTTGATCCTTTTAAATTATCTTTCCGGCTCAGACGTCATTTTAAACATGAGCTGGTTCTCAACAAATCCAAATGCCATCGCTTGTACCCCTAAGGCTATTCTACTTATCCATCCCTAATCAGAACATTGCTTCTGATCCCTTGATTTGAAAATCATAAATTCCTTTGCATTTGAGCTCTGGGTTAGTTAGTTGTTTCCATAATCCAATGCCTCCGCATTGTTACTTCCTCTGGTTGTGTGCCGATGCTCACATCAGCTCTGTTATGGACCGGCAGATCCTTTGTTGGATTTTATCTGATAGCGTCCTTCATATTCAATTCCTTTGGAAGTTCTTTCTCCATTGGTAAATCCTATCCTCTGATTGACCAACCATGCTCTGATTTCGAGCTTGTGGTATTTACTATTGAAGCTTGTGGTATATGTTTCCACGATACCCTGACGGGTTGAACCTATGCCTTCCTTAATATGTGTGAACTCGAAAGTTTTCACAAGTCATACTCTTCTGTTGTTTTGCCAGGTAAAATTTCTACACTATAGCTTCATCAAAAACGAGAAGTAAAATGAAAGGTTATGCATTGAATAAGTGGGAGTCGACCTTGAACTTTGTGTTCATGCCCATGGACACGATGTAGATCTTGTCATGTAAGCTTCTCGTAAACAATAATTATCCCCTTGATATAATTTCATCTTATATCTGGGATTTGGTCTTTTGCAATCGTGGTTTCCGACCATATTGTTCTTCCTTGATCCAATTTCTCGGACAAGTTCAAGCACTTGTCTTCTGTAGAGCAATACCCCAGTCCAACCTCTACTTTGATCTGACGTCGAGTATTACCCCCTGGTATCTCGAGATTATAATGGAACTGCATAACTTCTTATGAGTTCTTCATCAAGTGCTACATTCTCACTGATTCCAATTTTTCACGGGCTCTGAGTTATTAAACACTCAAAGACACCGATAACTGAACCGAGTCCGCACTACGGTTCAACAACTTTTAGTAATCTTCTTTACTTACGAGTTGTACCAGATCACGCCATTCCTAGCCTGATCGGCTATATCATTACCGTGCTAAATTTTAACTGTGCTACCTGGTCCTAATTCCCGGAGCACAACTTCCGACGATAGCTAAGCTTACGACGATCGTCCTCGGCATATCATTTCGCCTTGAACAACAATCTTTGATTTCAAGTTTGTATTGTACTAGTGGTTTCAATAACCTTTCGCTTCATCATTCCTTTGACTTGTTGTCATCGCCGATCTATTACACCTTCATGAAATCTCTCGACAATTGTGTCGGATCACCTTCAACACTTTGACTTCTTCCGAGATGTTAACTGTGTTGATGATGAGAAGTACCCTCCTTGCCCTCGATGATTTTTATTATCATCGACAACATCCTTGACTTCCTTTCATCGCGAGCTTGTCCACATTATGAATACAACCTGCTCTCCAGCTAATGTTGTGTTCTGCCTTGAAGTATTACTGTCCTTTCTATCAAGAATGTTGTGAGGATTGCTCCACCTCTTAAGAATTCTTGAAATAGTGATACTTCTCTCCATCACCTTCTTTCTTGGTCCCCGTGTTATTTCTAACCGGAATACCGACAATTGAACTATGATGTGCATATTCAAAATTCCTAGCAACCCTATTGCTTTGAAGTGAATGGTCAATAACTCCATTCTAAGTCTTTTGGTTATTGAATCGCCATTCTAACATTGATCATGCTACCTAAGCCCATATTTCGGGTGCCCCTTTCAACCAATGTTTAATTGTGTATGTTTCCCTCGAGCATACATCATTATATCATCAGATCTGACAAATGTTATCTCCTTGTCCGCATAATTGTGGGAACCCATCTTTATGGAAATCTCAATGAATTTTTGCTGAGTCCATCAGCCACCTCCTCTTCCTCTCCTTGGTTTAATGATGAACTCTTGTTTTGGAACTCTCTTCCATAGTTCGTTCCCCGAGAATCTTACGATGTCACCTCATTACTTTGTGTCGCACCTTTTCTTCTCAGGCATCCTGAGCCTGAGGTATCCAAACACCAATCAGATCTGACTCTCGGTCAGATATGCTGGTTGGGACACCTTTCCAAGAGTTATGATGTTGATCCTTTGATGACCCGCTAACATGATGTCATGCCTAGCACCCCC
>NC_041380.1:415463470-415553151 GCF_002162155.2 Triticum dicoccoides
CCCCCTAACCTATCGAACTCGCAACTTTCCCCCTCCGGCTCCTCTGCCCGAAAACACAAAACACCGGGACTACTTTCCCGGATGTTTTCCCCCCTTCTCCGGTATCACCTACTACCGCGTTAGGGCACACCGAACACCGCGTATTGCCTTGTTATAATTTGTGATGCTTTGTTTGCTCTGTATTCATTATTTCTTCCCCCTCTTCTCTCCGGTAGACTACGAGACCGACGCTGCTGCTGACCAGTTCGACTACGGAGTTGACGACCCCTCTCTCTTGCCAGAGCAACCAGGCAAGCCCCCCCTTTGATCACCAGATATCGCCTATTCTCCTCTATACTGCTTGCATTAGAGTAGTGTAGCATGTTACTGCTTTCGTTAATCCTATTCTGATGCATAGCCTGACATTGTCGCTACATCTGTTGATACCTTACCTGCAATCCTAAATGCTTAGTATAGGATGCTAGTTTAACATCATTGGCCCTACATTCTTGTCAGTCTGCCTTGCTATACTATTGGGCCGTGATCACTCGGGAGGTGATCACGGGTATATACTATATTTACCTACATACTATACAGATGGTGACTAAAGTCGGGTCAGCTCATTGAGTACCCGCAAGTGATTCTGACGAGGGGGCTGAAAGGACAGGTGGCTCCATCCCGGTAGAGGTGGGCCTGGGTTCCCGACGGCCCTCGACTGTTACTTTGTGGCGGAGCGACAGGGCAGGTTGAGACCACCTAGGAGACAGGTGGGCCTGGCCCTGTTCGGCATTCACGGATACTTAACACGCTTAACGAGATCTTGGTATTTGATCTGAGTCTGGCTACGAGCCTATACGCACTAACCATCTACGTGGGAGTAGTTATGGGTATCCCGACGTCGTGGTATCAGCCGAAGCACTTCAGACGTCAGCGACTGAGCGGCGCGCGCCGGGTTGGACTGCGTTAACGCAACTTCCTTTGTAATGGAGGTTGCTAGGTCTGCTCACCGGCCGCGTACGCAACGTGCAGGTGTGCTCAGGGCGATGGGCCCAGACCCCTGCGCGCTTAGGTTTAGACCGGCGTGCTGGCCTCTCTGTTGAGCCTAGGTGGGGCTGCGACGTGTTGATCTTCCGAGGCCGGGCATGACCCAGGAAAGTGTGTCCGGCCAAATGGGATCGAGCGTGTTGGGTTATGTGGTGCACCCCTGCAGGGAAGTTAATCTATTCGAATAGCCGTGATCTTCGGTAACAGGACGACTTGGAGTTGTACCTTGACCTTATGACAACTAGAACCGGATACTTAATAAAACACACCCTTCCAAGTTCCACAGACAACCCGGTGATCGCTTTTCCGCAGGGCGACGAGGGGAGGATCGCCGGGTAGGATTATGCTACTCGAGATGCTACTTGGAGATGCTACTTGGAGATGCTACTTGGAGATGCTACTTGGAGATGCTACTTGGAGATGCTACTTGGAGGACTTCAATCTACTCTCTTATACTTGATGCAAGACGGAGGCTGCCAGAAGCGTAGTCTTCGACAGGATTAGCTATCCCCCTCTTCTTCTGGCATTCTGCAGTTCAGTCCACCGATATGGCCTCCTTACACATATACCCATGCATATGTAGTGTAGCTCCTTGCTTGCGAGTACTTTGGATGAGTACTCACGGTTGCTTTTCTCCCTCTTTTCCCTTTTCCCTTCTACCTGGTTGTCGCAACCAGATGCTGGAGTCCAGGAGCCAGACGCCACCGTCGACGACGACCCCTACTACACCGGAGGTGCCTACTACTACGTGCTGCCCGCTGACGACGACCTGGAGTAGTTTAGGAGGATCCCAGGCAGGAGGCCTGCGCCTCTTTCTTTCTGTATCCCAATTTGTGCTAGCCTTCTTAAGGCAACTTGTTTAACTTATGTCTGTACTCAGATATTGTTGCTTCCGCTGACTCGTCTATGATCGAGCACTTGTATTCGAGCCCTCGAGGCCCCTGGCTTGTATTATGATGCTTGTATGACTTATTTTATTTGTAGAGTTGTGTTGTGATATCTTCCCGTGAGTCCCTGATCTTGATCGTACACATTTGCGTGCATGATTAGTGTATGATTGAATCGGGGGCGTCACAGCATCACCATGATCTTGCATGTGCGTAGGAAACTGTTAGGAAATTACTACGTTCCCTAAGAGTGGCATCCGAGCCTAGGTTTTATGGTTTGATGTTATATGCACGAGTAGAACACAAGTGAGTTGTGGGTGATATAAGTCATACTGCTTACCAGCATGTCATACTTTGGTTCGGCGGTATTGTTGGATGAAGCGGCCCGGACCGACATTACGCGTACGCTTACGCGAGACTGGTTCTACCGCCGTGCTTTGCACACAGGTGGCTGGCGGGTGTCAGTTTCTCCAACTTTAGTTGAACCGAGTGTGGCTACGCCCAGTCCTTGCGAAGGTTAAAACAGCACCAACTTGACAAACTATCGTTGTGGTTTTGATGCGTAGGTAAGATTGGTTCTTGCTTAAGCCCGTAGCAGCCACGTAAAACTTGCAACAAACAAAGTAGAGGATGTCTAACTTGTTTTTGCAGGGCATGTTGTGATGTGATATGGTCAAGGCATGATGCTAAATTTTATTGTATGAGATGATCATGTTTTGTAACCAAGTTATCGGCAACTGGCAGGAGCCATATGGTTGTCGCTTTATTGTATGCAATGCAATCGCCCTGTAATGCTTTACTTTATCACTAAGCGGTAGCGATAGTCGTAGAAGCATAAGATTGGCGAGACGACAACGATGCTACGATGGAGATCAAGGTGTCGCGCCGGTGACGATGGTGATGATGACGGTGTTTCGGAGATGGAGATCACAAGCACAAGATGATGATGGCCATATCATATCACTTATATTGATTGCATGCGATGTTTATCTTTTATGCATCTTATCTTGCTTTGATTGACGGTAGCATTATAAGATGATCTCTCACTAAATTTCAAGATAAAAAGTGTTCTCCCTGAGTATGCACCGTTGCCAAAGTTCGTCGTGCCCAGACACCACGTGATGATCGGGTGTGATAAGCTCTACGTCCATCTACAACGGGTGCAAGCCAGTTTTGCACACGCAGAATACTCAGGTTAAACTTGACGAGCCTAGCATATGCAGATATGGCCTCAGAACACTGAGACCGAAAGGTCGAGCGTGAATCATATAGTAGATATGATCAACATAGCGATGTTCACCATTGAAAACTACTCCATTTCACGTGATGATCGGTTATGGTTTAGTTGATTTGGATCACGTGATCACTTAGATGATTAGAGGGATGTCTATCTAAGTGGGAGTTCTTAAGTAATATGATTAATTGAACTTTAATTTATCATGAACTTAGTCCTGGTAGTATTAGCATATCTATGTTGTAGATCAATTGCTCGCGTTGTTGCTTCCCTTTATTTTTGATATGTTCCTAGAGAAAATTGTGTTGAAAGATGTTAGTAGCAATGATGCGGATTGGATTCGTGATCTGAGGTTTATCCTCATTGCTGCACAGAAGAATTATGTCCTTGATGCACCGCTAGGTGATAGACCTATTGCAGGAGCAGATGCAGACGTTATGAACGTTTGGCTAGCTAAATATGATGACTACTTGATAGTTTAGTGCACCATGCTTAACGGCTTAGAATCGGGACTTCAAAGATGTTTTGAACGTCATGGACCATATGAGATGTTCCAGGAGTTGAAGTTAATATTTCAAGCAAATACCTGAGTTGAGAGATATGAAGTCTCCAACAAGTTCTATAGCTAAAAGATGGAGGAGAATCGCTCAACTAGTGAGCATGTGCTCAGATTGTCCGGGTACTACAATCGCTTGAATCAAGTGGGAGTTAATCTTCCAGATAAGATAGTGATTAACAGAATTCTCTAGTCACCATCACCAAGTTAGTAGAACTTCGTGATGAACTATAATATGCAAGGGATAACAGAAACGATTCCCAAGCTTTTCGTGATGCTGAAATCGACGAAGGTAGAAATCAAGAAAAACATCAAGTGTTGATGGTTGACAAAACCACTAGTGTCAAGAAAAAGGGCAAAGGGAAGAAGGAGAACTTCAAGAAGAACGGCAAGCAAGTTGCTGTTCAAGTGAAGAAGCCCAAGTCTGGTCCTGAGCCTGAGACTAAGTGCTTCTACTGCAAAGGAACTGGTCACTGGAAGCGGAACTACCCCAAGTATTTGGCGGATAAGAAGGATGGCAAAGTGAACATAGGTATATTTGATATACATGTTATTGATGTGTACTTTACTAGTGTTTATAGCAACCCCTCAGTATTTGATACTAGTTCAGTTGCTAAGAGTAGTAACTCAAAACGGGAGTTGCAGAATGAACAGAGACTAGTTAAGGGTGAAGTGACGATGTGTGTTGGAAGTGGTTCCAAGATTGATATGATCATCATCGCACACTCCCTATACTTTCGGGATTAGTATTGAACCTAAATAAGTGTTATTTGGTGTTTGCGTTGAGCATGAATATGATTTGATCATGTTTATTGCAATACGGTTATTCATTTAAGTAAGAGAATAAATTGTTGTTCTGTTTACATATATGGTTACACACCCAATGAAAATGGTTCATTGGATCTCGATCGTAGTGATACACATATTCATAATATTGAAACCAAAAGATGCAAAGTTAATAATGATAGTGCAACTTATTTGTGGCACTGCCGTTTAGGTCATATTGGTGTAAAGCGCATGAAGAAACTCCATGCTGATGGACTTTTGGAATAACTTGATTATGAATCAGTTGATGCTTACGAACCATGCCTCATGGGCACGATGACTAAAACTCCGTTCTCCGGAACAATGCAGCAAGCAACAGATTTGTTGGAAATCATGCATACTGATGTATGTGGACCAATGAATATTGAAGCTCGCAGCAGGTATCATTATTTTTTGATCTTCAGAGATGATTTGAGCAGATATGAGTATATCTACTTGATGAAACACAAGTCTGAAATATTTGAAAAGTTCAAAGAATTTCAGAGTGAAGTGGAGAATCATCGTAACAAAAATAAAAGTTTCTACGATATGATCGCAGAAGTAAAATATTTGAGTTACGAGTTTGGCCTTCAGTTAAAACAATGTGAAATAGTTTCACTACTCATGCCACCTGGAACACCACAGTGTAATGGTGTGTCCGAACGTCGTAATCGTACTTTACTTGATATGGTGCGATCTATGATGTCTCTTACAGATTTACCGCTATCGTTTTGGGGTTATGCATTAGAGACAGCTACATTCACGTTAAATAGGGCACCATCTAAATCCATTGAGATGACACCGTATGAACTATGGTTTGGCAAGAAACCTAAGCTGTCGTTTCTTAAAGTTTGGGACTGCGATGCTTATGTGAAAAAGTTTCAACATGATAAGCTCGAACCCAAATCGGAGAAGAAAATCTTCATAGGTTACCCAAAAGAAAATGTTGGGTACACCTTCTATCACAGATCCGAAGGCAAGTTATTCATTGCTAAGAATGGATCCTTTCTAGAGAAGGAGTTTCTCACGAAAGAAGTGAGTGGGAGGAAAGTAGAAAACTTGATAAGGTAATTGTACCTTCTCCCTTATTGGAAAGTAGTTCATCACAGAAATTTGTTCTTGTGACTACTACACCAATTAGTGAGGAAGCTAATGATGATAATCATGTAACTTCAGATCAAGTTACTACCGAATCTCGTAGGTAAACCAGAGTGAGATCCGCACCAGAGTGGTACGGTAATCCTGTTCTGGAAGTCATGTTACTAGACCATGACGAATCTACGAACTATGAGGAAGCGATGATGAGCCCAGATTCCGCGAAATGGTTTGAGACCATGAAATCTAAGATATGATCCATGTATGAGAACAAAGTATGGACTTTGATGGATTTGCCCGTTGATCGGCAAGCCATAGAAAATAAATGGATCTTTAAGAGGAAGACGGACGCTGATAGTAGTGTTACTATCTACAAAGCTAGAATTATCGAAAAAGGTTTTCGACAAGTTCAAGGTGTTGACTACGATGAGAGTTTCTCACTCGTATCTATGCTTAAGTCTGTCCGAATCATGTTAGAAATTGCCGCATTTTATGAAATCTGGCAAATGGATAAACAAAACTTCATTCCTTAATGGATTTATTAAAGAAGAGTTGTATACGATGCAACTAGAAGGTTTTGTCGATCCTAAAGGTGTTAACTAAATATGCAAGCTCCAGCGATCCATCTATGGACTGGTGCAAGCATCTCGGAGTTGGAATATACGCTTTGATAAGTTGATCAAAGCATATAGTTTTATACAGACTTGCGGTGAAGCCTGTATTTACAAGAAAGTGAGTGGGAGCACTACAGCATTTCTGATAAGTATATGTATGACATATTGTTGATCAGAGATGATGTAGAATTATTCTGCAAAACATAAAGGAATGTTTGAAAAGAGTTTTTTCAAAGAAAGACCTCGGTGAAGCTGCTTACATATTGAGCATCAAGATCTATAGAGATAGATCAAGACGCTTGATAAGTTTTTCAATGAGTACATACCTTGACAAGATTTTGAAGTAGTTCAAAATGAAACAGTCAAAGAAGGAGTTCTTGCCTGTGTTGCAAGGTGTGAAGTTGAGTAAGACTCAAAACCCGACCACGGCAGAAGATAGAGAGAGAATGAAAGTCATTCCCTATGCCTCAGCCATAGGTTCTA
Organism: Triticum dicoccoides; assembly: GCF_002162155.2. Classification (NCBI taxonomy): domain Eukaryota; kingdom Viridiplantae; phylum Streptophyta; class Magnoliopsida; order Poales; family Poaceae; genus Triticum; species Triticum dicoccoides. The sequence continues at coordinate 415,470,167 of NC_041380.1, forward strand.
TAAAGTATGCCATGCTGTGTACCAGACCTATTGTATACCCTGCCCTGAGTTTGGCAAGGGAGTACAATAGTGATCTAGGAGTAGATCACTGGACATTGGTCAAAATTATCCTTAGTGGAATAAGGATATGTTTCTCGATTATGGACATGAAAAAAAGGTTTGTTGTAAAGGGTTACGTCGATGCAAGTTTTGACATTGATCCAGATGACTCTAAGTCTTAATCTGGATACATATTGAAAGTGGGAGCAATTAGCCAGAGTAGCTCCATGCAGAGCATTGTTGACATAGAAATTTGCAAAATACATACGGATCTGAATGTGGCAGACCCGTTGACTAAACTTCTCTCACAAGCAAAACATGATCACACCTTAGTACTCTTTGGGTGTTAATCACATAGCAATGTGAACTAGATTATTGACTCTAGTAAACCCTTTTGAGTGTTAATCACATGATGATGTGAACTATTGGTGTTAAATCACATAGCAATGTGAACTAGATTATTGACTCTAGTGCAAGTGGGAGACTGAAGGAAATATGCCCTAGAGGCAATAATAAAGTTATTATTTATTTCCTTATTTCATGATAAATGTTTATTATTCATGCTAGAATTGTATTAACCGAAAACATATTACATGTGTGAATACATAGACAAACAGAGTGTCACTAGTATGCCTCTACTTGACTAGCTCGTTAATCGAAGATGGTTATGTTTCCTAACCATAGACATGTGTTGTCATTTGATTAACGGGATCACATCATTAGGAAAATGATGTGATTGACATGACCCATTCCGTTAGCTTAGCACCCGATCGTTTAGTATGTTGCTATTGCTTTCTTCATGACTTATACATGTTCCTATGACTATGAGATTATGCAACTCCCGTTTGCCGGAGGAACACTTTGTGTGCTACCAAACGTCACAACGTAACTGGGTGATTATAAAGGAGCTCTACAGGTGTCTCCAAAGGTACATGTTGGGTTGGCGTATTTCGAGATTAGGATTTGTCACTTCGATTGTCGGAGAGGTATCTCTGGGCCCTCTCGGTAATGCACATCACATAAGCCTTGCAAGCATTGCAACTAATGAGTTAGTTGCGAGATGATGTATTACGAAACGAGTAAAGAGACTTGCCGGTAACGAGATTGAACTAGGTATTAAGATACCGACGATCGAATCTCGGGCAAGTAACATACCGATGATAAAGGGAACAACGTATGTTGTTATGCGGTCTGACCGATAAAGATCTTCGTAGAATATGTGGGAGCCAATATGAGCATCCAGGTTCCGCTATTGGTTATTGACCGGAGACATGTCTCGGTCATGTCTACATTGTTCTCGAACCCGTAGGGTCCGCACGCTTAAGGTTTCGATGACAGTTATATTATGAGTTTATGAGTTTTGATGTACCGAAGGAGTTCGGAGTCCCAGATGAGATCGGGGACATGACGAGGAGTCTCGAAATGGTCGAGACGTAAAGATCGATATATTGGACGACTATATTCGGACATCGGAAAGGTTCCGAGTGGTTCGGGTATTTTTCAAAGTACCGGGGAGTTACGGGAATACGGGAGAAGAAGTATATGGGCCTTATTGGGCTTTAGGGGAGAGGGAGAGGCAGGCCGCGCCCCCCCAAGGCCTAGTCCGAAATGGACTAGGGGGAGGGGCTGCGCCCCCTCCTTCCTTCTCTTCCCTCTTCCCCTTCCTTGTCTCCTACTCCTACTACATGGAAGGACTCCTAGTTGGACTAGGAAAGGGGGAATCCTACTCCCGGTGGGAGTAGGACTCCCCTAGGGCGCGCCATAGAGAGGGCCGGCCCTCCCCTTCTCCACTCCTTTATATACTGATGTAGACTCGACTAGATGGCGAGTCGTTCGTCGGCCCGATCTTTCACGATACTAGCAGCAACAAGAAATTCCGGTCGAGCAAAGATGCAAGACCGTAAGAACGAAAACTTGCGTCAAGTAGATTGAATCGACTCCACGCACAGCAGCAACAAAATCCCCACGGATCAGCAACGAAGACGATATTTGGTGTCCCTCGACATGGAACGTTTTCTGTAACTTTATTGACTCACGATTTAAGAAAAACCAATCTACGTTACATGGCCGAAGCCAGCCATATTTATAGGCGACCCTGAGCTCACAAACCGACCTGGACTCTATCCTAACGTGCAAAACACTCACGTGCAAAACACTCCCCGTCCCTCCGCTGCCCGACTTCGAGCACCCCGACCACTTCCAGGCCAAGATCGACCGTGTGTTGGCGTCTCTGTCGGAGGAGGAGCGAGCCCTCCCGGAGTACGACGCCGACAACCACGAGGCGTGGGCGGCGTATTTCAAACGCCGGTAGGTGGAGCGGCTGGCCTCCATCAACAACGCGCCAGTGGTGAGGGGGCGCAACAACAGCAATGGCCGCCGCCTGTGATGGGGTGCCCCCGGCCACATGCTACACGCCGTCCTTGAGTACCTCGAGGGCGACAACGATCCGGCTCTGAAGTACCCGGGCGCCCTGGTCCCCGTCGAAGTTGCGGTCCATGGATGCCGAGGAGGATGTTGGGTGGGTCCTCCTCCTCCTTCCGCTCCTCCTTCCACTCCTTCGGGTCACCGACGCTCTTGAGCGTCAAGGCCGAGCCCGTGGAAACGCCGCTCGGCCGGCGCAACCGCGGCGTCGTCATCAACGAGGGCGGCGACGGTTCCTCGGGTCCAGCCTCCCGCCTCGTCAGGCCGAAGACGGAGCCGGGGCTCGGCCCCGTGAAGCGCGAGCACGACGACGAGGCCGCCATGAAGTGGGCGCGGGAGGACTGGGCGCAGATGGAGATGGAGCACCAGCGTCGCGCCCTGGAGGAGATTGCCACTCGGCGCCGTGGCCGCGACGAGGGAGGCGTCGTCGTTCTCGACGACGAGGCGCCGCCGCCGGCCAAGCCAGTCCGCCAGGGGGACCCCGGGCAGCAGTCCAACACGGACGGCCGCGTGAAGGAGGAGAAGGAGGACGACGACAGCGGCGACTTCGGCGTGTTCAGCGAGTTCTTCGGCCTGTAGGCGTGGCCGTTTTTCTTCTTCTTTTTAGTAGACTTATTATTATTATGTTTCTATATGTAAAAAGACCGTGAACCGCCTATAAATGTCGCCGAGCATTTCGTGTTTGCCGAAATTTGCCTAATTATGTTTTTAAAAATATTAAAAAATGAGCATCTGGAGCCGACCTGGGGCGGCGGCTAGGAAGCCGATCATCCCCACGTCAAAAATATCGCCGGTTCGCTCCCAAACGGCCTTTTTTTCTAGCCTTGGAGGGGCGAACGGCTAGAGATGCTCTAAGGACCATTAGTGAGCATGTTGCCTGGGCAACTTGGGAGGACGTTAGAATCCCTAAAGCAAAAAATTCCGAGAGCATCAGGTTGGGGACAAGCCGTTTGAACTTGGATGGTGTATCTCGCCTCGGTGGGAGACGGACGGTTTTCGCCGTGCTGAGATTGCTGGCATTCTTCTGGAGATCAAAGAATTAAGTGGGCATTTTAAGAACTTTAGACTAGTCACAGTGGAGAGTAATTTAAAGTAGTAACATGCATATGTTACTAGTCTATATTACTATCTTAATAGTGGGTAGTAACATATTTGTTGTGTCATACATCAATTCATTTATTATATTGTAGACTCATCTTTTCTTAATATGTGTGATGTTACAGTAACTAGCTATGTTACCACATGTCTTTTTTTTCATTAATTACATGCCACATCATTTATTTTGCCTAGATAAACGTGATGTTACCACCTATGTTACTTTCACTGTGGGTAGTTTTTGTCATTTGTGCGACGAGACGCTAATATGGCGGCTTATTTATGCGCGAAACAGGCAACAGAGTTCAGGAAAAAGATGTTTATGGATTAATTTCGTCCCTGTTTTTTCTAACGCGGGTTGTGTCGTGATTGTATGCCTGATTAAGTAAGCAATAAATGTTACTCGAAAGAAATGAAAAAAAAGAACCTCGGAGAAGCAACGCATCAAATATCTGCAATCTCCTCCACAGCAAATCTGTGGATAACGAAGGGCCGCAGAAAGATGAAAGGCATCTCATATCTCCTCCCCACCATCATCCATCCGTACGAACCAACAGGTCACCGAGCATCTGCCTGCCGCTTGGACGGTGACCGAGTCGGAGAGCTCGCCACGGATAAACAACGCGGAGTGGATATCGCGGCACCAGATGATGGCAAAGGGAATGAATATTAGCTCTTTCTTTTTGAACTGGAATGAATATACTATTAACTTGGTTGCATGGAAGCAGCGGCTGGCAGCCAGGGTGAGGAATCCCACGCAATCCCACAGGATCGGTGCCAATTGCCAAATGGGGGTGGAGTAACTACCAATCGTACACACAGACAACTTCTTTTTCTGGTAGTAGTTTTGATTATCATATTGGCAATCTCTGACACGCATGGATCCTCTTGATGCTAGCCCTAACCTGCAGGTTGTGGCTTAAGATAATCGGAAAGGGGAGGATTCAAAAGCCCGGCATGCCAACAAGGATGATCAGCCCTAACCTAGGCACCTAGCAGTGTGGTGTGGAGCAAAGAACGTAATCGGTATCCGGTAATTGCAGAACATAGCTGCATAGGACGCAGATTGTGAATCAGAACTCGTCAGGGTGTAATATATATATGGCGCCAATGTAATTATGTAAAAAATCCATGAGCTTTCATTCTTCTTTTATGCTAAGCATCAGCCAGAGTTACTACTACATCGGATGAAAAGATACAAGAGAACGGATGCATCGCTCGGAGCTCGCCGAGATCCACATCGCGGCCATGCACGCACCGAATTCTCGCGAGAGCCTGCGAGGCATGCTGCTTGGCGATCGATCCAGCGATGGCGGAGCGTGGCATGCCTGCCTGTCATGTCGTCGCCGCCGGACCGGACAGGAGCAGGCGGTCAGGCGTAGAGCGGGCGCTCGGTCCAGGCGCCGGCGACGTGGCCGTTCTCGCAGACGTAGGCGCGCACCACGGGCTCGCCGTCGTCGTGGTACCCGTAGAAGCTCCGGAGGCAGAAGGCGGAGTAGAGGTCCCACGCCTCCGTGCAGCCGCAGAAGGCGCAGTCCACGGCGACCGTGGGGCGCCGCGTGTCCCGCAGCGCGCGCCGCACCTGGGAGCGCGCGAAGTCCTGGAACACGCCGCGGAACACCATGTACTTGCGCCGCTCCTCCGCGTGCACGCACCCGGGCCACTCGCAGATGTACAGCCGGTCGCCGCGGAACCGGCTGGCCAGCAGCTTGTTGCCCTGCTCGCGGCTCAGCGTCCACGACCCCGACGCCAGGTGCGCGCCCACGGGCCCCAGCCACCGCCGCGCCCGCCGGCGGGTCCCCGACACCACGCCGCGCCGGGCGGTATTGGCTGCCGGTGGCTTCTCCTCCTCCTCTGCCTCTGCCGTTGCCGCCGGCGCGGGCGCGGCGGCGATCTGCGTCTCGGAGCAGTCGTAGGCCGCGTCCAGGTACAGGTCATCGTAGAGGGACCACGCGGCGGCGTCGGCGGCGGCCAGTGCATCGCTGGGTTTGGGCTCAGGCTCTGCGGTCCTGGGCGGCTGGAGCGAGGAGGTGGCCGTGGGCTCGAGGGACGAGGAGGAGGATGACGAGGAGGCGGGGACTGTGAGGTCGGGGCCGATGTCGAGCTCGAGGCCGAAGTCGTCGGAGGGCTCGAGGAGGATCCCGGCGCGGAGGAGGCCGGGGCAGCAGACGGACATCTTGTGGAGCGCGGCCCACGCGGCGGGCGCCCCGTCCGCGGGGAGCAGCTCGGCGGGGAGCGCCCGGGAGAGGCGCGGAGGGAAGCAGGCGGCCCGGAGGAGCGCGGCGAGGCGCGGGGACGCGCAGGACGCGCGCGCCCAGTCGCGCGGGTCGCCCTCGAGGCGTCCCAGGATCTGCAGCAGCACGTCGTCCGCCAGCGCCGACAGCGGCTCCACCACCTCCTCCGCCGCCGCCGCCGCCTCCTCCTTGCCGTCCCTCCGCCTCTTGGCGGCGACGACGGCGATCTCCTTGTGCTCCGCGGCGCTCATGGCTGCGGCCCGCGTCGCGCTCCTGCTTTCTTGGCGAGTGAGTGAATGGCTGCGCTGCGGACCGTTCGGCCGTTGGGGTGCGAGCGAGGCTGGTTTAACTTTCGGGGTGGTTGTGTCCGTTTTTCTGTGGTGTGGTGGTGGCCTGGGCTGGGGCTGGGGGCTGGATGAGATGATGCTTTTCTTGTCGTTACAAAACTCTTGCTTGCAATCGCAACGTGTGGATGTAGGCTGCGCGGGTGTGCCGAACGATGAGCGGTCACTCTCGGCCCCCGTGTGTCAACCTCCGGGATTATTTTATTCGATTGAAACGAGGGGCTCAACATTCTTCCAACAGAGCCTCCTTGTCTCTTCCTCACGCCAACTCCACCGCGCGACCTCAAACGAACGTCCGTTTTATCCGGATTCTGTCAGTTTGGATAGCAATTTGGGGTCGTATTCGGACGTGTTCTGAGATGCGGTGGCCGTGCGCCCACCGCACGGACGCATCCTTTTGCCCTATCATGTCCGTCAGGGTCAAAAGTGTCTAAATTTTCATCAAAACTAGTTTACAACCCAAATATTTGTCTGAAAATTAAAATAATTTTACAACCCAATTGAAATTGTCTTTAATAAAATATTTTTACAACCAAATTGAAATTGTCTTGACTAAACATAAAATGGACCAATACATCTATTGGTTGCCAATGTGATCCCACACGTGCTCAACCAAGTCATTTTGAAGATTCAAATGAGAGTGTCAATCACGCATCTCACGATGGAATTAAGCAAACTGTTCAAATGTGGCCGGGTCTTGGTGCAAGGGCTCAATATTTTCACCTTGATAGTCAAATCCTTGGTCGAAGATACTCTCATCACGCTCGTCCTCGACGATCATGTTGTGCATGATCACACAAACAGTCATCACCTCCCAAAGCTTCCTTTCATCCCATGACAGTGTAGGATTTCGAATGATACCCCACCGGGATTGAAGCACACCAAAAGCATGTTCCACATCCTTTCTAACACTCTCTTGCATTTGGGCTAATCTCTTTCTCTTCTCACCTTGGGGTTTCGAGATTGTCTTCACAAAAGTTGACCACTGAGGATATATACCATCTGCTAGATAGTATCCCTTGTTGTAATGGTGGCCGTTGATCTCAAAGTTGACAGGTGGGGAGTGGCCTTCTGCAAGCCTCGCGAAGACTGAAGAACGCTGCAACACGTTGATATCATTGTGAGAACCTGCCATGCCGAAGAAAGAATGCCATATCCAAAGATCCTGTGATGCCACCGCTTCTAATATGACAGTGCACGCCTTGACATGACCTTTGTACTGGCCCTGCCAAGCAAATGACAGTTCTTCCACTCCCAGTGCATACAATCTATGCTGCCAAGCATGCCTGGAAAGCCTCTAGCTGCGTCGGTCGCCAACAATCTCTCTGTATCAGCGGCAGTTGGCTGCCTCAAGTACTCAGGGCCAAACACCTCGATCACAGCCTGGCAAAACTTGTACATTGACATCAGACATGTTGTCTCACTCATACACACATACTCATCCACTAGATTGCCTGGAATTCCATATGCAAGCATGCGGATGGCCGCGGTGCATTTCTGATAAGAGGAGAATCCAAGCTTGCCAAGGGCATCCGTCTTGCACTCGAAGTATGGGTCATGAGCAACCACTCCCTCTCGGATACGATTAAACACATGCCTTTCCATTTGAAAACGGCGACGAAATTTATCCGGCTTGAAGAGCGGGGTGTTGGCAAAGTAATCGGCATAGAGCAGGGCGTGCCCTCTCTCCCTGTTGCAGTTCAGGTTGGGAGCACGGCCAGTGAGTGACCCCCTGTACCGAGGAAGCTGCCGTTGAATGTGGTCGTGAACGACCAGTGCAGCCACCACAATATCTTTATCATCCGACGACGAATCGTCCGATGAACAAAGAAAGTGATGGAAGAAAAACTCGTCTTCACTGTCCATACCTTTGTGGGCAAAATGCCGAACACCTTGCGGGCGTGGTGGCGAAGATCACCTCGACGCAGCAGGGGTGGTTGCCGGCCGGCTACTGGCCGCTGTGGAGCTCTCGTCGGGAGCTGCCGAGGACGCCGTGCTGCGTCGCCGGCGGTCCTGTCCCCTCTGCGGCGGGCAAAGACGTCGACGGCCAAACCTTCGATCGACGACCAAAACTACGGCTACAGCACGGGCGTGGTGGCGGCCATGTCGAGAAGTGGTTTGGTAGGGACGGCCGGAGGCTACGCGGTGAGGAGGCGGCCGGAGAATAGCGGCGGCGCCGGCGACGGGGCGGGGCGAGAGAGAGAGAGGGTGGAAGCGTTGGGAGCGGAGGGACTGCTAGTGTCCCCGACAGGCGGGCCAGGGGGAGGGAGGACAAGGGCGTGCGTCCAAGCCGTCCGCGCGCGTCCGTTTCACCTTAAACCGAGCGCAAGTTTGAACCGGGATGGGTCGAAAACGGACGAAATCCGAACATTTGTCCGTTTGAGGCCGTGCGCTGGGCTACGCTATTCGTCCGTTTTACCTTAAACGGACGAGAACGGATAGGATAGGGTCGCGCGGTGGAGTTGGCCTCACATGACCACGCAGCACAACATGCAGGTACAACTCCATCACGCCCACACACTTGACCGACTTCTATCGAAGAGTTCCAGGTATGAAAAAAATAAATCACCTCCTTCTAGAAGAAAAAATCAGGCTTAATAAGGCCATGTGCGGTGTTGGATGCTTAAAGAGATAGAATATAATTACATCTCAAAACAAATCTTGCCACACGGATAACATTCATCTCAAAGGGTACCCAGCGTGCGCTTCACATAAGCTACATCGTATACAATATTTTTAGTAAATACTAATATAATGGCATGCGCTATTACAATCATAGGCGCACAATAGTATCTCAAATGACAATTCTAGACCTACGGTATGGGTGATCTACGCCCGTTTTACAAAAGCTTCCAAATAATTCTCTCTTCCCTGCTAATTTCAAAGGGAAGGCCGCTCCTTCCTCCCTAACTTCAATCATAATCCTTCACATAACCAAACCTGTTAAATCCGTAATTACTTCCCTGTAGTTCTAGCATTACTCTATTTCAAAATATAATTGCATCGCCCTAGCAGATTGACACACGCAAGGTGAAGAAAAAAGGCAACAACAAACAACCCAAAAGAGGAATATGATGTTAAGAGTTGTGCAAACACGGATTAGAAGACCATTCTCGCTCCCTGGAGAGAAGAACATGTAGTAATACAATGGCACACGCTATTACAATCACATAGGTGCATAATAGTGTCTCAAACGATAATTCTGGACCGACGGGTGATCTACACCCGTTTTACAAAAGCTTCCAAATAACCCCCCTCCCCGTGCTAATTTCAAATGACCCCCTCCATCCGCCCTAGTTTCAATCCTAATCCTCCACGTAACCAAACCTGTTAAATCTGTAATTGTTTTTGTGTAGCTGTAGCATTACTCTATTTCAAAATATAATTGCATCACCCTAGCGATTGACACATGCTAGGTTAATAAAAAAGGCAACAACAAACAACCCAAAAGAGGAATACGATGTTAAGAGTTGTGCAAACACGGATTAGAAGACCATTCTCGCTCCATGGAGAGAAGGACATGTAGTAATACAATGGCACACACTATTACAATCACATAGGTGCACAATAGTGTCTCAAACGATAATTCTGGACCGACGGGTGATCTACACTCATTTTACAAAAGCTTCCAAATAATTCTCTCCCCCCGCTAATTTCAAAGGGGTGTGCCCCCTCCCTCCTCCCTAGTTTCAATCCTAATCCTTCACGTAACCAAACCAGTTAAATCCGTAATTGTTTCCTGCTACTTGTGAGCTGCATTGGGATGTTCTTCAAAGAGGAGAGGAGATGCATCACAGTAGAGATAAGTATTTCCCTCAGTGAGAACCAAGGTATCAATCCAGTAGGAGAATCACGCAAAACCTCGTGAACAGAACCTGCACACACAAAAGCAAATACTTGCACCCAACGCGGGCAAGAGGGCCATCAATCCCCTTGAACTCGTTAGTTGCAAGGATTAAATCTTGATGTAGTAGATAGATAAATTGTAAAACAAAATAAAAGATAAAAAATTACAGCAAATATATTTTGGTTATATATATATATATATATATATATATATATATATATATATATATATATATATATATATATATATATATATATATGATAAAAGTAGACCCCGGGGCCATAGTTTTCACTAGAGGCTTCTCTCTCAAACACATAGCATACAGTGGGTAAACAAATTACTGTTGGACAATCGATAGAAAAGTGCATAGTTATGATTATATTCAAGGCAATGATCATTTATATAGGCATCACGTCCGAGACAAGTAGACCAACTCCTGTCTGCACCTACTACTATTACTCCATCCATCGACCGCTATCGAGCATGTATCTAGGGTATTACGTTAATAAAAACAGAGTAACACCTTAAGCAAGATTACATGATGTAGACAAAGTAAACCTAACCAATATGAATAAACCCCATCGTTTTACCCTTAATGCCAAATACGTGTCTTGTCCCTTTCTGTCACTGGGATAGAGCACCACAAGATTGAACCCATCACAAAGCACCTCTCCCACTGAAAATAAATCAATCTAGTTGGCCAAACCAAATGGATAGATCAGAGAGAAATACAAAGCTATAACAATCATGCATAATAAAGTTCAGAAAAGACTCAATTACTTATCACGAATATTCAGATCATAAACCCACAATTCATTGGATCCCAACAAACACACCACAAAAGTAGATTACATCGGTTAGAACTCCAAGAACATCGAGGAGAACAATGTATTGAAGATCAAAGAGACAGAAGAAGCCATCTAGCTACTAGCTATGGACCCGTAGGTCTGTGGTGAACTACTCACGCATCATCAGAAGGCGGCAAGGATGATGTATAAGCCCTCCGTGATCGATTCCCCCTCTGGCAGAGTACTGAAAAAGGCCTCCAGATGGGATCGCGGAAGAACAAAAGCTTGCGGTAGCGGAAAATGTTTCGGTTGACTCTCTGCTATATTGGGAGTATTTGAGAATTTATAGAGGAAGAATTAGGTCAAAAGGTGCCACGAGGGGCTCACAAACTCAGGGGGCGTGCCCCCTGGGGCACCTGGTGAGCTTTCCGCTCTCTCGTGACTCTTCTGGTCTTTCCCGAACCTTCGTGGGTCCCTTCTGGTTGAGAAAAAAATTAATCCAAAGATTTTTCTTCGTTTGGACTCCGTTTGATATTGATGTTTTGAAAAGCCAAAAACAAGCAAAAAATAGCAACTGACACTAGGCACTAGGTTAATAGGTTAGTCCCCAAAAATGATATAAAATAGCATATAAAATAGCCAACATTGATACTATAATTGCATGGAATAATTAAAAATTATAGATACGTTGGAGACGTATCAAGCACCCCCAAATTTAATTCCTGTTTGTCCTCGAGTAGGTAAATGATAAAAATAGAATTTTTGATATGGAATGCTATCTAACATGTCTATCATGTCATCTTTCTTTTAGGGTATGAATATTGAGATCCGAATGATTCAAAGCAATACTCTATAATTTGATACAAAGACATCAATACTTAGGCATACCAACAAACAATCATTCCTTTCAAAATAAAAATTCTAAAAACGATATCCCTGCAAATCATATAGTCTTGTCATGCTCCATCTTCTTAACACAAAGTATCAATCATGTACAACCCTGATGACAAGCCGAGCAATTGGTTCATACTTTTTAACGCGTGAAAGTGCAATCATGCCCTTAATCATATTTTGATATTGTTGACAACATACATATAGGGAAGTAATCATTTCTGTCAAGTACATCTCAGGTTTTGTTCCCAAGAGATTTTAGTGTGGATCATAGCTGACATTTTCAAGATGCTCAAAGGAAGGTGAAACAAGACACAAGCTTTAGATCTTTATCAGTTTTCATTTTCTTTGAGTATAGGGATCCCGCACTATTAAGAGGAGGTAACTGGCTCTCGCAAAAGACTTGCTTAAAATCTAGGATAAATATCTTAGGAGGAGTTCTTATCTTAGCTATGCCTTTTGACCTCTGCTTTGTCTAGACGACCGAAGGTCTCCGGACATCCGGTGCTTGATATTTCTTCGGATGTCAGGTAGCATGCCACAGATCATATATTCTCGGATTTCTGGTCCTTCCGGACGACTGGCTTCCGAACGTCCGGTGGTGACCGGTCATCCGGTGCCACCTCCACATAACAGATATTCTCGGATTTCTGGTCCCTCCGGACGACCGGCTTCCGGACGTCCGGTGGTGACCGGTCATCCGGTGCCACCTCACAGAGCCAAAATTAATGGAAGTCCGTCCTCTCCGAACAACCGTGCATTGGACGACCGACGCTCTCGGACTTCCGCTCCCTGTGCTTCTTTCCTCTCTACTGCTGCGCTAGATCATTGTTTTTATCTGATTGTCGGACAATCGACGCCTGTTGAACGTTCGGTCCAACTTTTCTGTCGAGACATCCGGTACCTGTTGGACGTCCGGTCTGTGTGTAGCATAAGTGAATTCCAACGGTCACTTTTGTACTATGACTATAAATATCCTTCTCCCACCTCGTGTGGGGGTTGTCCAACACAGTGCAAAGATTCCAAGAACACCTTTGAAAGATCGTGGATGTCTCCTAGAGGGGGGGGGTGAATAGGTGCTTTAAAATAATTACGGTTGAGGCTTGAACAAATGCGGAATAAACCTAGCGGTTAATTTGTCAAGCACAAAACCTACAACAACTAGGCTCACCTATGTGCACCAACAACTTATGCTAAGCAAGAAAAACTACTTAGGTGATAGCAAGATATATGACAAGAAACAATATGGCTATCACAAAGTAAAGTGCATAAGTAAAGAGCTCGGGTAAGAGATAACCGAGGCACACGGAGACGATGATGTATCCCGAAGTTCACACCCTTGCGGATGCTAATCTCCGTTTGGAGCGGTGTGGAGGCACAATGCTCCCCAAGAAGCCACTAGGGCCACCGTTATCTCCTCACGCCCTCGCGCAATGCACGATGCCGTGATTCCACTAAGGGACCCTTGAGGGCGGTCACCGAACCCGTACAAATGGCAACCCTTGGGGGCAGTCACCGAACCCGTACACTTTGGCAACCCTTGGGGGCGGTCACCGGTACCCGTCAAATTGCTCGGGGCAATCTCCACAACCTAATTGGAGACCCCGACGCTTGCCCGGAGCTTTACACCACAATGATTGAGCTCCGAACACCACCAACCGTCTAGGGCGCCAAGGCACCCAAGAGGAACAAGCTCTAGGGTGCCCAAACACCCAAGAGTAATAAGCTTCTCAAACTTCACTTCCACGTATCACCGTGAAGAACTCAAACCTATGCACCAAATGCAATGGCAAGGGCACACGGAGTGCCCAAGTCCTTCTCTCCCAAATCCCACCAAAGCAACTAATACTAGGGAGGAAAATGAGAGGAAGAACGAAAGAAGAACACGAAGAACTCCAAGATCTAGATCCAAGGGGTTCCCCTCACTTAGAGGAGAAAGTGATTGGTGGAAACGTGGATCTAGATCTCCTCTATCTTTTCCCTCAAGAACTAGCAAGAATCATTGGAGGGATTGAGAGTTAGCAAGCTCGAAGAAGGTCAACAATGGGGGAAGAACACGAGCTCAAGAGATAAGGTTCATTGGGGAAGAAGACCCCCTTTTATAGGTGGGGAAAAATCCAACCGTTATGCTCACAACCCGCACCGAGCGGTACTACCGCTAGGGCGGTAGTAGCCCTTTGAAACACAACAGCGAGGAGGCAAAAGGCCAGTAGAACCGCCGGAGAGGTACTACCGCTAGGGATCGCGGTACTACCGCAAAGGGTAGCGGTACTACTGCTTGCGAGCGGTACTAAAAAAAATACATCCGGGCCTACCACCGCAAGACTTGGGACAAGTTTTTGGTCCGGAGCGGTACTACCGCTGTAGGAGCCGCGGTAGTACCGCTCTAGAGCGGTAGTAAAAAATTACATCCACTCCAATTCGCGGTAGTACCGCTGCAACCTTTTCAGAACACCAAAACTGCCACAACTTTTGCAAACGGACTCCGAATTCGACGAAACCAAGTTTGTTGGAAAGCTAGCGACAAGGGCTAACACAATGTTGATAGAAATATCAATAAGAAGAAAATGAGGAAATGCCCATAAGAAAATGGTGAGAACCCTTCCTCAGAAAAGACCGGTAAGACCCCCAACACCGAAAACATCATAGAAGACGCATGCAAACTCCGTTTTCGATGAACTCAAACTTGTCATCAAGATGACCATAAGCTCTAAGACTCACAAAGAGAACCAAACAAGAACCAAGAAACATGATGCAAGGATGCAATGGTTTGAGCTCTCGACAAACGGTACGATCAAGCTACTCACTTGAGAGCCCCCCTTGATAGTACGGCTATCGATCCTATAACCCGGTCTCCCAACTACCACCATGAGACCGGTAAAATAGAAAACCTATCAAGGGCAAACCTTTGCCTTGCACATGATCCACTTGAGCTAGATGATGACAATCTTGTCCTCCTCAAGATGGACCACCTTTCTTGATTGTGTTGGGTCGATGGAGACTAGATGATTGCTCCCCCATACTCCACTATGGGTGAGCCACTCTTAGGCACATCTTCACAAGTCCATTGACACCACAACGGATGGCAAGCTTCAAGCACTTGATCTCTCCATGATTCTCCACTTGAACTTGCACACGGCAATCTTGATGACGATCACCACTTGATGTCATCCTTCCCATGGGTTGTATGATATCATCCTCTTGAAGCAAGCCCATGGACACGTACCTAACCCCACATAGACTCTCACATAGACCATGCGTTAGTACACAAAGTGCAATGGACAATGCTTACCATACCATGGGATCACTTGATCCCTCTCGGTACATCTTCTACTCTTTGTGAGTTGATCAACTTGATTCACTCTTGACTTAGTCTTGATGAACCTTGAATCTTTCCAACTCTCTTCCTTTGGATGATGTCTTGAAGGTAAACATGAATGATCACACAATCTTCTTCTTCAAGACATGCTTGCAATAAGCTCAACACTCACATGACCAATCTTTGGATAATTCCTTAATAGCACCTTGGTCAACCCATAAACTCCTTGAAACCAACACATGGACTTCAAGAAATGTCTATGGAAAAATCCTTCAAATATAACTCAATGCAACCATTAGTCCATAGAGAATGTCATCAATTACCAAAACCACACATGGGAGCACCGCATGTCCTTTCAACCTTTCTCTCTCACTCTCTCTTGCTCTCACCAAATCTAGATCCAAGAGCATTTGTGAGGATTCTTGAGTGTTGTTCCAATCAAAATATAGATCGTCCCTCTCTCCTCCTCTCAACCAAAGGAATTCGTGATTTGAGCAAGCTTTGAGCGTTTCCCTTGATCTTATTACTCTTGGAGGTTGGAGACTCCTAGGCAGTAGGACTTCTTAGGTGAGGAATCAAACCATTGTGATTACCCCCGGAATGTTTGTGAGGGTTTCCACTAGTGGTTGGGAATCGCCTTCATGGTGATATCTCAAAGAGAGAATGGGGTGAGCCTTCGTGGCGTTGGTGTGCCTTCGTGGTAACATCGACTGAGGGAGTCCTGGACTAAGGGGTCCTCGGGCGTCCGGCCTGTTAGCCATGGGTCAGACTGATGGGCTGTGAAGATACGAAGACCGAAGACTGCACCCGAGTCCGGATGGGACTCTCCTTGGCGTGGAAGGCAAGCTTGACGACCAGATATGTAGATTCCCTTCTTTATAACCGACCTTGTGTAACCCTAGATCCTCCCGGTGTCTATATAAACCGGAGGACTTAGTCCGGATAGGATACTCATTATCATAGCCATACGAGCTAGACCTTTAGGGTTTAGCCATTACGATCTCGAGGTAGATCAACTCCTGTAACACTCATATTCATCAATATCAATCAAGCAGGACGTAGGGTATTACCTCCATAGAGAGGGCCCGAACCTGGGTAAACATCGTGTCCCTTGTCTCATGTTACCATCGACCTTAGACGCACAGTTCGGGACCCCCTACCCAAGATCCACCGGTTTTGACACCGACATTGGTGCTTTCATTGAGAGTTCTACTGTGCTGTCACTAAGAGGTTTGATGGCCCCTTTAATCTTCAATAATGACGCCATCCAGGGAGAAACCTTTCTCCCCAGACAGATCTTCGTGTTCAGTGGCTTTGTATCACGGGCCAATTCGCTTGGCCATCTGGAGCAGATCGAAAGCTACACCCCTGGCCTTCAGGTCAGATTTGGGAGCTTGAACTACGTTGCGGACATCCTTGGAGACTTGATCTTCGCCGGATTCGAGACCGTGGTAGCCGCTCCTGGCCACTCCGATGATCATGACCTAAATCTGTCATCAGGCCGCGTCCAGGAGATCGCTCCTGTAACCGCTCCGGCCCTAGATCTGGAGCAAGCTGCGCCACCCAAGGACGGGAGGATAAACCCCACCACGGAAGCCACAGATTGCACGGTGTTGGAGCCGCATACAGACTTAACCTCTCACGACGTCTCTGTCAGCGGAACTCCGGACTCATATCCGGCCGAATGTTCCGAACCACGTGAGCCCGCGGACGCCGAGCTTGATTGTTTATCGATCTTTGAATTCAGCGCCGCGTACATCTTCCAGCACTCGCCTTTGGGCGATGTGCTAAATTTGTTAAAGAATCTGTCCTTGACAGAGGACTCACATCCGAACTATATCCGACTCGAACTAGGGGTTGACGGTGGAGAATTTTGTTTCCCACCCACCACCCACTACATAGCCATGGTCGAGGATTTGATCGACGAGCTTGACTATGACTCCGAGGACATCGACGGTATGGACGACGACGCCGGAGAAGAAGAGGTCCAGAACCCATCATTCACCGGACGCTGGACAACTACTTCCTCATATGATGTATACATGGTGGATGCACCAAAGGAGAACAACAACGAGGACAAGGAAGATCCCGCTGAGTATAAACCTTCTGAAACACAGTCCAAGCGCCGACATCAGCGGCGCCGCTCTAAGTAACGCCGCAGCAAAGACAGCAGTACCGGCACAGGAGAAGACAACACTCCAGAAGGTGCCGAAGACAATGAAGACCCCATCGATACAACTAATGAACAAGACGAACGGGAAGGCGAGCAGGTTAGCCCCGGTAAACATGCCACACACGAAGATTCGGAGGACGATAATTACCTTCCGCTCTCCGAGGACGAGGTGAGCCTCGGCACCGAGGATTTCATCGTGCCTGAGGAGCCTCTTGAGCAGGAGCGCTTCAAGCACCAGCTAATTGCCACCGCATGGAGCCTGAAAAAGAAGCAGCAACAGCTTGAAGCTGACCATGATCTGCTAAATTATAAATGAACCGATGTCCTAGCAGCCGAAGAGTACGGCCTCAAGCGCTCAACCAAAAGCTACCCAAAGCACAAACTGTTACCTCAGTTTGACGAGGAGGCGCTGAACTACATACCTCCAGCGTACAATGCGGCGGACTGACCACCACATGGTCGAGACAAAATAGCAACTCATGCTGAACACTAGCCAGCCCTGCCTCAGCGCATAGGCAGAGGTAAATTAGCCCATGGGCATACATATGACCTCCGGCAAACCCTGAACAATAAACCAGGACACACTAGATCAATCTACGGATCACGAGGGCGTGCCTCGACATGCGACGATGACCACCTATTCGGACGTGACAAACTTAGTCACACACGGGCCGAAAACCGTAGACGGACTCCATCCGAGCTACATCGCGATACGACCCGATATAGAGGCGCCGCACACCCTCATTGCTTCACTGATGAGGTCCTGGATCATGAATTCCTAGAAGGGTTCAAACCTGTGAATATAGAATCATATGATGGAACCACAGACCCCGCGGTGTGGATCGAAGACTTCATTCTCCACATTCATATGGCTCGCGGCGACGACCTCCACGCCATCAAATACCTCCCTTTAAAACTAAAAGGGCCAGCTCGGCACTAGCTCAACAGTCTGCCTGCAAATTCTATTGGCAGCTGGGAGGACCTGGAAGAGGCTTTCCTCAATAACTTCCAAGGTACATATATTCGACCTCTGGACGCTGATAACTTAAGCCATATAGTTCAACAGCCCGGAGAGTCCGCCAGGAAATTCTGGACTAGGTTCTTAACTAAAAAGAACAAAATCGTCGATTGTCCGGATGCCGAAGCCCTAGCAGCCTTCAAACACAGCATCCGTGATGAATGGCTCGCTTGCCACCTTGGCCAAGAAAAGCCAAAATCCATGGCAGCCCTCACGGCACTCATGACCCACTTTTGTGTGGGCGAGGACAGTTGGTTGGCCCATAGAAAAAAGAATGCAAGCGACGCCAGCACCCCTGAAGCTAAAACTAGCAAAGACAAGTCTCGACGCAACAGATACAAGCGCCGAAACAACAGTGATAACACCGAGGACACGCCAGTCCATGCCGGATTCAGGGGCCCTAAGTCCGGTCAGCGGAAGAAGCCGTTCCAAAAGAACAATTCAGGCCCATCCATCTTAGACCGCATACTCGATCGTCCGTGCCAGATTCATGGCACACCAGATAAGTCACCCAATCATACAAATAGAGATTGCTGGGTTTTTAAACATGCCAGCAAATTAAACACCGAGAATAGGGAAAAGGGATCGCAAAGCGAGGACGATGACGAAGAGCCCCAGCAACTGAACACAGGGGGACAGAAGAAGTTTCCCCCTCAGGTCAAAACGGTGAATATGATATATGCTGCCCACATCCCCAAGAGGGAGCGCAAGTGTGCGCTCAGGGACGTCTACGCGATAGAGCCAGTCGCCCCAAAATTTGATCCATGGTCGTCATGCCCGATCACCTTTGATCGCTGGGATCATCCGACCAGTATCCGTCATGGTGGCTTAGCCGCACTGGTCTTAGACCTGATAATTGACGGTTTCCACCTGACTCGCGTCCTTATGGACGGAGGTAGCAGCCTTAACCTGCTCTATCAGGATACATCGAAAAAATGGGCATTAACCCATCCCGGATCAAGCCCACCAGGACTACCTTCAAAGGAGGCATACCAGGTGTAGAGGCCCACTGTACGGGCTCAATCACACTCGAGGTTGTCTTCGGATCTCCGAAAAACTTCCGAAGCGAGGAGTTAATAATCTTCGATATCGTCCCCTTTCGCAGCGGCTATCATGCACTGCTCGGACGAACTGTGTTCGCTCGATTCAACGCAGTACCACACTATGCTTATCTCAAGCTCAAGATGCCCAGTCCACGCGGCGTCATAACGGTTAATGGAAATACGGAACGCTCCCTCCGTACAGAAGAGCACACAACTGCCTTAGAAGCCAAAGTGTAGAGCGGCCTTCTCAAGCAGAACCATAACTCAGCCGCCGAGCCCACGGACACCGTTAAGAGGGTCCAAACTACTCTGCAGCAGGAGAGCTCGGCTTGTTAGGAGCTCGACTAGCAATCGGCCTCCGTCGCAGTTCTGATCAAGTGGTGGCATTCGTGCCGCGCATACATAACTACGCGCTCAAAATCCCATGGGCATCAACGGAGGCATAGCTAGCTGGTGGTCCGTAGTATGGCTCAATCGACGTCGATACACATATACTTTAATTTTTACTTGTTTTCCTTTTTAGGTCTCAATCCCACAGGCACCATCTGATGGCCTGGTCCTCGGTCCTCTTGAAGGATAAACACACCAAGATGGCGAGAAACGCAGACGTATGCGAGACTTTTTAGGTGATTCCGTTAACGATAACTTTACCAGTTTTTCAGGACCCACAAGCAGCTCTCCCTTGGTTTTGGCATGTCAAATAGCCTGTTGCTTATCGCGCTACCTGTATCAATGCGCCTTGACGTACTAATCAAATTACAAGGAGAACAGTTTGCGGCTGGAGCTGTAGGACTCTAGCTTTTTTGCACCCTTTCTGTTTTCTGTTTTCTTTCTTCTTTCTCTTTTTTCAGCTCCCCTATGGATAATCCTATCAGGTAGCACCCGTACACTTTGGTACGCTCGATGCTGGCCAGGGGCTTCATAGCACCCCACATGATGGCAACAAAATTCCGAACACTTTCTATAAGTATAGTTCGGCACCCCGAATTTAGCATTATATGCATTGGCTTCGAATCACGTCTTTGGTCAATAGTTGGGTTGCCCGGCTCCTATGCTTGCTACCTTACGTTCCGCTACACAGGCTAAGGCAGTAAAGGGAGAACTACTGCGATTGTTCCTTGGTTTATCCAAAGGAGCACCTCAGTAGAGAAAGCCGAAAACTGTCTCTCATGATGCGGCGAAAGCCGGAGCTGTTCGGAGGTTGCAAATCGTTGGAGATTTCTTTCGCATTACGCGAAGGATTGGTACTTCCCGATCATACGCTTATAGCACTCTAGTTCAGATACTAGGGGCTGCGCCCATGTTTTTATTGTCGCACTCCTATGACTAAGTGAGGGCGTTATAGCCGCATAGTCTAGTTGCCTGGTTTGTTGCGCTAAACAACTCCTTAAAGGACCATCTAATTGGATCAAGATTGTTTAGATTCCATCCCAAACACCCATGTACTACCTACATGGGAGAAGAAGCCGACAACTGGTTAACCCTCAAATTTCATACAACATGGCCACACAGGAAGTAAAAATTTAAAAACATAACAAAGCATTATATTGCATAATACCCTTTGTTATATAATAGAAGGCAGAGGGAACTCGCATCCATTCATTCAAAGATAGTGTCTTTTGCACAATGATCTGCAACAATGCGGGATCCCTCCAGGACACCATCAAAATACAACTCGGGTCGGTGGTGCTCCTTGACCTCAGGTGGCCCCTCGGTCATTAGCTTCTTGGCATCCATCTTTGCCCAATGCGTCTTGACGCGGGCAAAGGCCATCTGTGCACCTTCGATACAGATCGACAGCTTTATCACCTCAAGACGTGGGCAGACATCGACAAGCCGCTTCACAAGTCCGAAGTAGCTGTTGGGCATCAGCGCGGCAGGCCATAGTCGGACTATAAGCTCCTTCATGGCCAGCTCGACCGCCTTGTGCAGCTCGACCAGCTGTTTCAGCTGGTCGCTGAAGGACAACGTATGTTCTAGTCCAAGATATTGAGACCAGAACAACTTCTCCATAGAACTCCCTTCTTCGGCCTGATAGAACTCGGCAGCATCTGATACGCTACGCGGCAAATCCGTAAACGCCCCTGGAGAACTCCAAATTCGGGTAAGTAATAGGAACGTTTCCTTCACAGACTTGCTTTGCATAACAAAAGCCTTACCCGCCGCGATCTTCCGGGCCGCTTGGATTTCCTGAAGGGCGCTTTGGGCTTCGGCTCGAGCCTCCTGCGCGCTCTTGAGGGCCTTCGCAAGTTCGGACGCTTGCGTCTTTGAATCATGCTCCAAGGACTCGCACTTTTTGACGGTGTCCTGGAGCTCTTGCTAAACCTCGCCAACCCGGGCCTCGTGCTTCTCGCGCGCGGTGCGTCCCTTGGCCACTTTGTCCTCGGCTTCCTTTAATGCCTTCTTGAGGGCCGCCACCTCGGTCGTGGCTCCTAATAAAGTTAATGGCACTTTAGTCAGCACGAACCATTCATCCTTCCTAAACATACACGCAGGTTACTACATACCTTTGATGTCGTCCAGCTGCTTCTTCACGAGGTCGAGCTCTTTCTCGGTCCGCTCCAGGTCCTGCTTTAGTCCGGAGACCTCCGCAGTATGAGCGGTAGCAGCCAGCAGCGACGCCTGCTTATTCACATAGACATATTATGTTAGACTCCTGCAAAAATTATTTTGATCCCCTGTTCGGCTTTTCCTTTCCTGACACCGAACAGAGCATCAGGGGCTACTGTCCACATTGTGATATTTTTTCTATAATTGTTACCTCAAAGCCTGTTAAAAGGCTAGTGCAGGCCTCGGTCAATCCGCTTTTGGCAGACTGAACCCGTTCGATCACCGCACCCATAAGGACATGGTGCTCATCCACAATGGCGGCGCCTCCAGCAGGTTGTCCGATGCCTTTGGTTGGACAGACGTCATCGGTGGAACAGATACGCCTCCTCCTTTCGGGGGAGGCCGTTCACTGGACTCCGGAGCCGTATAGGTCTCCGGAATGGTATCCGACTGAGGGCCGAAGGGAACTCGGCCCCTGCTGCCAGTCCCCATGGGGGATTTTTCCCCCATTTGTCCGGCAGCCGAGGAGTCATCCTGCGGCGCCTTAATGA
This sequence comes from Triticum dicoccoides, assembly GCF_002162155.2. Lineage (NCBI taxonomy): Eukaryota > Viridiplantae > Streptophyta > Magnoliopsida > Poales > Poaceae > Triticum > Triticum dicoccoides. Next base: position 415,492,480 of record NC_041380.1, read on the forward strand.
TTTCTGGAATCTCCCCCTGGTTTGGGAAGATCGTTTGGGACGCCACCTCGTTATCACCTTCGGGTGAGGCAGAATGAGCGGGCGGCGGAGACATGCTAGCCATCTCCTTTGAGTCTAGCGAATCCTTTGTCGAGGATCACAGGGAGCCGTCATGGGCCAGACTGTAATGGCATAGTTTAAACATATCAATATTATAAACTGGAAAGGCCAGGTATTGGGAGGTGCACAGGGTTATGGTACTTACGAGGCAGCCCGAGGCTTGGTCCGGGGCATTCGCTCTAGACTGCTTTCGACATCCCATGCAGAGTTATCCGCAAAGGAGCCCTTCCCCCTCTTGGGAGCATTCGCCTACAGATTCGTGGAGGCCTCCCTTTTCTTCTTTCCCCCCTCCGGGGGGACGCTACTTTCTTCCTCCTCCTCGCCGTCGTCTTCGGTGACCGAAGAGTCAGTCTCGTCTTCGGACGACATGTTCGAAGCACCCTTTCGGCGAAGGCCGCTCCTGCTCCCTTTGGCCATCTTCTTGGCCTTCTTCTCTGGCACATCGTAAGGCGCCGGGAATAGCATCTTCCTTAGGAGTGGGGTTTCCTTGTCTCCGAGAAGTGGAGCGGGACAATTAATCCGCTCCGCTATGTCGATCCAGGCCTGAAAATTGATAAGGAAGGCTTAGACTCCTTCCCAAAATATGCCAGTAAAGGCTACACCTTGAATACATTAAAGAACTTACCGAATTGGTCTGGCGCTTTAAACTAAGCCCACGATCTTCGGTCGTGGGCGGTGGTGTCTCGCCGGCCTTGAAGAGCACTTTCCAGATATCTTCGTGCATTGTGACGAAGAGCACTCGTAGCGTCTGATGCTTGGCCGGATTGAATTCCCACAAACAGCAAGTCCGGTGTTGGCATGGAAGGATCTGGCGAATGAGCATGACCTGGATCACGTTGACGAGTTTGATCTTCTTGGTTAGCATGTTCTGAACACACGTCTGGAGCCCAGTCAGCTCGCTCGAAGAGCCCCAGGCGAGGCCCTTCTCTTACCAGGAGGTAAGCCGCAGCGGAGTTCTGGATAGGAATTCGGGGGCTGCCGCCCAGTTGGTGTCGCGCGGCTCAATGATGTAGAACCACCCCGATTGCCACCCCTTCACCGTCTCCATGAAGGAACCTTCAGGCCATATCACACTGGGCATCTTGCCCACCATGGCGCCTCCGCACTCTGCCTGTTGGCTTCTCACCACCTTCGGCTTCATGTTGAAAGTCTTCAGCCATAGGTTGAAGTGAGGCGGGATGCGGAGGAAGGCCTCGCAAATGATTATGAATGCCGAGATGTTGAGGACAAAGTTGGGGGCTAGATCATGGAAATCTAGCCCATAGTAGAACATTAGTCCACGGACGAATGGGTGGAGAGGGAATCCCAGCCCGCGGACGAAGTGTGCGAGAAATACTACCCTCTCATGGGGCTCTGGGGTAGGGACAATCTATCCTTCGGCCGGGAGATGGTGAGCGATCTCCTTGGCTAGGTATCCGACCTCTCGAAGCTCCTTGATGTCTTTCTTCTTGACAGAAGAAGCCATCCACTTGCCACCAGCTCCTGATCCGGACAAGGTTGGAGTGCTTTCTTGAGTGGGAAACAGATGAGAACTTGGGCGCTAGAGCTCAAGGGTGGAAAGGCAGAAGAAGAGAGAAGGAGTGGGAGAAGAAAGGGGAATCTTATCTCCTTATAAGGGCAGTGAATATTGAACACCACCCCACTCGCCTCAAAATTCGCCTGCTCCCGAGGGCTGTGTAAACGACACGATTGGGTTACCCACGCCTGTATTGATGAGAATCCCATAATAAGGGGACACGATCTCTGCTTCGACAAGACGTGCCAATGGCAACCGCGTCTCGAAACAAGGAGCGACAGGCAAAAACGGTTCGAAATTATGACCGGATGGACGTGATGTCATGTTGTAAAAGTTTTTAGCGGATTGGACTCATGTATTATTATATTCTCTCTACGGTTGTGTGTGGTGTGTGTTACAGGTCCGGACATGATCAATTCGTCCAAAGACTATTCTAGAATTCAGAAGGAGGAACCTGTCTTGCAATGTTGAAGACAGCACTACGCGCCAGATACCTTGTCATTGAGCCGGGTTCAGGGGCTACTGAGGAAGTCCTGGACTAAGGGGTCCTCAGGCGTCTGGCCTGTTAGCCATGGGCCGGGCTGATGGGCTGTGAAGATACGAAGACCGAAGACCTCACCCGAGTCTGGATGGGACTCTCCTTGGCGTGGAAGGCAAGCTTGACGACCGGATATGTAGATTCCCTTCTTTGTAACGGACCTTGTGTAACCCTAGATCCTCTATATAAACCGGAGGACTTAGTCCGGATAGGATACTCATTATAATAGCCATACGAGCTAGATCTCTAGGGTTTAGCCATTACGATCTCGAGGTAGATCAACTCTTGTAACACTCATATTCATCAATATCAATCAAGCAGGACGTAGGGTATTACCTCCATAGAGAGGGCCCGAACCTGGCTAAACATCGTGTCCCTTGTCTCCTGTTACCATCGAACTTAGACGCACAGTTTGGGACCCCATACCCGAGATCCGCCGGTTTTGACACCGACATCGACCTCTCTAAACGATGATGTAGTTTCCCTTCAAGGGAGTGAACATTGGCATACATCCTCGTCTCTCAGAGTTACGGTTATTACTAACCCTAGATCTCTACTTGTGGTTACTTGTCTCTTAGTCTTTACTTGCGCATATTGTGCTTGCTTACTCATATACTTATGGTACTTGTTTGCCTTGCTTAGCTCTCAGCACCATACTTGCAATTGTTAGGCTCATCCTCATATTCTGCATTATTGCATAATATTTCTAAGTAAGAATTAAAATTTGTAATTGTACCTATTCACCCCCCTCTAGATCCATCTCAATCCTTTAAATTGGTATCGGAGCCTCGTGCTCAATTGTTGTGGCTTAACTTCACTAGAGCGAGATGAACCCCAATGGGACTCCCCTTGTTGCAGATCAGAAGGAGAAGGGCACGGCTTCTTTGGAAGTCAAGTCCTTCACTTCTAAGGATCTGGAATGGTCCCTTACTAAGCAAAAGCAGGATCATGATGCTTCTCTTGAGGCCTTGGTCCAAATGAGGTTAGCCACATTAACCATGATGCTCGCACTGCTACGTCTTGAGCTTGCGTTGGTTTTCCCTGAAAAGGAAGGGATGATGCAGCAGAGTAGCGTAAGTATTTCCCTCAGTTTTTGAGAACCAAGGTATCAATCCAGTAGGAGGCCACACTCAAGTCCCTCGTACCTGCACAAAACGATAGCTACTCGCAACCATCATGATTAGGGGTTGTCAATCCCTTCACGGTCACTTACGGGAGTGTGATCTGATAGATATAATATTTTTGGTATTTTTGGTATAAAGATGCAAAGTAAAAACTAAAAGCAAAGTAAAAAGCAAAGCAAGATTAAAGTGATGGAGATTGATATGATGAGAATAGACCCGGGGGCCATAGGTTTCACTAGTGGCTTCTCTCAAGAGCATAAGTATTCTACGGTGGGTGAACAAATTACTGTTGAGCAATTGACAAAATTGAGCATAGTTATGAGAATATCTAGGCATGATCATGTATATAGGCATCACGTCCGAGACAAGTAGACCGACTCCTGCCTGCATCTACTACTATTACTCCACTCATCGACCGCTATCCAGCATGCATCAAGAGTATTAAGTTAAAAACAGAGTAACGCCTTAAGCAAGATGACATGATGTAGAGAGATAAATTCATGCAATATGAAATAAATCCCATCTTGTTATCCTCGATGGCAACGATGCAATACGTGCCTTGTTGCCCCTTCTGTCACTGGGAAAGGACACCGCAAGATCGAACCCAAAGCTAAGCACTTCTCCCATGGCAAGAACTACCAATCTAGTTAGCCAAACCAAACGGATAATTCGAAGAGACTTAACCAATCATACATAAAAGAATTCAGAGAAGATTCAAATATTATTCATAGATAGACTTGATCATAAACCCACAATTCATCAGTCTCAACAAACACAGCGCAAAAAGAAGATTACATGGAATAGATCTCCACAAGAGAGGGGGAGAACTTTGTATTGAGATTCAAAGAGAGAGAAGAAGCCATCTAGCTACTAACTATGGACCCGAAGGTCTGAGGTAAACTACTCACACTTCATCAGAGGGGCTAGGATGATGTAGAAGCCCTCCGTGATGACGGCCCTCTTCCGGCGGAGCTCTGGAACAGGCCCCAAGATGGGATCTCGTCGATACAGAAAGTTGCGGCGGTGGAATTAGGTTTTTGGCTCCTGTTCTGATCGTTTGGGGGTACGTAGGTATATATAGGAGGAAGGAGTACGTCGGTGGAGCACCGAGGGGCCCACAAGGCAGGGGGCGCGCCCTAGGGGGGGCGTACCCCCCACCCTCGTGACCGCCTCTTTTACTCCTTGGAGTAGGGTCCAAGTCTCCTGGATCACGTTCGGTGAGAAAATCACGTCCCCAAAGATTTTATTCCGTTTGGACTCTGTTTGATATTCTGTTTCTCCGAAACACTAAAATAGGCAAAAAACAGCAATTCTGGGCTGGGCCTCCGATTAATAGGTTAGTCCCAAAAATAATATAAAAGTGGAAAATAAAGCCCAATATAGTCCAAAACAGTAGATAATATAGCATGGAGCAATCAAAATTTATAGATACGTTGGAGATGTATCAGGCATCCCCAAGCTTAATTCCTGCTCGTCCTCGAGTAGGTAAATGATAAAAAGAGAATTTTTGATGCGGAGTGCTACTTGGCATAATTTCAATGAAAATCTTCTTAATTGTGATATGAATATTCAGATTCGAAAGATTCAAGACAAAAGTTTATAATCACATAAAAATAATAATACTTGAAGCATACTAACAAAGCTATTATGTCTTCTCAAAATAACATGGCCAAAGAAAGTTATCCCTACAAAATCATATAGTCTGGCTATGCTCTATCTTCACCACACAAAATATTTAAATCATGCACAACCCCGATGACAAGCCAAGCAATTGTTTCATACTCTAACTTTTTCAAAACTTTTTCAATCTTCACGCAATACATGAGCGTGAGCCATGGATATAGCACTATAGGTGGAATAGAATGGTGGTTGTGGAGAAGATAATAAGGAGGAGATAGTCTCACATCAACTAGGCGTATCAACGGGCTATGGAGATGCCCATTAATAGATATCAATGTGAGTGAGTAGGGATTGCCATGCAACGGATGCACTAGAGCTATAAGTATATGAAAGCTCAAAAAGAAACTAAGTGGGTGTGCATCCAACTTGCTTGCTCATGAAGACCTAGGGCAATTTGAGGAAGCCCATCATTGGAATATACAAGCCAAGTTCTATAATGTAAAATTCCCACTAGTATATGAAAGTGATAACATGAGAGACTCTCTACTATGAAGATCATGGTGCTACTTTGAAGCACAAGTGTGGTAAAAGGATAGTAACATTGTCCCTTCTCTCTTTTTCTCTCATCATTTTTTTATTTGGGCCTTTTTCTATTTTTTGGCCTCTTTTTATTTGGGCTTCTTTGGCCTCTTTTTTTTCGTCTGGAGTCTCATCCCGACTTATGGGGGAATCATAGTCTCCATCATTCTTTCCTCACTGGGACAATGCTCTAATAATGATGATCATCACACTTTTATTTTTCTTACAGCTCAATACTTAGAACAAAATATGACTCTATATGAATGCCTCCGGCGGTGTACCAGGATATGCAATATGACAATGATGGAGTGTGTCATGATAAACGGAACGGTGGAAAGTTGCATGGCAATATATCTCGGAATGGCTATGGAAATGCCATAATAGGTAGGTATGGTGGCTGTTCTGAGGAAGGTATATGGTAGGTGTATGATACCGGCGAAAGGTGCACGGTATTAGAGAGGCTAGCAAAGGTGGAAGGGTGGGAGTGCCTATGATCCATGGACTCAACATTAGTCATAAAGAACTCATATACTTATTGCAAAAATCTAGAAGTTATCAAAGAAAAGTATTACGCGCATGCTCCTAGGGGGATAGATTGGTAGGAAAAGACCATCGCTCGTCCCCGACCGCCACTCATAAGGAAGACAATCAATAAATAAATCATGCTCTGACTTCATCACATAACAGTTCACCATACGTGCATGCTACGGGATTCACAAACTTTAACACAATTATTCTTTAAATTCACAACTACTCAACTAGCATGACTTTTAATATTATCACCTCCATATCTCAAAACAATTATCATGCTTCAATCTTTTCTTAGTATTCAACACACTCAAAAGAAAGTTTCACAAATCTTGAATACCAAGCATATTATTATTAAGCAAATTACCATGCTATTAAGAGACTCTCAAAATAATTTAAGTGAAGCATGAGAGATCAATAGTTTCTTTAAAAGAAATCCACCACCGTGCTGTAAAAGATCTAAGTGAAGCACATAGAGCAAAATTATAACGCTCAAAAGATATAAGTGAAGCACATAGAGCAAAACACTTAGCTCAAAAGATATAAGTGAAGCACATAGAGTATTCTATCAAATTTTAATTCATGTATGACTCTCTCAAAAGGTTTGTACAGCAAGGATGATTGTGGCATACTAAGACACAAAGACACAAATAATACAAGACGCTCCAAGCAAAACACATATCATGTTGGTGAATAAAAATATAGCTCCAAGTAAATTACCGATGGAAGTGGACGAAAGAGGGGATGCCTTCCGGGGCATCCCCAAGCTTTGACTTTTGGGTGTCCTTGGATTATCTTGGGGGTGCCATGGGCATCCCCAAGCTTAGGCTCTTGCCACTCCTTGTTCCAAAATCCATCAAAAGAATTCACCCAAAACTTGAAAACTTCACAACATAAAATTCAAAATAGAAAACTCGTGACCTCCGTTAGCGAAAGAAAACAAAAGACCACTTCAAGGTACTGTAATGAACTCATTCTTTATTTATATTGGTGCTAAACCTACTGTATTCCAACTTCTCTATGGATTATAAACTATTTTACTAACCATAGATTCATCAAAATAAGCAAACAACACACGAAAAACAGAATATGTCAAAAACAGAACAGTCTGTAGTAATCTGTAGCTAGCGCAAGATCTGGAACCGCTAACTAAATAGCACTCTTCAAATAAAAATGACAGCAATTCTCGTGAGCGCTAAAGTTTCTGTTTTTTACAGCTAGTTCAACAAGACTTTCCCCAAGTCTTCCCAACGGTTCTACTTGGCACACACACTAATTAATCACAAAAAACACAACCAAAACAGAGGCTAAATAATTTATTTATTACTAAGCAGGAGCAAAAAGCAAGGAGTAAAAATAAAATTGGGCTGCCTCCCAACAAGCGCTATCGTTTAACGCCCCTAGCTAGGCATAAAAGCGAGGATAGATCTAGGTATTGCCATCTTTGGTAGGCAATTCTTCGATGAGGCATCTATTTCCCTTAGGAATTTCTTTCTTTCTAGTGATTATCAAACTTTTAGGCACAAGATCGAAAAATTCATTTGTAGCAATCGGTTCCTTAATGATAGCAAAAAGATTGGGATGAATACTTATAGATTTAAGATCCACAGTTTCCTTACTAGATGATTCACCCTTATTTTTAGGAACATACATAAGCTTGGCAATTTTAGTAGGAGGACTTGGAGTATTCTTTACGGAAGAAAAAGCGGTTCCCAAGTTTTTAATGATACCCTCAAGTTTATCAATTCTAGTAGAATCTAAGTTTATCTTCTCATTAACTATGGGTTCCTTTTCCTTAATATTTTTCAGAGTCATTCCTACCTTAGATCCATATTGAGTGATTTGATTGTGGATCTTTTTATCTAGATTTTCAATTAATTCAATAGTAGCAACTTTATTTTCAATAATTTCAAGTCTTTGCATAACATGCTCCAAAGTTAACATGGTTCCATTAACCAACAGAGGTGGTGAGCCAAATAAATTTAGCATAGCATTATAAGAATCAAAAGTATGGCTACCCAAGAAGTTCCCTCCGGTAATGGTATCGAGGATATATCTATACCAAGGATTAGCACCTACATAAAAATTGCGGAGAAGAACCAAGGTAGATTGCTTCCTGGTAGATCTATTTTGAGCATTGCAAATTCTATACCAAGCATCTTTTAGATTTTATCCCTCCCTTTGTTTAAAATTTAGAACTTCACTCTCGGGAGACAACGGAGAAGATATGAGACTAGCCATGGCGACAAGCAAGCAAACTAGCACACAAGCAAACAAGAGCAAACAGGCAAAAGAGGCAAATAGAGAGGGAGGATAGAGAGAGAGGGCGAATAAAACGGCAAGGGTGAATTGGGGGGAGAGGAAAACGAGAGGCAAATGGCAAATAATGTAATACGAGAGATAGGGATTGTGATGGGTACTTGGTATATTGACTTTTCGCGTAGACTCCCTGCAACGGTGCCAGAAATCCTTCTTGCTACGTCTTGAGCTTGCGTTGGTTTTCCCCGAAGAGGAAGGGATGATGCAACAGAGTAGCGTAAGTAGTTCCCTCAGTTTTTGAGAACCAAGGTATCAATCAAGTAGGAGGCCACGCTCAAGTCCCTCGTACCTGCACAAAACGATAGCTACTCGCAACCAACGCGATTAGGGGTTGTCAATCCCTTCAGGGTCACTTACGAGAGTGAGATCTGATAGATATAATATTTTTGGTATTTTTGGTATAAAGATGCAAAGTAAAAACTAAAAGCAAAGTAAAAAGCAAAGCAAGATTAAAGTGATGGAGATTGATATGATGAGAATAGACCCGGGGGCCATAGGTTTCAATAGTGGCTTCTCTCAAGAGCATAAGTATTCTACGGTGGGTGAACAAATTACTGTTGAGCAATTGACAGAATTGAGCATAGTTCTGAGAATATCTAGGCATGATCATGTATATAGGCATCACGTCCGTGACAAGTAGACCGAAACGATTCTGCATCTACTACTATTACTCCACTCATCGACTGCTATCCAGCATGCATCTAGAGTATTAAGTTAAAAATAGAGTAACGCCTTAAGCAAGATGACATGATGTAGAGAGATAAATTCATGCAATATGAAATAAACCCCATCTTGTTATCCTCGATGGCAACGATGCAATATGTGCCTTGCTGCCCCTTCTGTCACTGGGAAAGGACACCGCAAGATCGAAGCCAAAGCTAAGCACTTCTCCCATGGCAAGAACTACCAATCTAGTTGGCCAAACCAAATGGATAATTCAAAGAGACTTGCAAAGATAACCAATCATACATAAAAGAATTCAGAGAAGATTCAAATATTATTCATAGATAGACTTGATCATAAACCCACAATTCATCGATCTCAACAAACACACCGCAAAAAGAAGATTACATCGAATAGATCTCCACAAGAGAGGGGGAGAACTTTGTATTGAGATTCAAAGAGAGAGAAGAAGCCATCTAGCTACTAACTATGGACTCGAAGGTCTGAGGTAAACTACTCACACTTCATCGGAGGGGCTAGGATGATGTAGAAGCCCTCCGTGATGATGGCCCTCTTCCGGCGGAGCTCTGGAACAGGCCCCAAGATGGGATCTCGTGGATACAGAAAGTTGCGGCGGTGGAATTAGGTTTTTGGCTCCTGTTCTGATCGTTTGGGGGTACGTAGGTATATATAGGAGGAAGGAGTACAGCGGTGGAGCACCGAGGGGCCCACGAGGCAGGGGGCGCGCCCTAGGGGGGGCGCCCCACCCTCGTGACCGCCTCTTTTACTCCTTGGAGTAGGGTCCAAGTCTCCTGGATCACGTTCGGTGAGAAAATCACGTTCCTGAAGATTTATTCCGTTTGGACTTTGTTTGATATTCTGTTTCTCTGAAACACTGAAATAGGCAAAAAACAGCAATTCTGGGCTGGGCCTCCGGTTAATAGGTTAGTCCCAAAAATAATATAAAAGTGGAAAATAAAGCCCAATATAGTCCAAAACAGTAGATAATATAGCATGGAGCAATCAAAAAATTATAGATACGTTGGAGACGTATCACGCACCACTTCGGGCAGTGCAGCCTCAAGGCCAACTGTGCTCCTACTCCACTTGGCCAACAACCTCCTAGCAATGATCAATCTAGTGTTCCATGGCTTTATACTAGACCTGATGTAGAGAAACCGAAGTATAATCCTAGAGGAAAACATCCTTTGCTTGATGATAGTTCTGACTTTTCTTTATGGATAGGTGGTATGCAGGACCATCTTAGGTACGCCAATGATGAAATGTTGGACATCTTGGAGCATGGCTACAACCGTGTCGACCCAAAGAATCTCACTCCAAGAGAGAGATATGACAAGCATCTCAACGACACCGCAATCATGTGCATAAGGAAAGGAATGAATGACAAGCAAAGGAGACCTTACATACACATCACAAGCGCCAAGGAGTTATGTGATAGTATTGTGAGGACCAAGACCGGTACCTCCACTCTCCGGTTAGCTCAATATGAAATTGCCAAGGCTTAATTGAAAAACTTTTGTATGGAGAAAGGTGAATCCCCCAAACCGCTCCTTGAGCGTCTCATGACTCTCACCGCCGACATTGAGTCCTGTGACTGTGACAAGACACAAGATGGATTCAACTTAACTAAGCGATTTCTCGTGGACAAATTGCTTCATGCTCTTGCTCCATATCATCACCAAATGGTGTGGGGCATAAGGAAACATCATGGATTCAAGGAAATGGCTCTGGATGACATCATATCCACATTTCAACTATTCAAAGAATCCAAGGCAAATGCTACAGAACATCTTGCCATGCATGGTACCTCAACATCAAAGATCAATCTTGCCTTGAAGGCCAAGCACGTATGTGAGGAAGAGCACAGTGGAGATGAATAAGATGATGATGATCAAGATGGTGATGAGATTGACTCCGATGAGAGCCCTTCATATGAAGACATTGCCCCTTTTATCAAGAAGTTTAACACAGGAAAATTCAAGGGAAGATTATAGAAGAAGAAAGTGAGAAAGTGCTACAACTATGAAGAAACCAACCACTTCCAACGATTGACCTTATGAGAAGAGATAAGATAAGCCAAGGTTTCCCAAGACCTTTCCCAAGAAGAAGTTTCCAAATCCGTTGAACTCCAACCTCAAGGAGAGAGATGGGAAAGCAATGGTTACTCATGAAGAATCCGATCCGGATGATGTTGGTGGTGTTGCCGGAGTAGCTCAAGATTCTCAAAACACATTGAGGTTAGTCAACAAGAGTGGTGATGTTGTCACCTACAACTATATGAAGGATTACAAGGGCAACACTCACAAATGCTTAATGGCAAAGGCCATGGTAGAAGATGGAGAGGACCAAAGCTCTCCTGACAGGGTCAAGGTAACCCCACGTTCAAATCCTCTCTTTTCACTCCATCTACTCCTTGTGATGAGTATCTTGATGAGGAGGATAATTATTATGATGATGATGATGATATAGATGATCCTATGCTCGCTAAACTAAATAAGTGCATGTGCTCCCTTAAAGGAAAGAAGCTCACTATGTTTGTATGCTTATGGAGATGGTGAGTAAGCACACCATCACCATTAAGGAACTCGAAACCCTCGTCACCGAGGAGAAGGAAAAGGATGAAATCCTTGAGCGGAAAGTCCAATATGAGGAAGCACAAAATGATGAACTATGCTTAAAAATTGGTGCAAACATTGATATTCATGCTAAAAACTTGCCTCCTTGAAAAAGGCCAAGAACTCTTGCAAGGAGTTGATGAATGATAAAAGTAATCTTGTGGAATCCCATGCTTCTCTCTCTCTAAGGATTGTGAGCTTCTATCTGTGTCCCTCAATACTAAGGAAGAGGAGCTCACCCTTCTTACAAAGAGTTTTGAGATGCTCAAACTTACTTATCTTGAAACTCTAGCCAAGGCTTACTCTTCACCTATTATCAATGTTGATGCTTGTACTACTAACTCTAGTGGTGACCTAGCATCTATTATTGAGGAAAATCGCTTTCTGAAGGCACAACTCGAGAGAGGACTCATGACATGTTCTCAAGGACAAAAGAACCTTAATGAGGTATTGAGCCGACACAATGAGGTGGTTGCCAAGGAAGGGCTTGGGTTTGACCCAAGCACAAGCAAGAAGAAAATATCATCTCAAAAGTGCACCACACCTCTCAAGGAGAAGTTTGTACGAGCAGGACACAAGGAGAAGTGTAAGGTTGTGAGTGGGAAGGCCACTAGGGGCGTTCCCACTCTCAACAAGTCAAAAGAATTCATGCCTCCATCCTATGTACTTCGTAAAACAAAGGATGGAGAAGTTTATGCTAAATTTTTGGTCCTCGTAATGCATTCCGTTTTTATGCTATTTGGGTCCCTAAGACCCTTATGACTAACTTGAGATGTCCCATTGCAAAATGGGTGCCTCTAACCAAGTCATAAATTGTGTGTAGGTTTCCTTCTCCGGTGGAGTCAAATGGGTGATTGATAGTGGATGCACCAATCATATGATCGGAGATAGCAAATTTCTTTTTGATTTCTTGGAAGCCATTCGACCATTTATGAGCATTGTGTTTGGTGGAGGATCAAAAGGACAGGTACTCGGGTTGGGCAAGGTGGCTATTACAAATGACATGTCTCTTGGAAATCTCATGCTTGTCCAACCCCTTAAATACCATTTGCTTTCCATTCGCCAATTGTCTTCTGTTCGCTATGATACACTATTTGGACTAACGGATGTGAAAGTCTTTAAGAGATATACTCTCGAAGTGGCATGTGTTGGATAGTTAGATGGCAACCTTTACACGCTTGATTTCTCAAAAGAGAGCACATTCCATGCAACTTGTCTGATGGCCAAGGACGACAAGGGGTGGCTATTGCGTCGCCGGCTAGCCCATGTCGGCATGAGAAATATTCAAGATATTTGCTACCTCTTTTAGCACTGCGTTGGTTTTCCCCGAAGAGGAAGGGATGATGCAGCAAAGTAGCGTAAGTATTTCCCTTAGTTTTTGAGAACCAAGGTATCAATCCAGTAGGAGGCTACGCGCGAGTCCCTCATACCTGCACAAAACAAATAAATCCTCGCAACCAATGCAAATAGGGGTTGTCAATCCCTATAGGGCCACTTACGAGAGTGAGATCTGATAGATATGATAAGATAATATTTTTGGTATTTTTATGATAAAGATGCAAAGTAAAATAAAGGCAGAGTAAATAGCAAAGTAAATAACTAAGTAGTAGGTGATTGATATGATAAAGATAGACCCGGGGGCCATAGGTTTCACTAGTGGCTTCTCTCGAGAGCATAAGTATTCTATGGTGGGTGAACAAATTACTATTGAGCAATTGACAGAATTGAGCATAGTTATGAGAATATCTAGGTATGATCATGTATATAGGCATCACGTCCGAGACAAGTAGATCGACTCCTGCCTGCATCTACTACTATTACTCCACTCATCGACCGCTATCCAGCATGCATCTAGAGTATTAAGTTAAAAGCAGAGTAACGCCTTAAGCAAGATGACATGATGTGGAGGGATAGACTCATGCAATATGAAGAAAACCCCATCTTGTTATCCTCGATGGCAACAATACAATACGTGCCTTGCTGCCCTTACTTTCACCGGGAAAGGACACCGCAAGATTGAACCCAAAGCTAAGCACTTCTCCCATTGCAAGAAATATCAATCTAGTAGGCCAAACCAAACTAATAATTCGAAGAGACTTGCAAAGATAACCAATCATACATAAAAAGTTCATAGAAGATTCAAATAATATTCATAGATAGACTTGATCATAAACCCACAATTCATCGGTCTCAACAAACACACCGCAAAAAGAAGATTACATTTAATAGATCTCCACAAGAGAGGGGGAGAACATTGTATTGAGATCCAAAAAGAGAGAAGAAGCCATCTAGCTACTAACTATGGACACGTAGGTCTGAGGTAAACTACTCACACTTCATCGGAAGGGCTATGGTGTTGATGTAGAAGCCCAACGTGATCGATGCCCCCTCCGGCGGAGCTCTGGAACAGGCCCGAAGATGGGATCTCATGGATACAGAAAGTTACAGCGGTGGAATTAGGGTTTTGGCTCCATATCTGATCGTTTGGGGGTACGTGGGTATATATAGGAGGAAGAAGTATGTCGATGGAGCAACAGGGGGCCCACGAGGGTGGAGGGTGCGCCTGGTGGGTAGGCGCGCCCCCCTACCTCGTGGCCTCCTGTTATGTGCCTTGACGTAGGGTCCAAGTCTCCTGAGTTGTATTCGATGAGAAAATCACGTTCCCGAAGGTTTCATTCCGTTTGGACTCCGTTTGATATTCCTTTTCTTTGAAACCCTAAAACAGGCAAAAAACACCAATTCTGGGCTGGGCCTCCGATTAATAGGTTAGTCCCAAAAATAATATAGAAGTGGATAATAAAGCCCAATAATGTCCAAAACAATAGATAATATAGCATGGAGCAATAAAAAATTATAGATACGTTGGAGACGTATCAATATCTTAAAGGGTAATCACATCCTTGGACTAACCAATGTCTCTTTTGAGAAAGATCGTGTGTGTAGTGCATTGATAAGTCTCCAATGTATCTATAATTTATGAAGTATTCATGCTAATATATTATCATTCTTGGATGTTTTACAATAATTTTGTAGCAACTTTATATCATTTTTTGGGACTAACCTATTGACCCGGTGCTTAATGCTAGTTGCCGTTTTTTGCTTGTTTTTTACATTGGAAGAAATCAATATCAAACGGAGTCCAAACACCGCAAAACTTTTTGTGGATTTTTTATGGACCAGAAGACCACCAGTGGGCCAGAGCAGCACCTGGGGGGTGCCCCGAGGGGGGCACAACCCACCAGGGCGCGCCTAGGTGGGTTGTGACCACCTCGGTGGCCTCCCGCACCCACTCTTCACCCTATAAATTCCCAAATATTCCAAAAACCCTCGGGTTAACCCTAGATCAGAAGTTCCACCGCCACAAGGCTCTGTAGCCACCTAAAACCAATATAGACCCCATTCCGGCACTCTGCCGGAGGGGGAAATCATCACCGGTGTCCATCTTCATCATCCCGGCGGCCACCACGATGATGAGGGAGTAGTCCACCCTCGGGGCTGAGGGTTTGTACCAGTAGCTATGTGTTTAATCTCTCTCTCTCTCTCTCTCTCTCTCGTGTTCTTCAGATGTCACGATCCTAATGTATCGCGGGCTTTGTTAATATAGTCGGATCATATGGTGTTTCCCCCTCTCTATCTTGTTGTGATGAATTGAGTTTTTCCCTTTGAGATTTCGTTGTTATCAGATTGAATACTTTTATGGATTTGAGAGCACTTGATATATGTCTTGCATATGAATACTCGTGGTGACAATGGGGTATCATACTGATTCACTTGATATGTGTTATGGCATTCAACTCGCGGATTCCCGCGGTGAAATTGGGGTAATCTATGCATAGGGGTTGATGCACGTTCTTGTGTTTTGTTTCTTTGGTAGAAATCTTGGGGCACTCTTTGAGGTTCTTTGTGTTGGATTGAGTATTATGAATCTGAAATTATTTGGTCTTACTTTAGTATGAACTCTTGGATAGGTCGATCGGAAAGAATAGCTCCGAGGTGGTTTCATACCCTACAAACGATTTCTCCTTATGCTCTCCACTAGATAGGAACTTTGGAGTGATTCTTCGTTGCACGTTGAGGGACGGTTATATGATCCAGTTATATTAGCACTGTTGAGAGATTGCACTACGAAAGTACGGACCCTAGGCCTCATTTCTAAGCATTGCAATACCATTTTTGTGCCCGTTTAATATTTGCTACCTTGCTGTTTTTATTTATTCAGATTATAAAAATATATTTCTACCATCCATATTACACTTTTATCACCATCTCTTCGCCTAACTAGTGCACCTATACAATTTGCCATTGCATTGGGTGCGTTGGGGACACAAGAGACTTTTTATTATTTGGTTGCAGGGTCGTTTGAGAGAGACCATCTTCATCCTACGCCTCCCACAGATTGATAAACCTTAGGTCATCCACTTGAGGGAAAATTGCTACTGTCCTACAAAACTTTGCGCTTGGAGGCCCAACACAAGTCTACAAGAACAAGTTGTGTAGTAGACATCAAGCTCTTTCCTGTTACTGTTGTCGGAGAGGTGAGTGCTTGAAGGCATATCTTTAGACTTGCAATTGAATCTTTTACTTTCTTGTTTTATCACTAGTTTGGTTTATAAAAGAAAACTACATAAAAATGGAACTGAGGTTGCATCATATTATTGATCATCTTTATAATATCCTTCTTGAAAATGATGGTTCGAAAAATTGTGCTCAATTGTTAGAAGAATAAGTCAATTAAATGTTTGGCACAAAATATTTGAATGATGAGCATGATTTCAATGTTGTTAGTATGAATTCTTTGAATATCCAAAATGCTAATGATTATTTCACTAGTCATGAGAAAAATGTTTCTTGTAAGCATGTCAATTTTTGCGGAGTGAATTGGGAGTGCATTTGCGCACCAAAAAGGGAAGATAGATTTTGTAAGAAGCATGCATATTTATAAACGAAAAAGTTGCAAGAGAGACTAGATGATTGTGGTGAAAGATTTAATTTTTTTTGCCATCCTTGTGAACTTTGCAATGAACATGGTCATTTAAATCCCCAATGCAAATTCTTTCATAATCAAATCGTGTCCAAAAATTGTGATAACTTGATTACCCTTGAGCATCATAAAGATCTTAGTCTTCTTTTGGGGTATGAAGAAATGAAACGTATAACTAAGGGTATTCCAAAATTTAATCCCGAGAGATTTCTTGATTTTGATCTAGAGAAAATTTATATGTTTTGTGCCATAAATTTCATTAAGAATCCTTATATTGCCAACTAATTGAAGTCAAGAAAACAAATAGAATATGAAGAGAGTACTAATGAAAGGGAAAAGATTTCCCAATGCCCTCCTAGTGTTTATTATGATGAATCAGGTAATGAGGAGGAGCTTCCTATCCAACCAATCTCATCAATAATAAGCTTGAAAAGATTAATTAAACTCACACGTGATGTGGTGAATAAGAAGAAAAGAAGAAAGAATAGAGGTAAAAAGGCATCTCTCCCAAATAATCTTGCTCCTATTATTGTTGTGCCTCATGAAAATGAATCAAAAATAATTGTGGAAGATGATGCACTTGATGATGATTTTGTTATGCCTATTGCTTGTTGTGATGATTATGATTGGGAATATAATGATACTTCTTATAATCTTAGAAATTGTTTTGGCACCAACTTGGGAAATCATGATGATAGCAATTGTTATACCGTTGGTGCTATTCATACTATTAATGATGAGAATGATTATGCTGATGATATGCCAAGCCACAAGCTTGGGGATGCTATGTTTGATGAGAATGACATGTTTGAGAATTTATTTGCTGCAATTAATGTTTGTCCCAAGCTTGGGGATGCTATGCTTAATAAAGATGATCTTTTTAGTCCCCTTACTTTGAATGATCAAATTTGCTATGATAATTGCTTGCCTCCTACTTATGATGATTATTGTGATGATACTTATGTTATAAAAAGTAGTGATAATTGTTGTCATAATTTTGAATATCCTTTTATTGAGCATTACTCTCTTAATGTGGGAACAATTTTTAGTATTCAAGTTTCATATTATACTCCCACTATTTGTGAATGAGAATAAAATTGCTTATATGGAGAGTAATAAATTTTCTATGCTTTTGGATCATGAAAAGAATGCTTTATGTGATGGTTATATTTATTAATCCATTCATGATGCTACTGAAAATTATTATGAGAGAGGAACTTATGCTTCGATGCTCACTTTGTGTTTCAATTCTTATCTTTTATGTGAGCATCATTGAAATCATCATGCCTAGCAAAAAGGCATTAAAGAAAAGCGCTTGTTGGGAGACAACCCAAAACATTTACCTACTGTTTTTGTGTGTTAACATGATTAGGCTACTTTAGTAATCATGTTTTATTGCTTTTGTTTCAATAAAGTGCCAAGTAAGACCTTTGGGATGGCTTACGGTGATAGTTGATTTAATCTTGCTGAAAAACAGAAACTTTTGCGCTCAGGAAAACAATTTGCATTTTTAACAGAAGCATGATAAAATGCTGATTCTTTCTGAAGAATATTAATAGAAAAATTACCCAGGTTTTCCTATTTTTAAGAATTTTTGGAGTAGCATAAGTATGGTTCAGATTACTACAGACTGTTCTGTTTTTGACAGATTCTATTTTCAATGCATAGTTTGCTTGTTTTCTAATTTACATGGCTTATATTGCTCAATATAAATTGTGGAAATGATATGCTACAATAGGAATTGTGTGAGAAAAATTATGAATCTTGTCTTTGACAGTACCAAAAGTGAAATGACTTGCTCTTTATCATACTAACCTATCTCACAAAGTTCCGTTAAGTTTTGAGTGATTGAAGTTTTCAAGTTTTGGGTGAGATGTCGATATGAGGAGAATAAAGAGTGACAAGACCCTAAGCTTGAGGATGACCAAGGCACCCCAAGGTACTATTAAAGGAATATCTAAGCAACTAAGCTTGGGGATGCTCCGGAAGGCATCCCCTCTTTCGTCTTCAACATTATCGGTAACCTCACTTGGAGCTATGTCTTCATTCGTCACATGATATGAGTTTTACTTGGAGCGTCATTTTATTTTGTTAGGATTTGCTTGCTGTTATTTAGAATAATGTTTTGCATCTTTTATTTCAATAAAAGTGGCAATGATAGCCTTTGTCATGCTTATTTTGCAAGTATACATGTTGCTGTTTGTAAACAGAAAGTTTACCGCTGTTGCAAAAATTACCTAGAAAAGTCAGAATGTGATAAAATATTGAAACTTTTTGCAAAATTAGCTCCGATAATTTTTTTGCAGTGTGACAAATTTTCATAATTTTTGGAGTTAGAGAAGTATTGATACTCATGCATTATTTATAGACTGTACTGTTTTGGCAGATTGCTGTTATGTTTGCATATGTTTGCTTGTTTAATGATTCTATTTGAGGATATGAGTATTAAATATGCAGAGGCATTTATTGTGCAATGTTGAATAATAATTTTAGTGATTTGCTACAGTAAAGAATGATAAGGTTTTTGCATTGGTTTATACTAACTTATCTCACGAGTTCTTGTTGAGTTTTGTGTGGATGAAGTTTTTAAGATTTAGGGAAACCGTGATATAAAAGGAATTAAGGTGACACAAAAGCTCAAGCTTAGGGATGCCCAAGGCATCCCAAGATAATATTTCAAGAAGTCTCAAGCATCTAATCTTGGGGATGCCCCGGTAGGCATCCTGTTGGGGATATTACTACTGGAGGTAAACCGGCCTTGGGTAGCCGGGTTGACTCTTTGAAGATTAGAAGCCCATGAAGATGTAAAGATGCTAGCGCTTTACGGAGGGCCCAAAGGCGAGTTACAGTATGTAAATGTAAACCGGCCCAGTCATGTAACTTGTATAGTAAGATAGAAAGAGAGAGGCCGAACCGGATACGTTTATAAACCGACTTCGGGACTCTGTAGCTCGGCGGGTGTCAACCTATGTATATAAAGGGACGACCCGGCCACGATTTAGGGATAGACAACAACAACTCGAAAGCCAGACAAAGCGGATTCGCTCCCTGGCCTTCGAAACCCTAGCAATACCAATCACAACTAGACGTAGGCTTTTACCTTCATCGAAGGGGCCGAACTAGTATAAACTCCTGTGTCCCCTTGTCCGGTTTAACCCCTTTAAGCTAACCCATTGTGATGGCTCCACAAATAAGTCCTTTCACGAGGACATCTGCCGTGACAAACCCACGACAATTGGCACCCACCGTGGGGCTATCGCACGATGGTTTCGAGTTCTTGAAGGGCAGCTTCCATGGACTTAAGGGATACGCTGTGGGCCGGATGACGAAGAGTCGCCGCAGCAAGCTCTACATCGACAACATAGGATGGGGTCCCGAGGCCGATTCAATCGAATACGGGTACCGGGTCCCCTTTGGTGGGATTCACGTCTTCATCGGCAAGATCGGCGAGCCGGCCCCCGAGCCGGACATCTGCACCGACATCATCGAAACAGCTCGGCGTGCAAGTCCTTCGCCGGTTCAGCCCAAGGCAAGGCATGTTTTCGTAGGTGTCGTCCATGGATCAGGGCACGAGGACGGACCGGTGTCCGAAGGAGAAACCGTAGTCTGCTCTGATGACGAGTCTTCTGGAGAAACCGAATCGCTTTACTAGTTGCAGGACGGCCGGATTGAGGGAGGATCCGATGGCAACAGGATTCCCGATTCCCCCGGTCTGCCAAACCGGGCCGCCATCTTCATGGACGGCACACAATCGGCGCCTCATTCATCTACCGCCGCAGCAATGCTCTCCGGTTCAACAACGGACACACCAGCAGGGGCAGGAAGCTCGGCGCCACCTCCGGCCCAAGTCTTATCTGATTTGTTCGACGCTCTGGCAACATTGATGACCGCGGAGGTAGATGCAGCAGCCAGGGATCAGCACGATGCGGAGATCACAAAGGTGAAAGATCAGATAGCCCAGGCCAAGGCGGACCTGGCAGCAGAGAATGCCAGGATGGCTATGGAGCGGGCCGAGTTGGAAGCACAGGCTTACCGGATTAGACTGGATCAGAATGCTTCAGAGGAAGTCATGAGAAGAAGGTACCGATCATGTCTCCCGTTGGTTTATGAGCCGCAGAATCTTTTCAACACGCCAGGCGCAGGAGTTGGTAACCAACCCACACTAAACCAGGCGGGGGCGCCGGGAGCAGGAGCGCTGGTTCAGCCGCGCACGACGGACCTGCCTCGCCAGGACAACATTGTACCATCAACGCCGCCCGGGCATTATTCCAACCCATTGGACAACATTGTGGCTGCTGCGTCACGCCTGGCGGCCCTCCCAACCGATGGCGAGTCACCAGTGGCAGTGGAAGCACGTCGGGCCAGGGATCTCCTTCAGACAACACTAAATCAACAGCAAGCATATTCACACAGCCGTGAGAGGATTCACTCCACTCTCCGCCCAAGCCGGAGTTATATCAGACACGTGGAAGACGAACCGGCCATGTCCATTAGTGCACGCCGCCGAAATTCGCCATGAGGGAACAACCCGGCTGGGGGAGGTGCTAATGCACAAGATGTTGTGGATCATGGCCGCGCACGTCGAGAGGCCGAGTTGACAGCTCGACACGAGGCACGATAGCATACTCCGGTTCACCCCACTGCCTCCATGGAGACAGGGGCGATGTTCAGTTCCTTAGGGGTACCGTGTTTATCTCCTGCTTTGCGTAATGTGCGACTACCCAAGGATTTCAAGGGACCTCGTAAGGTACCAAATTATACCGCCGATTTGCAGCCAGAGGCGTGGGTGGAGAGCTATGAGATGGCAATGGAGATGTTAGATGTGGACAAGGCGGTGTGTGCTAAATATTTCACCATGATGTTGGAAGGAACAACTCGCACTTGGTTGAAGAGCTTGCCGACCAACTCTATTGGATCATGGGCCGAATTGAAGCACCGGTTTATCCAGAACTTCAAGGATACGTGTAAGCAGCCGATGTCAATTGTAGATCTGGCCGCTTGTGTCCAAGAGGAAGGGGAGTCCATTACCCATTGGGTCAAACGGGTCTCGGCGATTTTGCATTCGTCAGGTCGTATCAACGCAGACACCGCAGTGTTAACGTTAGAGGGTAATTGCCGTTTCAAACCGTTGAAACAGAAGTTGGGAAGGCTCAAATGTCACTGCAACGACATGTCAACACTCATGGCTGCTTTTGTTAAATACGCCGATTCAGATAATACCAAGGATCCGGATTCAGAGGAGGACAAACCGGAGAAGGGTAATAAGACCGGCAATGCCAAAGGCCAGCAACACAATCCGGCAGGCCATGGAAACGCTGGTAAGCGCAAGGCCGACAGCGGTTTGGACTTTGTTGCAAATACCAACGCGCAGGAGAATGGCCAGCACTGTAAAGGCAAGCAGCCCCAGAGGGGTGGAGGTCCAGGCAAAAATTTGGAGCATTTGTTAAATCAGCCCTGTCCAAAGCATGGATCAAAGGAGAAACCGGCATCACATCTCTGGAAAGATTGTTATATCATGCGGGATTTCAAGAATTCCAATATGTTCCAATATGACAACGGCCCGCCCGGCGGTTCAGGAGGAGGTTTCCATGGGCCGGGTTATGGAGGCGGTGGTTCCGGTTCAGGGTTTCCAGGCAATCAAACTGGACGCGTCAATCAAGGACACCAAGGCAACCATGGAGGTTACAACCATCAGAGGAGTCAGCAGCAGCAGCAGCAGTCGGGTTATCAGAGCAATCCCAAATAGTTGAACAGCGGGCAATATCATGTCTTCACACTAGTTTGTGCAAACGTGATCAGAAGCTTCACAAAAGGGTAGTCAACTCTATTGAGCCGACAGTACCTCAGTATTTACGCTGTTCGGAGCAACCTATTTTGTGGAGCAGAGAGGATCACCCGCCCCGGGTTGATAATCCAGGTCATTTGGCCTTGGTGGTAGCCCCTCAAGTTGGGGGATACAAGTTCACTAAAGTGCTCATGGATGGGGGAAGTAGTATCAATATTTTGTATTATGATACATTCCGTCGTATGGGGTTGACAGATAAGGATCTTAAATCGTCGAATACGGTATTTCATGGTGTGGTGCCTGGTAAGTCTGCATATCCTATTGGTAAGATAGCTTTGGAGGTAGCTTTTGGAGATGACTACGATTCAAGGTCAGAAACAGTGACATTTGAGGTGGTGAAGATCAAAAGTCCGTACCACACTCTGTTTGGGCGGCCGGTTTATGCTAAGTTTATGGCAAGGCCATGTTATGTTTACCTGCAGCTTAAAATGCCAGGTCATAAGGGGACTATCACAGTACATGGAAGTAGAAAGATGGCTTTGGAGTGTGAAGAAGGCAATGCGGCTTATGCTGAGTCGGTTTGTGCCACGGAGGAGTTAACATTCTATTAGGAGCAAGTTGATCCGGCAGACATGACCTCCGTAAAAAAGCCAACCACGGAACATGATCCAGCATTGAAGTTCAAATCAGCTACAGACACTAAGATGGTTGACTTTGTCCCTAGCAATTCATCCAAACAGTTCAGCATCAGCACTAACCTAAATCCCAAATAGGAAAGCACGCTCATCGAGTTCATTCGTGAGAATTGGGACATCTTTGCATGGAAACCTTCTGACATGCCAGGTGTACCGACAGAACTCGCTGAGCACACACTCAACATTGATCTGAAATTCAAACCGGTCCGACAATTCCTCCGCCGCTTCAACGAGGAAAGGCGCAAGGCTATAGGTGAAGAGGTCGCCCGTTTGTTGGCTGCTGGGTTTATTGTTGAAGTTTTTCATCCAGAGTGGTTAGCCAATCTGGTGCTGGTTCTTAAGAAAAACGGCACTTGGCGCATGTGTGTGGACTACACAGATTTAAACAAGGCTTGCCCTGCAGACCCCTTTGCTCTCCCTCGCATTGATCAGATAATTGATGCTACGGCGGGTTGTGACCGTTTGTGTTTTTTGGATGCTTACTCTGGTTATCATCAGATCAAAATGGCAGTTAAGGACCAGGAGAAGACATCCTTTATAACTCCCTTTGGAGCCTTTTGCTATGTTTCCATGCCCTTTGGACTCAAGAGTGCCCAGGCAACTTACCAGCGATGTGTTCAGAATTGCCTTCATAAGCAAATTGGGCGCAATGTCCATGCGTATGTAGATGATATTGTGGTCAAATCCAGAAAGGAGGAGACTTTGATAGATGATCTACGGGAAACTTTTGACAATCTCCGGGTCTACAAGATGATGCTCAATCCAGAGAAGTGTGTTTTCGGTGTCCCGGCAGGCAAGCTCTTAGGCTTTCTAGTTTCAAACAGAGGCATTGAGGCTAATCCGGAAAAGATTGCAGCGATTACGTCCTTGGCTAAACCGGCGTGTATTAACGATGTGCAACGTCTGGCCGGCCGGATTACAGCCTTGAGCCGGTTTATCAGCCGCCTTGGAGAGAAGGCCATTCCCTTATATCAGATGCTCAAGAAAACGGATAACTTTGTCTGGAGTGAAGCAGCTGATAAGGCGTTTGAAGATCTGAAGAAACAGCTCATGGAACCGCCCGTGCTGTCAGCACCGATCGATAAAGAGCCCTTATTGTTATATGTGGCTGCTAATGCCCGGGCTGTCAGCGTAGCCATTGTGGTAGAGCGCAAAGAGCCTGGCAAAGAGTATCTGGTTGAACGACTGGTTTATTATATCAGTGAGCTGCTCATTGAGTCAAAGCAGAGGTATCCGCATTGGCAGAAACTGGTGTATGGGGTGTTTATGGCAAGCCGGAAGCTCAAACACTATTTTCAGGGCCATCCTATCATAGTAGTCAGTTCAGCTCCTCTGGGTGACATCATTCAAAACAGAGAGGCAACTGGCCGGATTGCCAAGTGGGCCATTGAGCTTGGACCCCACGGGCTCAGATATATACCCCACACGGCGATCAAGTCCCAGGCACTCGTAGATTTCATCAACGATTGGACGGAGTTACAGGCACCTAAGGAGAAACCAGATAATACATATTGGACTATTCATTTTGATGGGTCCAGACAGCTAGAGGGTTCGGGGGCTGGAGTCATATTAACCTCCCCACGAGGTGATAAGTTTTGTTATGTCCTCCGTTTAATGTTCCCTTGTACTAACAATGCAGCTGAATATGAGGCTTTACTCCACGGTCTTCGGATGGCTAAAGAGATGAATTTGAGCCGAGTTAAGTGCTTCGGCGATTCAGATCTAGTGGCTCTGCAAGTGTCTGGCACTTGGGATTCTAAGGACCCACTCATGGCTGCATATCGGCGAGAGGTGGACATAGTGGCTGGTCACTTTAAAGGTTATCAGGTGGACCATATAGACTAGCGGAAGAATGAAGCGGCGGACGCTTTAAGTTGTCTTGGTTCCCAACGTAAACCGGTTCCGCCCAATGTCTTTCTTGATGTGTTGCACAATCCGTCTGTCAAAATACCAACCGAAGAAGATTTGGCTGTTCCTGATCTGGAGGCTCAATTGGTGGCAGCTTTGCATGCCATACCGGATTGGACGATCCCATATCTAGATTACATGAACCGAGGCGAGTTACCAGCTGAGGAAACGTTGGCCCGACAGATAATCCGGCGTTCCAAGTCCATGACCATACTCAACGGGGAGTTACATCGTTACAGTGTTTCAGGAGCGATTCAACGATGCGTTTCTCCTCAAGAAGGTTGTGAGATTTTGTGAGAAATTCATGAAGGGGATTGCGGTCATCACGCCGGTTCAAAGTCGTTGGTTGCTAAAGCTTTTCACTATGGTTTTTGCTGGTTGACGGCGCATGCTGATGCGGAGGATTTGGTCAAAAGATGTGATGGATGTCAAAAGTTTGCCCGCCGTGCGCATGTTCCGGCTCAAGAGTTGCGGATGATTCCAGTTACGTGGCCGTTTGCCACTTGTTGGACCCTTCAAGCGCTCCAAGGACAAGAAGACCCATCTGTTAGTAGCAGTTGATAAATTCACTAAATGGGTAGAGGCAGAGCCAGTCAGCAAGTGTGATGCAGCCACAACGGTTCAATTCATCAAAAAGGTGATATTCCGGTTTGGCTTTCCACATAGCATTATAAAAGATAATGGCACTAACTTGTCAAAAGGAGAGATGGAAGAATTCTGTCAACGTGAGCACATCCGGCTTGATCTAGCATCAGTGGCTCACCCCCAATCTAATGGTCAAGCGAAAAGGGCAAATCAAGAAATTCTGCGGGGTATCAAACCAAGGCTTATGGTTCCCTTAAAGCGGACACCGGGTTGTTGGGTCGAGGAGCTACCTTTTGTGTTATGGAGCATCAACACCACACCCAATAGGTCTACGGGTTACATGCCTTTCTTCATGGTTTATGGAGCAGAGGCGGTTCTTCCTAGTGACATCCGTCACGATTCGCCCCGTGTGGCAGCTTATGTTGAAGCTGATAATGAGAAGGCACGTCAGGATTCTCTGGACCTGTTAGATGAAGAGCGGGATCTTGCAGCAGCGCGTTCGGCGATTTATCAACAAGATCTTCGACGTTATCACAGCCGCCGGGTTAAAACTAGAACCTTTCAAGAAGGTGATTTGGTGCTCCGGCTCATCCAGGATCAGACTGATATGCATAAGTTATCCCCCCCTTGGGAAGGACCCTTTGTGGTCAGCAAAAATCTGCACAACGGATCCTACTACCTCATTGATGTTCGAGAGCATGAAGACTCACGTCAATCGGAGGAGGAGACAAAGCAGCCATGGAACATAGCTCTCCTTCGGCCTTACTATACTTGAAGCCATAGGCTTTTTCACCTGTACATATTTATGACAGTGTATATACTATATAATAAACCGGAGCCTCCGTTATAAGCGGGGTATTTGTTCTTTCTTATATCATATGTGTGCTTTTACAAGTTAACGGTCAAAGCGGAGTCTTTGTTAAACTGGATTTAGCAACTGCATAAAGATAAAGAAAATCACTAGGGGGCTTGGTCATGTTTGAACCACAGCTACACCTCTTGATAGGCATTTCAGCCACACAAGGAAAAATTTGTGGAGCCAAAGAGAGTATTGTGCACTGTACAAACTCAAACATAGGCACACGCTGAGGATCGCTCACAAAGTTACTTGGGGGCTCTTTTTTGCAAAGCAACAAAGAGTTTGAAAGGACCCTCGTAATTGGCTATCAAGCCACGGCTTGGAAGCCTGGTGTATTCACCTAAAACCCTGGGTTAACCTGCCTTCATAAAGTAAGCCACTCCTATCCAGGTAATCCTAGCATGACCCATCGAACGTTTGACAAGTCAATCTTTTACAGACCCTGAACTTGTCATAGTTAAAACGGTGATTGGTTAATTGGAGGCCCATCTTAAAAGGCTTTGTTAAATGGTTTAACTCAGAGGCCTGGCAGCCCATGAAAAGCCTCGATTTGGAGCCTGGCAGCTCGTAAAAAGCCTCGCATATTTTCCTATTTGAATTTTGTTTGTTGACAATCATAAGTATTTTTTGATAAACCGGCATCCTTGATCCGGCTTGCTTTCCAACCACCAGCTGTTGGCTCATGATCAGTTATAAACCGGTGGTCACTGACCCGGTATGGTTTGACTAAATCACCAGTGTTATGAAGAAAATCCGGTAGGTATACCGGTCCGGTTTAATAGATAGACCGGCATTATGAAGATGAGATTATCAAACGTATCGGGTTGGTGTTAAACACCTTTGCTGTATACACATTTGCTCACTCAATGAGGTATGTTCTGTACATTATTTTTTGTACAAACACTTGATTATTCAGCTCAAGTACTATATACTTCTTGGATATTATGACATGTTTAGCGGTAAACCGCTAGACACTTTTAAGTTTTTTGTACCCAGGAAGGCAAGTCATCATAGACTATGCATAAAATATATCCTGAAGGGCGGCACAGATTGTCACAAAGGGCTATGAAGCATGCTCGATGGCATGGCAGATAAACAAAGTTTCAGCTATCCTATTACATGAAGCTTTAAAGCGGCTCAACAGTGCCATTGTTTTTCACAGTAGCCATATAAACCGGCGACCGGATCAGGACTCTTCATCACGACGGTTTGACGGTTGCGGATCAGTTGGTGTACGCACTTCTTCATCCCTCCCCAGCCGCTGGAAATCAGTCGTTGACCAATTGATTCCGGTTAAAGCTCGGAATACTGCTTCTTCATGGATAAGATCAGAAGGGTTAATATCAGGGGCATAAGTGTGCTTACGAATCGGAGGCACAAGTTCTTCGACTTCATGGATCTCGGCCGGCTGTCTTTTCCCTTCTGCATCATAAAACGGTTGAAAATGGGACAAATCGGTGTCTTCAGCTAATTTGCTGGCCGCTGGCCGCATCTGTTTGGTTAACCACCGAAGATCATCATTGTCAAAGTTTGAACCGTCTTCTTTAACGCCTGGATACCCTTTAATGATATCCTCCGCTTCAAGATCTGGAATCCAGGCCTTGGCTCGATAAGGGCAGTTAATGCATAAGGGCAGTTAATGCTCCGGCTCTTGCAGCGGCTCTTTTCAACTCGGCAATACGCGCCGGTAACATGCCCAGCTTCTCAAGGGTTTCCTTAATCAACGTTGGCGCCGGTTTGTTATAAGCTGCTGTACTAATGGCTCGCTGAGATCCAGAGTATAGCTGCTCAACCAATGTGTATGCCGCTTTGAGCTTCATCCGCATATCTGCACCAAGATGAGTGATCCGAGTTCCTGCCAAAGATTTTTTCAACATCGTGGTCAGTTTTAAGATTCATTGACTGATGAAACATACATAAGCAGATACTTACCAAAGATAGCAGAGGTCATAGCGTTGATTTGGCGCTTCAAACCGGCTAGTAATTCAGCCACCGATTTCAGGGCTTCCTCGGCATCTACGGCTCTTTTGGTCAAACCGGCTTTTTTGGTTTCCCATGCAGCACGATCTTGATTGAAGGATTCTTTCAATTTTTCCATTCCAGCCAGGGCCTGGGTCAGCTCCTCTTTGGCTTTTGCAGCTTCGGCTTGTTGCGACTTCACATTTTCTTGCAAGTCAGAGTTTTTGGCATCTTTGCTTCTCATTTTAGCCTGCAACATTGAAGGTATCTTCAACAAAACAACATATATATGCACTAAGTATAAAGCATATAACAAGTTATCCACTTCATACTTGGGGGCTAATGCTTATTTGCTCTCAAATACTACCTTCTATGCAAGTCTCCAGAACAATGCAAGCATTATTCTTGACACTTGGGGGCTAATGTACATTTGTTCTAAACTGGCGGTGTCGATTAAAAACCGGATTAACTTGCCAAGTTAAACCGGCCTTTGGGGGCTATGCTACAGAATGTTATCTCATTTTTCAAACATGAGTTTTATCTATGATTGAAGACACGCCTTGGCAAGGATTAATGATGGGATGCTTAAAGTGTTACAAAGACCCGGTTTATGATTGACAATCATAAAATGGCTCTTGGGGGCTACTTGGAATAGTATTTCATCTATAAATCAATGTGCAAGGGAGAAGAATTTACCTCATATCGTTCTTTCATCAAATTCACCAAACCGGCTTCACAATCCCTGTTTGAGTGCAGACGGTTCAAGAAGCCGGAATGAAGCTCATCAGCGTTAATCTGAGCATAGTTTGATAAGTCGCGGCTCCATTTACCTTTATCCCTGGCAATTTGCTCTTCTTTGGCACTATGTTGAGCCAAAATGACGTGATGACCAGGAGAACTATGCCTGCTCCAGCAATAATAACATCATCACCTTGGCCTTAAGGATTTTGGGCAGATGATGATGGAATTTCAGTGTCTTTCATTGGATTAGCTCGGTTTGGTTCTGCCGGTTCAGCATCAGGGGCGGCAGGCTCAACATCTGTGGGTTCGTCAGTATGTTGGCCGTCAAGGGGCGGATCATCAAAAGTTGTTTCAGGATGGAGGCCTTCCGGTTCACCTGTTTGCTCCGGTTCAACTCTTGGTTCTTCTTCTTCAGCAACAGGGTCTTCTGGCAGATTGGTGACCCGAGCTTTCTTGCCGGGTCTGGCTTTGGCCCTGCAAACAGAATAAAAAGGGTTAACATCCTGTTCAAAAGATGTAGGGCACATTGAAAGGAAAGGTTTTTCGTAACTCACCCAGCCACAGTTTTCAAAGGGGGAGTTGAGTTGCTGTCGATTCACCAGAAGAGGAAGGAGGTGTCACCTGATAATTTGAATCGGACGGATTAAGAGGCTGTCTGAAATAACCTGCCTTGGGGTAAGAATGGTCAGAAGTAGGAGAGACCTCAGACCGACGCTTCTGAACTGGAGTATCATGTAAACCGGTAGAGGTGACCTGTTGGCCACTGTGCCGAGTTGTCCGGCAAGCCTCATGCTATTGAGTCTTCAAAATAAATGTTGGATCCAAGTGAGCAAGAGGATGAGAAAAGCTTACTTTCCAGATTGTTTGGCGAAGTTTTTGTGTTGGCATAGAGTCTGAACCGGAGGAAAGGCTAATTACCTCTACGTCCTCAGCCTGACTGGCTTCGGCCTCCTCCCAAGGAAGATCATTGTTAACAAGATGCATAAAAAGAGAGCCAAGTGAGTGAAGTTCTACCTCAGCTTCTGGGTCATCAGTATCATCATCAAGCTCCATATTAATCCGGTCAGCCGTTTTCCGCTTTGACGTCCGTTTTACGGCTTTGGTCTTCGGGCGGGTTGGCTTGGCCACTTTGTCTCTAGTTGGCTTTGTCGCTTTCTCTATGGATTTCCGTTTCCAGAAGGGGTCATCACCCTATACATATAAAGAAGAAGGGTTACAGCTTGTATAAGTCAAAGATATTAGAGATGAAGAGGAAGTGTAATGCTTACAGCAGGCGGTTTGTTCTTGGTATAGAAGGGACTCAGGCCGGTTTGACTACAGACCAGTTCCGATTCATTCAGTATCTTCTTTACACCTTCAGTAACTTCTTCCTCAGATAATTGGATGTTCCAGTGGCGTTGTGGATCGTCAACCTCACCACTATATTCGCACATTAAACCGGGACGCCAGCTTAGCGGCAAGATACTCCAGGATATCCAACAGTGTACAAAATCCACACGTGTTAAACCGTTTGCCATAAAGGCCCGGAGCTTGGCGATTTGAGGAGCATATTTTGCCCTTTCTGAGGAGCTCAAGCGTTGTGGCATTGGGTGAGTATTGGATAATCTATGATCTCGGAAGCCAGGGAGGGGATTCTCATCTTCAGGCGAAGTGTCTCTACAATAGAACCATGTTTGGTTCCATTCCTTTGGGTGGCTATGGTGTTTGGCATGAGGAAATTCCACTTCTTTCCGCTTTTGAATCGAAACACCACCAAGCTCTGTATTCGGGCCATTCACAAACTCTGTGCGCCGGTTTAAGTGAAAGAAATCCCGGAACAATTCTACAGTTGGTTCTTCCTGTAAATAGGCTTCACAGAAGACTTGGAAATTGCATAAATTGGAGACTGAATTGGGACCAATATCTTGTGGATGCAGTTGGAAGCTGGCAAGCACATCTCGATAAAATTTTGACCCTGGCGGTTTGAAACCACATCCTATATGGTCAACAAAGATTACCACTTCGCCTTGTCTTGGGGTTGGAGGATTCTCAGTTCCTGGGGATCGCCATTTGATCTCAGTTTTCTTAGGCAGAGAGCCAATGCTAACCATATCATCCAGTTGAGCCTCAGTAACCCGGGAACGAGCCCAGTTGCAGGCAGTGAATTGTTTGGCCATTGCAAAGCGAACAAACTGAAAATGAAAGGCCGGTTTATAAATTATGCATGATCATACACAAGAGACAAGGGAGTAAGAAATGTACTGATATAATAAATGGTACAACCCAGAGACTAGTATAATGAGAAAGAAGGTAATGCTAGCGCAGGATTGATCAGACACTGTAAGCCGAAGCGTAATTATGAAGGTAACATGCTCTTCTGGTTTATCAGAGGGCTAATGGCATAGACTATTTATCCAATGTCAAATCGCTTATATTGGTGCGAGGAGAAATAGATCTCACAGTGATGTATAAAACTTTCGGATCTAGAGATAAGACAGAAAAGCAAAAATAATTGGATCTTGAAGGGGTGCAGAACTGAAGCAATTTTTGACAGACAGATCAGTTGTTTGCGCATAAAGATTTGTGATGATCATGGTCGGTAAGCTACGATAAGAGATGTATCAAGCATGAAGTGTCCATCTATTAAAGGAAGAACATGGAAGAATAGCACTGATGAACTTTGGAAGAACTATGAGGAATATCGAAACCCTAGAACAGATCTATGGTGAAAAAAGCAGAGAACTTACCGGAGCTAGTGAGGAAGCGGAAGGGCGCCGTAGTTCTCTGGTGCGTTCAGGGCGATGTAGCGGTCGAGGTCGGAGCAGAAACGATGGTCGACAGTGGCGGCGGAGTTCCAGAGGATGAGTGGCGCGAGGAAGACGATGCGAAGAGGCACGGGGGAAACGGTGAAAATGACCCCTCGGTCCTATTTATAAGGCGAAGTGAAAAAATGGCAAGTGCGGGAATTGAGGAGTCCAAAAAATGGATAAGTTAATAAAGGTGTCGCCTCGATAACTGGATATATATTAAATGAAGGAAATCTCCGATATCAACGGATGGATGACGACAGGACGGTTTATCGTAATTTTGAAGTATGACGTCATGGCGGTTTACAAGATCAAAAATGAAGACAAGAGAGAAGATTTTCTCTAAAGTGTGGAAGATTGACATGAACAAGTTCAAACCAATCTCGAGCCTAATGTTGGGGATATTACTACTGGAGGTAAACCGGCCATGGGTTGCCGGGTTGAATCTTTGAAGATTAGAAGCCCATGAAGATGTAAAGATGCTAGCGCTTTACGGAGGGCCCAAAGGCGAGTTACAGTATGTAAATGTAAACCGGCCCAGTCATGTAACTTGTATAGTAAGATAGAAAGAGAGAGGCCAAACCAGATACGTTTATAAACCGGCTTCGGGACTCTGTAGCCCGGTGGGCATCAACCTATGTATATAAAGGGACGACCCGACCGCGGTTTAGGGACAGACAACAGCAACTTGAAAGCCAGACAAAGCGGATTCGCTCCTTGGCCTTCGAAACCCTAGCAATACCAATCACAACTAGACGTAGGCTTTTACCTTCATCGAAGGGGCCGAACTAGTATAAACTCCCGTGTCTCCTTGTCCGGTTTAACCCCTTTAAGCTAACCTGTTGCGATGGCTCCACAACTAAGTCCTTTCACGAGGACATCTGTCGTGACAAACCCACGACACATCCCACCTTTCTTCTTTAACAATTATCGGTTAGTATCGGTTGAGCCTAAGTTTTTGCTTCTTCACATGATGTGTGCTATTCTTGGAATGTCATTTTATTTTGTTTTGCTTGCTGTTTTAATAAAATGCTTAGATCTGAAAGTTTTTGAATAAGAGAGAGTCCTCAAATAGCTACCTATTTAGTTAACTACTCGCTTGATCTTCACTTATATCTTTTTTGAAGTAGCTCGCCATTTACTCTTGTGCTTCACTTATATCCTATGAGTAAATTGTTGAATTAATTGAATATCATGAATTTGAAATTATATCTTGCCTAGTGGTAGCTTCACATTGGGTTTAGGAAGTGAATCTTTTGAGGCTTGACAATCACAATATTGGTCATACAAGCAATTCATGAATAATTAATATAGGGAAGAGAACTTTCACATGCAAATACACTATCTTGGAAATCTTTTATGATTGTGAGCCCCTATCAAAATATTATATGCCAAAATTGTTGGTGTTGGACAAGGAAGACAACGCAATGGTTTATGTCTGTTCATATTCACACAGAAGTTATATTGTCGTAGATCCTTCAACATGTGGTGCTTGCCCCCACCCTTGCTAGCCAAAAATTCCGCACCAAGTAGAGATACTACTTATGCATCCAAAAACCCTTAAACCCAAATCTTATTTTCAAGAGTCCACCATACCTACCTAAGGATTGAGCAAGATCCTTCAAGTAATTTGTCATCGGTGCAATAAGGCAATAAAAATTGCTTCTAAAAGTGTTAGATCATTTAGTGTAAGAGAAAATTGAGCGTTGTACGAACTTGTGATGGCAAAGAATAAAAGCGACAGACTACATAATAAAGGTTGCTATCATAAGGGGCAGTATAACATGACGTTCTTTTGCACTAAGGGGTTGAGCATACAAACAAATAAGTGGATGGAAACCTCTGCTTCCCTCTGTGAAGGGCCTACCTTTTACTTTTATGTATTTACTTACATGCAAGAGTCAAAGTTTTTCTCTCTATTCTTTTTTATTTTTCTCTTTTGGCAAGCATCATGTGGTGAGGAAAGATCTAGGAACATATATCCAGTTGGATATGGGTAGCATGAGTTATTATTGTTGACATCACCCTTGAGGTGAATACGTTGGGAGGCGAAATTATAAGCCCCTATCTTTCTATGTGCCCGGTTGAAACGTTTTGCTCATGTGTATGCAGTGAGTGTTAGCAATCATACAAGACTATATGATGGTTGAGTATGTGGAGATCTTACTTAGACTCTGTTGAATAAGTTGAATTGCAATTGCTTGGTGACTGAGAACATAGGTTGTTGAGTTTTAAGAGAATTCATTGTTTGAACCTTAACATGTGAATTGGTTGATACTTTAACATGAGAAGTTTTATAAGAAAGAATTGTTGTTATGATGCTAGGAAAAGTGATTGAAATTGTCATTGATCAAACTTGTGCACTTTGCTAGCATTCACACTTCATAAATTATTTCTTTTATCACTTACCTACTCGAGGACGAGTAGGAGTTAAGCTTGCGGATGCTGATACGTCTCCAACGTATCTATAGTTTATGAAGTATTCATGCTAATATATTATCATTCTTGGATGTTTTACAATCATTTTATAGCAACTTTTTATCATTTTTTGGGACTAATCTATTGACCCAGTGCCCAATGCCAGTTTTTGTTTTTTTGCTTGTTTTTTACATCGCAGGAAATCAAATATCAAACAGAGTCCAAACACCGCGAAACTTTTTGTCAATTTTTTATGGAACATAAGACCACCAATGGGCTAGAGCAGCACCTGGGGGGTGCCCCGAGGGGGGCACAACCCACCAGAGTGCGCCCAGGTGGGCTGTGCCCACCTCGATGGCCTCCCGCACCGCCTCTTCGACCTATAAATTCCCAAATATTCCAAAAACCCTTGGGGTAACCCTAGGTCAGAAGTTCCGCCGCCACAAGGCTTTGTAGCCATCGAAAACCAATCTAGACCCCGTTCCGGCACTCTGTCGGAGGGGGAAATCATCACCGGTGGCCATCTTCATCATCCCGGCGGCCACCCCGATGATGAGGGAGTAGTCCACCCTCGGGGCTGAGGATTTGTACCAGTAGCTATGTGTTTAGTCTCTCTCTCTCTCTAGTGTTCTTGATATGTCATGATCTTGATGTATCGTGGGCTGTTAATGTAGTCAGATCATATGGTGTTTTCCCCTCTCTATCTTGTTGTGATGAATTGAGTTTTTTCCTTTGAGATTTTGTTGTTATCGGATTGAATACTTTTATGGATTTCAGAGCACTTGATATATGTCTTGCATATGAATACTCCTGGTGACAATAGGGTATCATATTGATTCACTTGATATGTGTTTGGGCATTCAACTCACGCCCGCGGTGACATTGGGGTAATCTATGCATAAGGGTTGATGCACGTTTTCGTCTTTTGTTTCTATGGTAGAAATCTTGGGGCACTCTTTGAGGTTCTTTGTGTTGGATTGAGTATTAGGAATCTGAAATTATTTGGTGTTATTTTAGTATGAACTCTTGGATAGATCGATTGGAAAGAATAGCTTCGAGGTGGTTTCGTACCCTACAAAAGATTTCTCCTTATGCTCTCCGCTAGATAGGAACTTTGGAGTGATTCTTTGTTGCACGTTGAGGGATGGTTATATGATCCAATTATATTAGCACTGTTGAGAGATTGCACTAGCGAAAGTACGGACCCTAGGCCTCATTTTTAAGCATTGCAATGCCGTTTTTGTGCCCGTCTACTATTTGCTACCTTGCTGTTTTTATTTATTCAGATTATAAAATTATATTTCTACCATCCATATTACACTTTTATCACCATCTCTTCGCCGAACTAGTGCACCTATACAATTTGCCATTGTATTGGGTGTGTTGGGGACACAAGAGACTTTTTATTATTTGGTTGAAGGGTTGTTTGAGAGAGACCATCTTCATCCTATGCCTCCCACGGATTGATAAACCTTAGGTCATCCACTTGAGGGAAAATTGCTACTGTCCTACAAAACTCTGCGCTTGGAGGCCCAACACAAGTCTACAAGAACAAGTTGTGTAGTAGACATCATGCATGCATAGCCGGGAAGCAAGATCAATCAAAGCACCCACCCAAGAATAATGTATCTACTTCAAGGCCTTTGGAGCTCCTTCATGTGGATCTTTTTGGGCCTCCTTCATGGGATAGTCTTGGTGGGAAAAAGTATGGACTTGTAATTGTTGATGATTACTCAAGATACTCATGAGTGTTTTTCCTCAAGTCCAAGGACGAGACGAAGATCACCTTCATTGATTTTGCCAAGCAAGCCTAACGCAAGTTTGACAAAGAAACCTTGGCTATAAGAAGTGATAATGGTTCCGAGTTCAAGAACTGCACCTTGGAAGAATTTCTTAGTGATGAAGGGATTGAGCATCAACATTCCGCACCATATACTCCTCAAAAAAATGGTGTAGCCGAAAGGAAGAACCGTGCACTTGTGGAAATGGCAATGTCTATGTTGGATGAATACAAGTCACCACATAGATTTTGGGCTGAGGCTGTCAACATTGCATGCCATGCGTCAAACCGGCTCTTCCTCTGCACGATATTGGAGAAGACACTGTATGAGCTCCTAACCGCAAACAAGCGAAATGTCAAGTACTGTCGTGTATTCGGTGCAAGTGTTTCGTCCTCAACAAGAGAGAATGGTCAGGAAAATTTCTATCCAAAACAGTTGAGGGGATATTTTTTGCTTATGGATCAAACGCTCACGCCTATAGAGTCTACTACAAATCCAATGGATGTGTTGTAGAAACTTGTGACGTAGTGTTTGATGAATTTAATGGCTCCCATGGGGAGCAAGTTGATCTAAGTGATGTAGGTGATGAAGATCCCTCTCAAGATATTTTGACCATGGGTCTTGGTGCTCTTCTTCCAATGGAACAAGAACCTCATGATGATGAAGAAGATGGAAGTTCCTCTCATCCTCAAGCCATTTCAACACCCATATGATACATCTCCATCGTATCTACTTTTCCAAACTCTCTTGCCCTTGTTTTGGACTCTAACTTGCATGATTTGAATGGAACTAACCCGGACTGACGCTGTTTTCAGCAGAATTGCCATGGTGTTATTTTTGTGCAGAGTAAAAAGTTCTTGGAATGACCTGAAACTTCACGGAGATAAGTTTTGGAATTAATAAAAAATATTGGTGAAAGAATCAGTAGCAGGGGCCCCACACCCTAGCCACAAGGGTGGGGGCCGCGCCCTCCGACCCTGTGGGCCCCGTGGACCTCCACCGACCTCAACTCCAACTCCATATATTCTCTTTCAGGGAGAAAGAAATTAGAGAGAAGGATTCATCGCGTTTTACAATACGAAGCTGACGCCAAGCCCTGTTCTTCCTCGGGAGGGCAGATCTAGAGTCCGTTCGGGGCTCCGGAGAGGGGAATCCATCGCCATCGTCATCATCAACCATCCTCCATCACCAATTTCATGATGCTTACCGTTGTGCGTGAGTAATTCCATCGTAGGCTTGCTGGACCGTGATGGGTTGGATGACATTTACCATGTAATTGAGTTAGTTTTGTTAGGGTTTGATCCCTAGTATCCACTTTGTTCTAAGATTGATGTTGCTATGACTTTGCTATGCCTAATGCTTGTCACTAGGGCCCGAGTGCCATGATTTCAGATCTGAACCTATTATGTTTTCATGAATATATTTGTGTTTTTGATCCGATATTGCAAGTTATAGTCACCTACTACGTGTTATGATCCGGCAACCCCAGAGTGACAATAGTCGGAACCACTCTCGATGATGACCGTAGTTTGAGGAGTTCATGTATTCATTAAGTGCTAATGCTTTGGTTCGGTACTCTATTAAAAGGAGGCCTTAATATCCCTTAGTTTCCAATAGGACCCCGCTGCCACGGGAGGGTAGGACAAAAGATGCCATGCAAGTTATTTTCCATAAGCACGTATGACTATATTCGGAATACATGCCTACATTATATTGATGAATTGGAGCTAGTTCTGTGTCACCCTATGTTATAACCGTTGCATGCTGAATGCCATCCGACATAATTATCCATCATTGATCCATTGCCTACGAGCTTGTTTCATATTGATCTTTGCTAAGTTACTTTTCTGTTGCCACTGTTTCGATTGTTGCAAAACTACTACTGTTACTTTTGCCACTGTTACCGTTACTTCCATACTACTTTGCTACTAATACTTTGCTACAGGTATTAAGTCTTTCAGGTGTGGTTGAATTGACAACTCAGTTGCTAATACTTGAGGATATTCTTTAGCTCCCCTTGTGTCGAATCAATAAATTTGGGTTGAATACTCTACCCTCGAAAATTGTTGCGATCCCCTATACTTGTGGGTTATCAAGACCTTTTTCTGGCGCCGTTGCCGGGAAGCATAGCTCTATTCTCTGAGTCACTTGGGATTTATATCTGTTGATCACTATGAGCAATTTGAAAGATCGAAGAACTAAGATTTTTCCCGCAACCACGAGGGGAGGTAAGGAACTGCCATCTAGCTCCGCACTTGATTCTCCTTCTGTTTTGAGTAAACTTGCGACACCTACACCTGCTATTGATTCCGATATGTCGCATGTTATTGATGATGCCACTTCTGCTATGCATGATGCTTATGATGATACTACTTCTCTGCTTAATAATACTGTGCCACTAGGTGAATTTCTTGATGAAAAACTTGCTAGGGTTAGAGAGAATGAAATTACTAAAACTGATGATATTATTGAAAATGTAGATTATGATTCCTCCTAGATATGAATTGCTGTTTGTTCCTGAGGGTTATGTTAGGGATGAAGAAACTGCTAGAGACTTCTTTGCTTGCAATGATAGAGAAGATCTTAAGAAATTATTAGCTAAGCTGAAAGAAAAATCCTTGAATACTAGAATGAAATATGATCCCGCTTTTGCTACTTCACCTATCTTTGTTACGGATAAGGATTATGAATTCTCTGTCGATCCTGAGTTAGTTACTTTGGTTGAATCTGTTCCTTTCTATGGTTATGAATCTGAAACTGTTGTGGCACATCTTTACTAAATTGAACGATATAGCCACCCTATTTGCTCATGAGGAAAAAATCCGCTATTACTATATTCTCAAGTTGTTTCCTTTCTCATTAAAGGGTGATGCTAAGTTATGGTTTAATTCTCTTGCTCCTGGTTGTGTGCGTAGTCCCCAGGATATGATTTATTACTTCTCTCAAAAATATTTCCCCACTCATAAGAAACAAGCCGCTTTAAAGGAAATATTTAATTTTGTGCAAATTGAAGGAGAGAGTCTCCCACAAGCTTGGGTGAGGCTTCTCCAATTACTTAATGCTTTGCCTGATCATCCTCTCAAGAAAATGAAATACTTGATATATTTTATAATGGACTAATCGATGCTTCCAGAGACCACCTGGATAGTTGTGTTGGTTGTGTTTTCAGGCAAAGAACTGTTGAGCAAGCTGAATTGCTATTGAATAATATATTGAGTAATGAAAATGATTGGACAGTTCCTGAACCAATTCCAAAGCCAACTTTAAAGAAAAGGGGTATTCTATTTCTCAGTTCTGAAGATATGCAAGAGGCAAAGAAATATATGAAAGCAAAAGGTATTAAAGCCGAAGATGTTGTGAATTTACCATCTATTGAAGAAATACATGGTCTTGATAACCCGACACAGGTATTAGAGGTAAACTCTCTACATAGATTTGATGAAGGTGATATTCCTCATTATAAGTCTGCTATTCAATGCTTGGATGAGTTTGATAATTTTATTATTAAACAGGAAAACTTCAATGCTTATGTTAGTAGACAATTGAAATGTAATGCTTACATGCTTGACCACTTGTGTGATTATATGAGTAGAACTGTTAATGATCTTAAGCTTATTAGTAAACATGCTTCCATGGTTACAACTCAAGTAGAACAGGTACTTAAAGCACAAGTTGATTTTATTAATGAGTTGAATAGTAAGAATAATGATAATGTTGTTAGGGTTATGAGTAGAGGTGGTAAGATGACCCAGGAACCTTTGTATCTTAAAGGCCATCCTAAGAGAGTTGAGCAGGATTCCCAGAGAACTAATACTGATGCACCTAGTCCCCGTACTAGAAAGAAAAAGAAAACTGATAGGACTTTGCATGCTAGTGAACCTGTTGTAGACACACCTGAGAATCCCAATGATATTTGTATTGCTGATGCTGAGACACAATCTGGTAATGAACATGAACCTAGTGCTAATGTTAATGATGATGTTCATATTTATGCTTGATAACCCACAAGTATAGGGGATCAATTGTAGCCTCTTTCAATAAGTAAGAGTGTCTAACCCAACGAGGAGCTAAAGGTAGAACAAATATTCCCTCAAGTTCTATCGACCACCGATACAACTCTACACACGCTTGACGTTCGCTTTACCTAGAACAAGTATGAAACTAGAAGTACTTTGGTGTTTTTGGGTAAACTTGCAAGAAAGTAAAGAACACGAAAATAAAAGCTAGGGGCTGTTTAGATAAAGACACAACTAAATTAGTTTTAGTAGAGAGCTTTCGTCAACAAGAAAGTTATTTTTCCCTAGGCAATCAATAACTAGACCGGTAATCATTATTGCAATTTTATTTGAGGGAGAGGCATAAGCTAACATACTTTCTCTACTTGGATCATATGCACTTATGATTGGAACTCTAGCAAGCATCCGCAACTACTAAAGATTCATTAAGGTAAAACCCAACCATAGCATTAAAGTATCAAGTCCCCTTTATCCCATACGCAAACAACCTACTTACTCGGGTATGTGCTTCTGTCACTCACGCCACCCACCATAAGCAAATCATGAACATATTGCAAACCCTACAGCGGGAATCCCTCACGCTTGCGCGACACGGAGAGCACCATAGGACAGCACCAATAATAAAACATACAACTCAAACCAATCTTGATCATCAAATAGCCATTAGGACAAAACAGATCTACTCAAACATCATAGGATAGCCATACATCATTGGGAAATAATATATATCGTTGAGCACCATGTTTAAGTAGAGATTACAGTGGGTAAGAGAGAGGTTACACCACTGCATAGACGGGGGAAGAGTTGGTGATGATGGCGGTGAAGTTGTTGGTGAAGATGGCGGTGATGATGATGGCCCGGCAGCGCTCCGGCGCCACCGGAAGCAAGGGGGAGAGGGGCCCCCTTCTTCTTCTTCTTCCTTGACCTCCTCCCTAGATGAGAGAAGGGTTTCCCCTCTGGTCCTTGGCTCCCATGGCGTGGGAGGGGCGAGAGCCCCTCCGAGATTGGATATATCTCTTTGTTTCTCTCTGGTTCTGCGTTTTGTTCTGGCTCTGTTTCACCATATCGTGTATATATGGAGATCCGTAACTCAGATTGGCCTGAAACCTTCGCCGTGATTTCCCCCCCGAATATTAGCTTTCTTGCGGCAAAAGAAGAGCGTCAACCGCCTTACAGTGGGCTCACGAGGGTAGGGGGCGCGCCCAGGGGGCAGGCGCGCCCCCTGCCTCGTGACCACCTCGGGCACTGGTTCGCGTTGATTTTCCTTCCAAATTTTCCATATTTTCCAAAAATAAGCTTCGTCCGTTTTTATCCCGTTTGGACTCCGTTTGATATGGATATTTTGCGAAACCAAAAACATGCAACAGACAGGAACTGGCACTGGGCACTGGATCAATATGTTAGTCCCTAAAATAATATAAAAAGTTGCCAAAAAGTATATGAAAGTTGAATAATATTGGCATGGAACAATCAAAAATTATAGATACGACGGAGACGTATCAGCATCCCCAAGCTTAATTCCTGCTCGTCCTCGAGTAGGTAAATAATAATAAAAAAATAATTTTTGATGTGGAATGCTACCTAGCATAATCTTGATCATATGTATAATCATGACATGAATATTAAGACACGAGTGATTCGAAGCAATAATCTATCCTTTGACATAAAGACAATAATATTTCAAGCATACCAACCAAGCAATTATGTCTTATTGAAATAACATAGCCAAAGAAAGCTCATCCCTACAAAATCATATAGTCTGGCTATGCTCCATCTTCACCACACAAAGCATTCACATCATGCACAACCCCAATGACAAGC
Organism: Triticum dicoccoides; assembly: GCF_002162155.2. NCBI lineage: Eukaryota > Viridiplantae > Streptophyta > Magnoliopsida > Poales > Poaceae > Triticum > Triticum dicoccoides. Next base: position 415,534,437 of record NC_041380.1, read on the forward strand.
CAAGCAATTGTTTCATACTTTTGACGTTCTCAAACCTTTTCAACTTTCACGCAATTCATGAGCGTGAGCCATGGACATAGCACTATAGGGGGAATAGAATATGATGATGGGGGTTATGTGGAGAAGACAAAAAAGGAAGAAAGTCTCATATAAACTAGGCATATCAACGGGATATGGAGATGCCCATTAATAGATATCAATGTGAGGAGTAGGGATTGCCATGCAACAGATGCACTAGAGCTATAAGTATATGAAAGCTCAAACTGAAACTAAGTGGGTGTGCATCCAAGTTGCTTGCTCATGAAGACCTAGGGCATTTGAGGAAGCCCATCGTTGGAATATACAAGCCAAGTTCTATAATGAAAATTCCCACTAGTATATGAAAGTGATAACTCAAGAGACTCTCTATATGAAGAACATGGTGCTACTTTGAAGCAAAAGTGTGGAAAAAGGATTGTAACATTGCCCCTTCTCTCTTTTTCTCTCATTTTTTTGTTTTCTCTTTTTTTCTTTTCTTTTTTTTGTTTTGTTTTTTTGGGCCTTCTCTTTTTATGGCCTTTTTTCGTCCGGAGTCTCATCCCGACTTGTGGGGGAATCATAGTCTCCATCATCCTTTCCTCACTGGGGCAATGTCCTAATAATGATGATCATCACACTTTTATTTACTTACAACTCAATATTACAACTCGATATCTAGAACAAATATATGACTCTATATGAATGCCTCCGGCGGTGTACCGGGATGTGTAATGATCTAGCGTAGCAATGACATCAAAAACGGGCAAGCCATGAAAACATCATGCTAGCTATCTTACGATCATGCAAAGCAATATGATGATATATGCTCAAGTCATGTATATGATGATGATGGAAGTTGCATGGCAATATATCTCGGAATGGCTATGGAAATGCCATGATAGGTAGGTATGGTGGCTGTTTAGAGGAAGATATAATGAGGCTTATGTGTGACAGAGCGTATCGTATCACGGGGTTTGGATGCACCGACGAAGTTTGAACCAACTCTCGAGGTGAGAAAGGGCAATGCACGGTACCTAAAAGGCTAGCAATGATGGAAGGGTGAGAGTGCGTATAATCCATGGACTCAACATTAGTCATAAAGAACTCACATACTTATTGCAAAAATCTATTAGTCATCAAAACAAAGTACTACGCGCATGCTCCTAGGGGGATAGATTGGTAGGAAAAGACCATCGCTCGTCCCCGACCGCCACTCATAAGGAAGACAATTAATAAATACCTCATGCTCCGACTTCGTTACATAACGGTTCACCATACGTGCATGCTGCGGGACTTGCAAACCTCAACACAAGTATTTCTCAATTTCACAATTACTCGACTAGCATGACTCTAATATCACCACCTTTATATTGCAAAACTATTGCAAGGAATCAAACATATCATATTCAACGATCTACAAGTTTATGTAGGATTTTATGACTAACCATGTGAATGACCAGTTCCTGTCATCTCTCTAAATAGATATAAGTGAAGCAAGAGAGTTTAATTCTTTCTACAAAAGATATGCCCACGCTCTAACAAATATAAGTGAAGCAAAAGAGCATTCTAAAAATGGCGGTTGTCTAAGTGAAGAGAAACAGGCAATCCAAACTTCAAATGATATAAGTGAAGCACATGAAGCATTCTATAAAGCCATACTCAAAAGATATAAGTGAAGTGTAAAGAGCATTCTATAAATCAACCAAGGACCATCTCATACCAGCATGGTGCATAAAAAAATAAAAACCTAAATGCAAAAGATGCTCCAAGACTTGCACATATCGCATGAACGAAACGAATTCGAAAACATACCGATACTTGTTGAAGAAAGAGGGGATGCCTTCCCAGCATCCCCAAGCTTAGACTCTTGAGTTTCCTTGAATATTTACTTGGGGTGCCTCGGGCATCCCCAAGCTTGAGCTCTTGCCTCTCTTCCTTCTTCTCACATTGAAACCTTCTCAATCATCGAACACTTCATCCACACAAAACTTTAACAGAAAACTCGGTAAGATCTATTAGTATAATAAAGCAAATCACTACTCTAGGTACTGTTGCAAACCAATTCATATTTTGTTTTTGCATTGTGTCTACTTTAATATAACTTTTTCAAGGCTTAATCCACTGATATAAATTGATAGTTTCATCAAAACAAGCAAACTATGCATCAAAAACAGAATCTGTCTAAAACAGAACAGTCTGTAGCAATCTGAACATTCACCATACTTCTGATACTTGAAAAATTCTTCCAAAATTAGGAAAAATAAAACATTTTTACAGAAAGAGAGTGCAAAAAGAATCAGAACCATTTGACGTTCTAGTAAAAAAATTAAAATTCATGCACTACAGCCAAAGTTTCTGTCCTGCACCGCACAAACCAACAAGCATTGTAACCATCCTAAAGGCAAACCTTGGCACATTATTTTTATAATACAATGGAATTGTACAAGGGGATAATTATTTTTGTTGAAAAGTTTCTGTAATCAAGATTCACAAAGTTTTCGTGAGCATGAACAAAGTTCAAGGCTAGCTCCCACTTCAACAATGATTGTCTCTCTCACTTTCGCTTTTCTTTTTGAAAAAGCTTTGGGTTCCCCTCTTTATTTTTGTTGTTTTTAAACTATATGAAAGCACTCAACAGAAATAAATGACTCTCTAAAACTTCCGGGTTGTCTCCCAGGCAGCGCTTTCTTTAAAGCCATTAAGCTAGGCATATAGTGCTCAAGTAGTGAATCCACCCGGATCCCAAGGTATATCAAAGCCAAATTTAATTAACAATGATTTGTAATTTAGTAGTGAGCACAAAGCAACATATATCATGTAATGATGAAGTCTAACTCTCTTCCTATGCATCGACATGTCATAAAAGAACAATTCATGCACATAGTAAAGGCCAATGCATAGTATAAACGTTATCTTGCAATTTTATCATGTGGGAAACATAGAGAGGTGGAGATATAGTTCCTCTCTCATAATAATTGCAAGTAGGAGCAGAAAGCACATGCATATTATATTTATCAAAACCATCATGTGCAACGGTAAAAGGCAACCCATCAATATAATCCTTAATAAGTGCAAACTTCTTCGATATAGTGTAATTGGGAGAATTCAAAAAGATAATAGGACTATCATGTGTGGGTTCAATAGCAACAATTTCATGTTTAACATAAGGAACTATAGCAAGTTCATCTTCATAAGCATTATTCATATTGGCATCTTGGCCACAAGCATAGCAAGCATCATCAAAAAGGGATATTTCAAGAGAATCAATGGGATCATAACAGTCATCATAGAAATCATCCTTCGGTAAGCACGAAGGGGAATTAAACAATGTATGAGTTGAAGAGTTACTCTCATTAGAAGGTGGGCATGGGTGATCAATCCGCTCTTCCTCCTTTTGTTCTTCGCTCTCCTCCTCATCTTTTTCATCTAATGAGCTCACAGTTTCATCAATTTCTTCTTCCATAGACTCCTACAAAATATTAGTCTCTTCTTGGACAGTGGAGTAGTCCTCAATATATAGTTTAACATAAGCATCAGAAGCATAATTCTCATAACAATATTCAAGTATGGCAAAATTTTCAAATTTGTAAAGAGTAGCATCATACTTTTCAATCAAAGAAGAAATTTCAAAAGCACCCTTAAAAGCAACAAATTCTTCAATTTGTTGAACATCATAGTAATTATAAACACCCTTAGCATACGAAGATACGATTCCATTATCACTAAACTCACATTGATAGGGAAGGTGTTTCTTAGGGTTTTCAGAACAACAAGTAAAATCATATATTTCACATAAATTCCAAGCATGGCATTGCAAACGATGAATTTGATCCACTAAACGTTTCCCTTTTTCAGATATACGGTGTCGCACATAACAAGCATGCTCATCTAAATATTTGCCCTCAACTAAGCTAGTTGGGGTTTCAGCACGAGCACATATGGATCGAAGATTATCCAAGTAATAAGCTTCAGCAGTGTGATATATTTTGGGTGGTTCTTCAACCATTGGTTCAGTAGGTACAACTAATTTTTTGGTATTTTGCGTTTCCTACCCATAACTAAAGATAGAAATCAACTAAGAACAGCAAATAAAAATTACTTAGTGATAAAGCAAACAAGCACACACGAGAATATTCACCCCACGCTATTGCTCCCCGGCAATGGCGGCAGAAAAAGGTCTTGATAACCCACAAGTATAGGGGATCAATTGTAGCCTCTTTTGATAAGTAAGAGTGTCGAACCCAACGAGGAGCTAAAGGTAGAACAAATATTCCCTCAAGTTCTATCGACCACCGATACAACTCTACGCACGCTTGACGTTCGCTTTACCTAGAACAAGTATGAAACTAGAAGTACTTCGTAGGTGTTTTTGGGTAAACTTGCAAGAAAGTAAAGAACACAAAAATAAAAGCTAGGGGCTGTTTAGATAAAGACACAACTAAATTAGTTTTAGTAGAGAGCTTTCGTCAACAAGAAAGTTATTTGTCCCTAGGCAATCGATAACTAGACTGGTAATCATTATTGCAATTTTATTTGAGGGAGAGGCATAAGCTAACATACTTTCTCTACTTGGATCATATGCACTTATGATTGGAACTCTAGCAAGCATCTGCAACTACTAAAGATTCATTAAGGTAAAACCCAACCATAGCATTAAAGTATCAAGTCCCCTTTATCCCATACGCAAACAACCTACTTACTCGGGTCTGTGCTTCTGTCACTAACGCCACCCACCATAAGCAAATCATGAACATATTGCAAACCCTACAGCGGAAATCCCTCACGCTTGCGTGACACGGAGAGCACCATAGGACAGCACCAATAATAAAACATACAACTCAAACCAATCTTGATCATCAAATAGCCATTTGGACAAAACAGATCTACTCAAACACCATAGGATAGCCATACATCATTGGGAAATAATATATTGCGTTGAGCACCATGTTTAAGTAGAGATTACATCGGGTAAGAGAGAGGTTACACCGCTGCATAGAGGGGGGAAGAGTTGGTGATGATGGCGGTGAAGTTGTTGGTGAAGATGGCGGTGATGATGATGGCACCGGCAGCGCTCCGGCGCCACCGGAAGCAAGGGGGAGAGGATCCCCCTTCTTCTTCTTCTTCTTCCTTGACCTCCTCCCTAGATGGGAGAAGGGTTTCGCCTCTGGTCCTTGGCTCCCATGGCGTGGGAGGGGCGAGAGCCCCTCCGAGATTGGATCCATCTCTCTGTTTCTCTCTGGTTCCGCGTTCTGTTCTGGCTCTGTTTCACCGTTTCGTGTATATATGGAGATCCATAACTCCGATTGGCCTGAAACCTTCGCCGTGATTTTTTTCCCAAATATTAGCTTTCTTGCGGCAAAAGAAGAGCGTCAACCGCCTTACGGTGGGCTCACGAGGGTAGGGGCGCGCCCCCTGCCTCGTGACCACCTCGGGCACTGGTTCACGTTGTTTTTCCTTCCAAATTTTCCATATTTTCCAAAATAAGCTCCATCCATTTTTATCTCGTTTGGACTCCGTTTGATATGGATATTCTGCGAAACCAAAAACATGCAACAGACAGGAACTGGCACTGGGCACTGGATCAATATGTTAGTCCCAAAAATAATATAAAAAGTTGCCAAAAAGTATATGAAAGTTGAATAATATTGGCATGCAACAATCAAAAATTATAGATACGACGGAGACGTATCAGTGCTCAACCTAGTAATGATAATGATGTAGAGATTGAACCTGTTGTTGATCTTGATAACCCACAATCAGAGAATCAACATTATGATAAGAGAGACTTCGTTGCTAGGAAACATGGTAAAGAAAGAGAACCATGGGTTTAGAAACCCATGCCCTTTCCTTCTAAGCCATCCAAGAAAAAGGATGATGAGCATTTCGAGCGCTTTGCTAAAATGGTTAGACCTATCTTTTTGCGTATGCGTTTGACTGCTATGCTTAAAATGCCTCCTTATGCTAAGTACATGAAAGAAATTGTTACTAATAAAAGAAAGATACCGGAAGCTGAGATTTCCATCATGCTTGCTAATTATACTTTTAAGGGTGGAATACCAAAGAAACTTGGACATCCAGGAGTACCAACTATACCATGCTCCATTAAAATAAACTATGTTAAAACTGCTTTATGTGATCTTGGAGCTGGTGTTAGTGTTATGACTTTCTCTTTGTATCATAGACTTGATTTGAATAAGTTGACACCTACTGAAATTTCTTCACAAATGGCTGATAAATCAACTGCTATACCCATCGGTATTTGTGAGGATGTGCCTGTTGTGGTTCCAAACATTACTATCTTAACGGACTTTGTTATTCTTGATATTCCCGAGGACGACAGTATGTCGATCATCCTTGGTAGACCCTTTTTGAATACTGCAGGGGCTGTTATTGATTGCAATAAAGGCAATGTCACTTTTCATGTTTATGGTAATGAGCATACGATACACTTTCCGAAGAAATAACCTCAAGTTCATAGTATCAATTCTATTGGAAAAATTTCAACTGTCACTATTGGAGGTTTTGAATTCCCTCTTCCCACTGTAAAAAATAAATATGATGTTCTTATTGTTGGGGAAATGCATATCCCCGTTGAGGTAACCTAGTGTTATTCGAAAGTTCTCCGGTTTCATGTCATTCGGAAGAAGTTTGTTAACAAGACTTGATCAACCTTCTTAATGGATTCCTTTTGATGGGCATGAGATGGATGAATTTAGAAGGCACAACTCTCTGTACCCATCTTTTACTTTCTGTAATTTAGTTTAAATAAAGAAAAAAATAGTATTTTCTGTCTGTTTTCTGAATTATCCATGCAATAAAAAATGTCCCAAAAATAGAAGTTCTCGAAATGCACTGAAATTCAGTATGATTTTTTATATAATATTTTAGAATTTCTGGTGCAAAGAACACACCAGGGGCCTCACCAACTGGCCACAAGGGTGGAGGGCATGCCCACCCTCTGGGGTGCACCCCCTGTCCTTGTGGGCCCCACATGGCCCCCTCCACTTATTTCGGCACCCATCCACTCCTTCTTTCTCCATAAAAAACCACTCCATAGCTCAAATTCGTGTTCTTGCTCATCTTGCTGCCATTTTTGATCTCCTTGCTCAAAGCTCCATTCGCAAAACTATTTTGGGGGGTTGTTCTTCGGTATGTGACTCCTCCAATGGTCCAATTAGTTTTTGTTCTAGTGCTTTATTTATTGCAATTTTTTGCTGCTTTGGTGACCCTGTTTTTGAGCTTGCATGTCAAATTTATATGGTCCAAAGTAGTTTTGATGCATGATATAGCCTCTAGGCACTTGTAGGAGTAGTTGCTATCAATTTTGTTGAGTTTGGTTCACTTCTATTTTGAGTCACTAAAAAATTCAGAAATTAGATGAAGAAAAATGTCCAGGAAAATGTACCAAGGTGGTTCTTCGAGGAAGCAAGGACCAAGGCCTGTGATTCGTGAGCAGGACCTTGAACCGCCAAGGGAAGATCAAGTGAAGCCGTGTGAATGGTCGTTGGATGAATTTATGGATCGTGCATGTTTCAAGGATGGATTCTATGCATATGTACAAAATGCCGGCCTCGAGGACTTCTTATCGGACCGATGCTTACAGTATTGTTATCTTACTGATTCCTTCGTGCGGAGGTTTGAGTTTTCATCCAAGCATAACACTCATACAGTCTTGTTTGATCTTTATGATGAATCTTATACCATGGACCTAGAAGATTTTTGTGATGCATGCAAAATTCCACAATGGGGTAGTCTTAGTGAGCCTCATAAATCTGAATATAATGATTTCCTTGCTAGTATCACTGTTGGAGAAACTAAAAATATCACACAAGCAACCATAGGGAACATTCACTTTCCTGCCATACATTATTTTGCTCTGTTTTTCAGTAGGTGTATTAATGGTAAACTTGAGCATTGCCACATTTGCATTCGAGATATAAGTGTCCTCAAGTGTGCAGTGTTAGGTGATAAACGATATAATGTGGGGGCCATTATTGCTAGGAGGTTACGCCTTAATTCTAAAGATGGAGATTTATTTGGTGGGATTTATGCAACCCGTTTAGCTAAATATTTGGGTGTACCTATTAGAGGGTATGATATTAAGTTGCCACCTGCTTTTCTAGATTATGAGGCTATGGTACGTTACCAGTTTCTTAAGAGGAACGAACAGATCCTCCCGTACTAACTAATCTTTGATAGACGGCGTGCCATCCTTGTTACTCTTCCTGCTCCTGCTTTCTCTAACTTTCAGGCGAGTGGACAATACTTTATAACTAGAGAGGAGGCAAACGAGTATGAGAGAACAGCGGAGGTTACTCGTGTCCATGTTGCAGCCCTTCGGGCAGTAGCTAATGCGTCTCAGTACAACCCCAACTACAACTTTGGATATCCACCAGGCCAATGGCCATACACCAACTTAGGCCACAAGCCTAAGCTTGGGGGAGTACGTATTTCTCACCAACATTACATTCTTGTTCACACATTCATTCCAGTTGTCATTGCTCATACTTTTTCGTTGTAATATCCATGCTAGTTTATTTTCTTTTTCTTGCTTTCTTCTTGTGTGTTTGATAAACCTTAAGAAAAACCAAAAAAATTAGTTGTAGATACTTTAGTTTCTATGCATGCTTAGTAGTAATATTAAAATAAAACCCAAAAATATTTATCATTCATCTTTTGCTTGTTGGGAGCTTTCCCGTGTAAATAGTTTTTCTCATTCTTGTTTTACTTCCATCAGAAAAACAAAAACTGCAAAAATATTTCAGTGTGTTTCTTTGAATTTGTTTTCTTTTTCTTTGAGGGTCGAGAGGAGAAGACCATGATGAAAATGTCGAGTGGCTCTCATATGCGTTATTGTTGATCTAACAAAGAGCCCATATTACCTTGGCTTCTCCTTTGAATATATGTTTGCAAATTCCAGCTTAGTCCAATGCACGTGCACTATTATTATTTATCCACACTGTTCGGTCGTGCAAGTGAAAGGCAATAATGACGATATATGATGAAATGATTGAGATGAGGAAAAGCTGGTATGAACTCGACCTATCTTGTTTTTGTAAATATGATTAGTTCATCGTTCCTGATTCACACTATTATGAATGAAACATGTTTGCAATGACAATTAGAGAACATAGTTACTCATGCCATGCTTAATTAGCTAGGAATTTATAATGGTTTACCTTGCGTGCCAACATGGAAATTAAAATGGTTGTGATGTAGTATGATAGGATGGTATCCTCCTTTGAATGATTCAAGTGGCTTGACTTGGCACATGTTCATGCATGTTGTTGAAACAAACTCAACATAGCCTCCACGATATTTATCTTCATGGTGATTTATATCCTACTCATGCTTGCATTCAATGTTGGTTAATCTCAATGCATGTTATGACTGTTGTCGCTCTCTAGTTAGTCGCTTCCCAGTCTCTTTCTAGTCTTCATTTGCACTAAGCGGGAATACTACTTGTGCATCCACTTCCATAAACCCCAAAGTTGTTCCATATGAGTCCACCATACCTACCTATATACGGTATTTACCTGTCGTTCCAAGTAAATTTGCATGTGCCAAACTCTAAACCTTCAAATGATAATCTGTTTTGTATGCTCGAATAGATCATGTACCAACTAGGGCTGTCAATATCTTCCATGCTAGGTGGGTTATTCTCACGATGAGTGGACTCCGCTCATCATTCATGAGAAAATAGCTGGTAACCGGGATGCCCAGTCCCATGCTCAAAGAAAATCAAATCAAAATAATTGCAAACTAAACTCCCCCAGGATTGTTGTTAGTTGGACGGTACCCGTTGTTTCAAACCAGCCATGGAGTGTGCTTGTTGGTGGTGGGGGAGTATAAGCTTTACCATTTTGTTTGGGAACCACCTATAATGTATGTAGCATGGAAGATATCAAGATCTCTTGGTTGTTATGTTGACAATGAAAGCACACCGCTCAAAATATTATTCCTCTCTATTTCAAAACTCCAGCTCTGGCACCTCTACAAATCCCTACTTCCCTCTATGAAGGGCCTATCTATTTACTTTTATTGCTGAGTCATCATCCTCTTATAAAAAGCAACAGTTAGAGAGCACCACTATCATTTATATGCATTGTTATTAATTTATGAGTATGACTGGATTTCTTTTAACATGAATTACAATGTCTAGTCAGTCCTTGATCTTCAGGGGTGCTCTGCATTTATGTTTTGCAGTCTCAGAAAGGGCTAGCAAGATACCATCTTGTTATATCATATCATGATTGTTTTGAGAAAAGTGTTGTCACCCGAGATTTATTATTATTGCTCGCTAGTTGATTATGCCATTGATATGAGTAAATGTGAGACCTAAATGTTATTGTGAATATGGTTATTTTATGATCTTTGCTGAAAACTTGAATGCTGGCTTTACATATTTGCACCAACAAGATCAAACCAAGTTTCTAAAAGTTTTTCTTTATCACTTTCAGTTTGTCAACCGAATTACTTGAGGACAAGCAAAGGTTTAAGCTTGGGGGAGTTGATACGTGTTCTTCGTATCTACTTTTCCAAACTCTTTTGCCCTTGTTTTGGACTATAACTTGCATGATTTGAATGGAACTAACCCGGACTGATACTGTTTTCAGCAGAATTGCCATGGTGTAATTTTTGTGTAGAATAGAAAGTTCTCGGAACGACCTGAAACTTCACGGAGATAAGTTTTGGAACTAATAAAAATATTGGCGAAAGAATCAGCAGCAGGGGGGCCACACCCTAGCCACAAGGGTGGGGGGGGGCGCCCACCCCCCTGGGGCGCGCTCTCCGACCTTGTGGGCCCCTTGGACCTCCAGCGACCTCAACTCCAACTCCATATATTCTCTTTTGGGGAGAAAAAAATCAAAGAGAAGGATTCATCGTGTTTTACGATATGGAACCGCCGCCAAGCCCTGTTCTTCCTCAGGAGGGCAGATCTGGAGTCCATTCGGGGCTCCGAAGAGGGGAATCTGTCGCCATCGCCATCATCAACCATCCTCCATCACCAATTTCATGATGCTCACTACCGTGTGTTTGTAATTCCATCGTAGGCTTGCTGGACCGTGATGGGTTGGATGGGATTTACCATGTAATCGAGTTAGTTTTGTTAGGGTTTGATCCCTAGTATCCACTAAGTTCTAAGATTTATGTTGCTATGACTTTGCTATGCCTAATGCTTGTCACTAGGGCCCGAGTGCCATGATTCAGATCTGAACCTATTATGTTTTCATGAATATATTTGTGTTCTTGATCCGATATTGCAAGTTATAGTCACCTACTACGTGTTATGATCCAGCAACCCCAGAGTGACAATAGTCGGGACCACTCCCAGTGATGACCGTAGTTTGCTACCTCTTGAGCATGTGTTGGTTTTCCCTTGAAGAGGAAAGGGTGATGCAGCAAAGTAGCGAAGTATTTCCCTCAGTTTTTTAGAACCAAGATTAATCCAGTAGGAGACTACACGCAAGTCGCCTAGTACCTACACAAAAAAAAAGAACCTTGCAACCAACGCGATAAAGGGGTTGTCAATCCCTTCACGGCCACTTGCAAAAGTGAGATCTGATAAAGATAATAAGATAATTTTTTTTGTTATTTTTGTTGTATAGATTGGAAAATAAACGGCAACAGAAATAGCTAGTTGACGGGGAAATAATTTGATGTAAAGTAGACCCGGGGGCCATAGGTTTCACTAGTGGCTTCTCTCAAGATAACATATATTACGGTGGGTGAACAAATTACTGCCGAGCAATTGATAGAAAAGCGCATAGTTATGATGATATCTAGGTATGATCATGAACATAGGCAGCACGTCCGTGTCAAGTAGACCAAAACGATTCTGCATCTACTACTATTACTCCACACATCGACCGCTATCCAGCATGCATCTAGAGTATTAAGTTCATAAGAACCGAGTAACGCATTAGGCAAGATGACATGATGTAGAGGGATAAACTCAAGCAATATGATATAAACCCCATCTTTTTATCCTCGATGGCAACAATACAATACGTGCCTTACTTCCCCTGCTGTCACTGGGAAAGGACACCGCAAGATTGAACCCAAAGCTAAGCACTTCTCCAATTTCAAGAAAGATCAATCTAGTAGGCCAAACCAAACTGATAATTCGAAGAGACTAGCAAAGATATCAAATCATGCATATAAGAATTCAGGGAAGAATCAAATATTGTTCATAGATAATCTTAATCATAAACCCAGAATTCATCGGATCTCGGCAAACACACCGCAAAAAGAATTACATCAAATAGATCTCCAAGAACATCGAGGAGAACTTTGTATTGAGAACAAAAGAGAGAGAATAAGTCACCTAGCTAATAACTATGGACCTGAAGGTCTGTGGTAAACTACTCACACATCATCAGAGAGGCTATGGTGTTGATGTAGAAGCCTTCCATGATCGAATCCCCCTCCGGCAGATCGTCGGAAAAGGTCCCCAGATGGGATCTCACGGGTACAGAAGGTTGCAGCGGTGGAAAAGTGGTTTCGTAGCTCCCCTGGATGTTTTTAGGGTATAAGAGTATATATAGTCGAAGGAAGTAGTTCGATGGAGCTACGAGGGGCCCACGAGGGTGGGGGCGCGCCTGGCTGTAACATCCCAAAATTCCAAATTTTGGAATGTTATAATAAATAGATAGTTTTGATTGGTTGTTTGATTATGGTGTGGTTGCTTGTGTGAAACTGAGTGAAATTTGAAACTTTTTTGGAAGTTAAATGATAGGGAATAAAAGGACTTTCCCAAACTTTCACTTTACATTATGATCTCCATGAATTCAAATTTATTTCATCACAAAACCCTAGGGAGAATATGATATGACTTCTTCCATTTAAATAAATGAAAAGGATTTTGAAAAGATTTGAATTCCATTTGGAACTATTTCAAATTCAGAAACTTTAAGCAACTCAATGATTTTCACGAGATAAGATAAAATGACTTCTTCAAAACATATGAAATATGAGTTGGATTTTCAAAGAAATCAAATTTAAAAGTCCCTATGAAATTATTTTCAATTTGGAGTTATTTGGTTTTTATTCAAATTATTTTTATACAAAAATAAAATATATCGAAGTTAGGGTAAAATGATTCCCTACAGTAGAAAATTGGAGAGAAATAAATTTGAAATCATTTTGGTATTTTAAAATGATTTTTACTGAGTTTTATTGCAACAGTAGCACTCTTTGCTTTATTTGAATTTTTGTGGATTTTATATAACACTAGGAAAATGTTCATGTGATAAAGAATCTTTTTTTTGAAAATTTTGATATATTATATGCCTATATAATATTTTTATTTCTGTTGTTTTTATTATTTTCGTTTGTCTATGTTAAAAAAAGTCTGTGGCCGAACTGTGCCGGCCCAGCCATTGCCAGGCCACGGCCCAGCTGGCCTTTCCCCGCGCGTCGCTCCGACCGCGAGCAGGAGTCCGTCGTCGCCACGACCGCGCCGCCGCCGCCCTGCCGTGTCCGCCTCGGACGCCGCGCCGCCTCCCTTGCCCCTTCCCCACGCAACCGCCTCCTCCTCCGCCTTTAAAAGGCGAGGACGCCACCCCTCTCCTCCTCGCGAGACGCCGCCGCTGCCCTTTGTCGCATCCATCACCGCCGCCGCTGCAACTCACCACCGCCGCCGCTCACTTCTTGCCGTGCCGCGCTAGCACCGCCGCCGTCGTTGTTCGCCGCACACCGCCGCTCGCCGCTAGCCAGCGCCGCCGCCTGCCGTTCCCGCATCGCCAACCGGAGCCGCCGGTAACCGCCCGACCTAATCTCGTCCGTTGGATCGAGATCCGACGGGTGGTTTTCTTTTCGGTTAATTTGCGAACGCTTGCTGTTTTTATCTTCGCAGCGAACGAGTCCGTTCGTTAGGTTTTCGTAGTTAACGTTCGTCCGTTAAGTTCTTCTTTTATTTTTCTCTTACTTTCGCCAGGGACCTAGACGCAATTAGTTTATCTATAGTTTAGCCCTTGATTTTCAAACCTTCGCTACTTTTTACTCGTTTATCCAAATCCAACGAAACCAACGCCCAGTTCTTCATTATGACCCCTTATATCTCGTAAAACAACTTAAACGTGTTTTTGAAAGTTTAAAATTTGGTTTTCAGATAGATTTGAATTCAAACTTCTCTTGTTCATAACTCGAGTTTTATAACTCCGATTTAGTTGATTCTTTTTGCAAATCGAAGCTCTTGACCTAAACTTTCTGATAAGACCAAATCCACCCAATTTTGGTACTGATAGAAATTGTTTTCTGTTGCAAGAGTTAATTGCTTGTTTTCGAAGTTTCCCGAGATCTTTTCTTTGATTCTTTTGCATGATTGCTTATGTGTGGTTACTATTGATTGCTCACGATAGATTGACCGGAGTGTGATGAGTAGAACTATCAGGAGTTATGAGTATGAATCATCTTCATCAACATTACAAGGCAAGTTCACACTTTGATCATACTTTTCATACCCGGTTTTTATGCATTAGTTTTACCCTCAAACATTGCATGAGTAGGTTTTGATAACACGTGGGTATTGGGAAGTAGTTGTTGAGGTAGGAACCTATTGTCTAGCATTCAAACCCAGGGTATTACTATGTTATGCTTATACTGCTATGCTATGCTCGTAGACGTTGTTTGGTTTGAGAGAATTCATGACAGATGTGAGAGTTATTGTTAACTAAGGTTTAAACTTAAGGCGGCTACTTTAATACACATCTGGGTGGAATGGTTGGGGCACCCTGGAGCACCCAGTGGTTTGCACGGGCACCTGGAGAACCCAGTGCTTGCCCAAGGGGATCCCGGAGTACCCATGTGATCACCCTATGGAATGCCACCCAGGCTCAAAGGGATCATAAGATTATTGATGCTAGAAACTTCCGTGTGCAGCCACAAGCCATTATGGGCTCTGACATAGTTGAGTAAGTTGTGGGAATCCTTTCCATGATGGGCTAGCAGATGTAGGGGATTGTAGGTGTACCGACCTATCTATCGGTTAAGGGGACCTCTTCGGAAAGACTGTGTCTCGGTCATCCGTTTCTCAAACATCATGTGGTGCGAGAAATCCAACGGAGGAGATCGAGTCTTGTGGGGAAAAGTGCGCAAACCTCCGCAGAGTGTACAAAGTAATCATGGTTAGCCGTGTCCCTGGTTATGGACATCTTGAGTATCTGGTACATGAATTATTGATTTGATCTCGTCACTCTACTTAATTAATTTGTTGGGTTGATGATTATTAATTTGGGATTGAGTTGGAGGAACCTTCTCAATAATTTCAATAAACTTTGTAGTTAAATAAAATATATTCCTTTGTTGTAGGGAATAATTGGCTTTATGCAAAAATTTAAACTTATAGCCTCCACCAGCCATATATGCATGTAGTGATAGCCATTATTCAGCATTGCTCTACAGTGTGAAATTGCCAGTACATTCAATGTACTGACCTACATGGCTACAACATCTCATGTTGCAGGAATCTTACAACGAGTAAGTGATACGTTAGGGTTACAATTTCTACACTCAACTTTGTCGTTGGTGTTGATGGGAATCCACAACCTTGTTGTTACTTCCTCTATTTGGATTGAGGTAATAGTATTTACGTTACTTTATATATGTGATTTTCCTCTGTTATAAATCCTCGAGTACTGTGTGTGTCAGCATACCGATCCAGGGATGACACTTAAGCATAGAGACTTGACCGTCTGAGGTCGGGTCTCTACACTGGCCCCCCTGGGCGCGCCGCCCTACCTTGTGGCCGCCTCGTTGCTTCCTTGACCTGCACTCCAAGTCTCCTAGACTGCGTTTGTTCCAAAAAAGATCCTCGCGAAGGTTTAATCCATTTCGATTCCATTTGATATTCCTTTTCTGTGAAACACTAAAATAGGCAAAAAAAACAGCAATTGGCACTAGGCCTTTGGTTAATAGGTTAGTCCCAAAAATAATATAAAAGTGCATATTAAAGCCCATTAAACA
Organism: Triticum dicoccoides; assembly: GCF_002162155.2. Taxonomy (NCBI): domain Eukaryota; kingdom Viridiplantae; phylum Streptophyta; class Magnoliopsida; order Poales; family Poaceae; genus Triticum; species Triticum dicoccoides. Next base: position 415,550,421 of record NC_041380.1, read on the forward strand.
TCCAAAACAGATAATATAATAGCATGGAACAATCAAAAATTATAGATACGTTGGAGATGTATCAGCATCCCCAAGCTTAATTCCTGCTCGTCCTCGAGTAGGTAAATGATAAAAACAGAATTTTTGATGTGGAATGCTACCTAACATAATTTTAAATATAATTTTCTTTATTGTGGCATGAATATTCAGATCCGAAAGATTCAAGACAAAAGTTTAATATTGACATAAAAATAATAATACTTCAAGCATACTAACAAAGCAATTATGTCTTCTCAAAATAACATGGCCAAAGAAAGTTATCCCTACAAAATCATATAGTCTGGCTATGCTCTATCTTCATCACACAAAATATTAAATCTTGCACAACCCCGATGACAAGCCAAGCAATTGTTTCATACTTTTGATGTTCTCAAACTTTTTCAATCTTCACAAAATATATGAGCGTGAGCCATGGATATAGCACTATGGTGGAATAGAATGGTGGTTGTGGAGAAGACAAAAAAAGGAGAAGATAGTCTCAGCAATAGAGCTATAATGAAAAATTGCCATAGATATCAATGTGAGTGAGTAGGAATTGCCATGCAACGAATGCAATAGAGCTATAAGTGTATGAAAGCTCAACAAAAGAAACTAAGTGGGTGTGCATGCAACTTGCTTGCTCACGAAGACCTAGGGCAATTTGAGGAATCCCATCATTGGAATATACAAGCCAAGTTCTACAATGAAAAATTCCCACTAGTTTATGAAAGTGACAACATAAGAGACTCTCTATCATGACGATCATGGTGCTACTTTGAAGCACAAGTGTGGAAAAAGGATAGTAACATTGTCCCGTCTCTCTTTTTCTCTCATTTCATTTTTCATTTTTTATTTGGGCCTTCTTCTATTTTTTCACCTCTTTTTTTTCTTTTTTTTCGTTCGGAGTCTCATCCCGACTTGGGGGGGAATCATAGTCTCCATCATCCTTTCCTCAAAATAACATGGCCAACGAAAGTTATCCCTACAGAATCATATAGTCTGGCTATGCTCTATCTTCATCACACAAAATATTTAAATCATGCACAACCCTGATGACAAGCCAAGCAATTGTTTCATACTTTTGATGTTCTCAAACTTTTTCAATCTTCACGCAATACATGAGCGTGAGCCATGGATATAACACTATAGGTGGAATAGAATGGTGGTTGTGGAGAAGACAAAAAGGAGAAGATAGTCTCACATCAACTAGGCATATCAACGGGCTATGGAGATGCCCATCAATAAATATCAATGTGAGTGAGTAGGGATTGCCATGCAACGGATGCACTAGAGCTATAAGTGTATGCGAGCTCAACAAAAGAAACTAAGTGGGTGTGCATCCAACTCGCTTGCTCACGAAGACCTAGGGCATTTTGAGGAAGCCCATTATTGGAATATACAAGCCAGTTCTATAATGAAAAATTCCCACTAGTACATGAAAGTGACAAAATAGGAGACTCTCTATCATGAAGATCATGGTGCTACTTTGAAGCACACGTGTGGTAAAAGGATAGTAGCATTGCCCCTTCTCTCTTTTTCTCTCATTTTTTATTTGGGCCTTTTTCTCTTTTTTATGGCCTCTTTTTTTATTTTTATTTTTTTTCGTCTGGAATCTCATCCCGACTTGTGGGGGAATCATAGTCTCCATCATCCTTTCCTCACATGGGATAATGCTCTAATAATGATGATCATCACACTTTTATTTACTTACAACTCAAGAATTACAAGTCGATACTTAGAACAAAATATGACTCTATGTGAATGCCTCTGGTGGTGTACCGGGATATGCAATGAATCAAGAGTGACATGTATGAAAGAATTATGAACGATGGCTTTGCCACAAATACGATGTCAACTACATGGTCATGCAAAGCAATATGACAATGATGAAGCGTGTCATAATAAACAAAACAATGGAAAGTTGCATGGCAATATATCTCGAAATGGCTATGGAAATGCCATAATAGGTAGGTATAGTGGCTGTTTTGAGGAAGGTATATGGTGGGTTTATGGTACCGACGAAAGTGGCGCGGTACTAGAGAGGCTAGCAATGGTGGAAGGGTGAGAGTGCGTATAATCCATGGACTCAACATTAGTCATAAAGAACTCACATACTTATTGCAAAAGTCTATTAGTTATCGAAACAAAGTACTACGCGCATGCTCCTAGGGGGATAGACTGTTAGGAAAATACCATCGCTCACTACAAAAAAAGACACAGCCGTGACAGTTTGGGCTGAACGAATTTTTTTTCTGTCATACATATGACACTTCTATGACGATAATTGTGACAAAACCCGGTATCATCATAGATGTGGTGGGCTCCTACTTCTATGACAAAAAATCATTACAGAAAATGGGCTTTTCATCCTGGGCGGGCCGGAGACGCAACTGCATGACATTCTTTGGGCCGTCCATGACGGAAAAAACCGTGGTAGAAGCGAGGGGGAGGAAAATTTTGGGGAGTTCCCGGTTATGGTGGGAGGTCGGGGGCCGAGCGATGCATGTTTCTCTCGTACACGTATGCGCGTGTGTGCGAGGCGTTGGCTCTAACTGAACCCGAGGGAGGCGTTGGGCTCTAACTGAACCCGAGCAATTGCACTGCAGGCTACGCGTTACTGAACCCGAGCGATCGATCGATGGCTGTTAACTGAACCTGATCGAGCGATTCCTTCACTACTGCTGCTAACTGAAGCCGATCGATGTGATGAACA
>NC_041380.1:415553527-415562096 GCF_002162155.2 Triticum dicoccoides
GAACAGGACCCCGTGGTGTGGAGGGCTGGATGAACAATAGACGGTGGAGGGGTGCCCGTGGAGGGGTGGTTGAACAGGACCCCGTGGTGTGGAGGGCTAGATGAATAGTAGACGGTGGAGGGGTGGTTGAATAGTAGCCGGTGGAGTAGCGCGCGGTGGAGGCTGGATGAACAGGAGCCCTTGGATGAACAGTCGCAGGTGGAGCCTGGAGGAGGTCGATGGTGGATGAACAGTAGCTCGTGGAGGCTGGAGGGGGTCGACGGTGGAGATGAACAGTATCCCGTGGAGTCCCATTTTGCGGTACGCCACACCCTCCCGATGAACAGGACCCCCGTTTCGACCGTAGCGCTCCAACACAAGTCCGTTTCCTCCGTTTTGCGGTATGCCACACCCCTCCCGATCAACAGGACCCCCGTTTCGACCGTAGGAGGTCTGTTTCCTTCGTTTTGCGGTACGCCAGACCCCTCCCGATGAACAGGATCCCGTTTCGAACGTGGCTGGTCGAACACAAGGCCGTTTCCTCCGTTCTGCGGTACGCCAGGCCTCGTTTCCATCGCCTGTTCCTTCCAAGCCCTCCCGATGAACATGACGCATTCCGTTGCCTCCCCATGAACACGATGCATTCCGTTGCCTCCCCATGAACACGACGACGACGTTGTTTCACTGTTCCGACCCAGCCATGTACACGAGCCCTCGCCGTACGTATCCGCAAGTAGGCGTTCGAGACCCCGCTCGTATGTACACATACGTGGCCATATTTTCTTTCTTGCACCCTGGCCGCTGTACGTACGTGTACATGCTACGTGCGCGCCTCTACTATGACACGTGCGCGCCTCTACATCGACCAGTATGTACATACACTTCGCGACCAGAATGACAACGCTACGTACGCTTCGACCAGGTGGGTCCCGACTGTCAGGCACTTCCTTGCCTGCGAAGATGTAGCTGGTGGGTCCCAGCAGTCAGGGGGCGAATTGTTTTTTTTGCTCGGACGCACTTCCTTGCGTGCGAAGATGTAGCTGGTGGGTCCCAGCAGTCAGGGGGAAACGTTTTTTTCGCAAAATACAGTGGCCCATCCGGTGGGTCCCAGCTGTCAGGTGGAGGAATCATTATTTTCCGCGTAATAAGGAGGCACACTTCCTTGCTGCGGCCGTGGACCCAGCTGTCATCCTCTCCACGTACAGTCCACGTCCGATGGAAGTCGTTGCTTGACCACGTTCACCATGCCGTGCTGAGAGCACCAGGGCGGTGGACGATGGCGAGGCCTAGGAAGGGGACGACACGGAGGCAGGGAAGACTCGGCAGTTGTTTCCCACGCGGAGGAGAGTATGACTATACGAGGGTTTACTAGTTCGTCTGCCGTCGCCGGAGAATAACAGCTGGTGTGGGTGAGTAGAGGGATGCCTAGGCCAGCGATGGGAGTACGGTCGGGCGGTGAGGCCTGCGCGGCAGCACAACCGGCCGCTAGGAGGAGGGAGCAGGTAGTCCCGCCGGCGCTTGTTTGAGCGGCTGGAGCAGGAAGAGCAGAGATTGAAGAAGCATGACAGCCGTTGGATGGACATCCAACAGTCAGTGCTTGTGCGTCAACCTTTTTTAGGAAAGCCTCAAATCTGTGGAAAACAACATACAACCCATCTGCCATTATTTCTAATAATTTACAGCCCATTTGCTAATTCTTAATTTTTTTTGGAGCCCATATTCTTTTTGTTAGCATTACAGCCCATATTGTGGCAACGGTTAAAAAATTATACGAAATTTTGCATATTTTGGTGCGGACAGAACTGTTTTTAATCCGAAATTTCGACTCACATTCAAACTGATTTTAAAAATAAATGTATATCAATATAAAATCCAACAAATTCTCCACACATAAAAATTAATGTAATTTAAAATCTTGAAATGAAAAAAAGATATTTGAAACTAATTGCCAGTTTGATGTGTTTTAAAAATGTACAACCCATTGCTCATTACTGATGGGCCATTTTCTCGGCCAGCCGAATGAAAGCTCTCCTCGTCTTGAAAGATTTGCAGCCCAACAGACCTGACAAAGCGACTTACTTGGCAAATCACAAAAAAACTGGGCTGTGGCCGTGGACCCAGCTGTCAGCCTCTCTACGTACAGTACTCTTCCGATGGAAGTCGTTCCTTGACCACGTTGACCACGCCACGCAGAGAGCACCATGGCGGTGGACGACGACGAGGCCTAGGAAGGGGACGACGCGACAGTGGAAGCCCGCACGGAGAGGACTACGAGGGTTCACTGGTTTGGCTGCGGTGTGAGGCTGCCGTCACCGCAAAGCCTGGCCAGCGGTGGGAATAGTAGGGGCGGTGTGGCCTCTGCAGCAGCATAGCCGGCCACGGGAGGTGGGAGCACGCGGCACGACCGACGCTGCTTTGGGCGGCTGGAGCAAGAAGACCAGAGGTTGAAGTAGCACTACGGCCGTTGGGATGACATCATACGGTCACTGGAGCTAGAATCGTTCATATTGACTAAGTTGACAAAGCCCTTCGTCCCCGTCAACTTAGTAGGCCCACAAGTCAGTCTCCCAGCATGGTGGGTCCCAGCTAGCTGGGGGAGTATTCATTTTTTTGTGCGTAATAAGGAGGCACTTCCGGTGGGTCCAAGCTGACATCAGGGGGAATGTTTTTTTTGTGAAATACGGTGGCCCGTCCGGTGGGTCCCAACAGTCAGGGGGAAATGATTTTTTTCGCAAAATACCGGTGGCCTGTTCGGTGGGTCCCCACTGTCAGGTGGAGGAATAATTATTTTCTGCGTAATAAGGAGGCACTTCCTTGCGGCTGTCGTGGACCCAGCTGTCAGCCTCTCCACGTACAGTACTCTTCCGATGGAAGTTGGTCGTTGACCATGTTGACCACGCCGTGCCGAGAGCACCAGGGCGGTGGACGATGACGAGGACTAGGAAGGGGACGACTCGGAGACGGGGAAGACGCAGAAGTGGATGCCCACGGGAAGAGGAGTACGAGGGTTCACTGGTTCGGCTGCGGTGTGAGGCTGCTGTTGCCGCAGAATAACAGGGGGTGTGGGTGAGTAGAGGGATGGCCTGGCCAGCGGTGGGAGTAGTAGGGGGCGGTGAGGCCTCCGCGGCATCACAACCGGCCACGGGAGGCAGGAGCGCGCGGCACGACCGACGCTGGTTTGGGCGGCTGGAGCAAGAAGACCAGAGGTTGAAGAAGCACTACGGCTGTTGGATGAATATAGTATGGTAACAGGAGCTAGAATCGTTCATATTGACTAAGTTGACAAAGCCCTCTGTCCCCGTCAACTTGGTAGGCCCACAAGTCAGCCTCCCACTATGCTGGGTTCCAGCTGGCAGGGGGAATATTCATTTTTTGTGCGTAATAAGGAGGCACTTCCTTGTGTGCGAAGATAGCCGGTGGGTCCAACATGTCAGCGGGGGGCACTTTATTTCACGAAATACAGAGGCCCTTCAGGTGGGTCCCAGATGTTAGGTGGAGGAATCATTATTTTGCACGTACTAAGGAGGCATTTCCTTGTGTGCGGCCGTGGACCCAGCTGTCAGCCTCTCCACGCACAGTCTACTTCTGATGGTGTCATTCGTTGACCACGTTGACCACGCCGCATCGAGCGCATCCAAGGTGGTGGACGACGGTGAGGCCCCGGACAACAACGAGCCGGAGATGGGAAGACGGGGAGTAGAGTCGTAGACAGAGAGGTGTAGGAGGGTTAACTGGTTCTAGTGCGGTGTGGTTCGGCAGTCGGTGGAGAAGAACAGGAGGTGTGGAGGGGTGGAGGGATGGCCTGGCCAACGATGGAGTACCGCTTCATAGCGAAGCGTGCTAAGCAAAGCTGCTAGCAGCAGGAGGCGGGAGGTGGTCCCGGCGGCACTAGAGGAAGAAGACGAGAGATTGAAGATGGATGTCGGTCGTTGGATGTAAATCCAACGGCTAACATGCCAGAATCATTTGTTGACTAAATTGACAACGACTTGCATTGGCTTCGACCTATTGGCCCACATTTCAGCCTCCAAAAATGTGGCACGTATTCAACCTATTTTTTCAGAATTTACAGTCTTTTTTTGCGCGGTAGAATTTACAGTCAATTTGATCTTCTTTTTGAATTACAGCCATTAGCTGGGCTGGGTGAACAAATAATGTAGCGTCCATGCGGCCCATTTGCACTTTCTCGAAATACACGGTTTTGCTGGCTGATTCTAATTATGATGTTGGGTTGGGCCAGCAATGTTATCAAAAAATAAAAAGGGGCTGAGCATTTTGTTATAAATATATTTAAATAATAAGTGATATTATTACATTCGTCCTTAAATTTATAGTCTTACCAATCTTTATATAATAACATATAAAATATATATTTTAGAAAAACATGGAGCATCTCCCTGGTTCCATTGCTGAGAACGAAACCACAACATATTCTGATACAGCAGCTCAAAGAGCAGTTCGAAAGCAAAGGTAGAAAAGCTACAAACTAGGGGGGTGGATGAACAAGTTCTCTGAATAACACAAATCACCCGAGTGGTGCCAAAGGCAGAGCGGATAGAGCACTCAAATGACACAACGAGGGTCCAGCGAAGCCTTCATGGTCTTCAGCCGAGGGGCCGTGTCAGCCTACGGCGACCAGTAAGCAAGCAGAGACACCGGGCTGGAAGGCGTAGCATGGTGGATGTCCCTCTTTTTTCGGCGCCAGGTGCCCATCATCTTCATCAAAGATCTTGAGACGAGCCCATGGGTCCAGCCCCAGAGCAGGTCGAGCCTTGTTCAGCCACAAGTGATCGCCAACGGTTTCTAGAGGGATCTTGTTAGGGTTTCCACGAAGCTCATCAACGTGTCCTTGTCCGACCCGGAGGAGAGAATCGCCCAATTCCTCACCATGTTCCTGATCAACCTTAAGACATGCGGAATGGAAATCCAGGAGGTGTTACTGAAAATCATAGCATTTCTATATTTCCAGAGGCACCAAAGGACAGCTGAGCTAATAGTGTTTAAAACTGAGCACTTTTTGGTAGCAATCCAGAATCTGGCGACATATTCGAAGAATGAGCCAATCTGACTAGAGAAATATTCCTCAATGTGGGCCCAGAGATGTTTAGCAACTATACATTCAAAAAATAGCTGAGAACAAGACTCTTGTTCCAAGCAGTAAACACAATCAAGGGGTTTGATGATGTGTCTCTTCCTAAGGTTATCCCTAGTCATCAATTTGTTTTTGGAGAGAAGCAAGAGAAATACATGAATTTTAGGGGGAACTCTCAATTTCCAGACAGCAGGGATAAACATGGGTTGAACCCCTCTAAAGTTGATAACATGATAGAGGGAGCTGGAGGAATACTTCCCCTTATTGTCCAGCTGCCAAATCAGGGCATTTGGCTCGGCAGTAAAGGTAATGCTTTTGGCAATTTCCTCCAGCTGGAACCATTGTTCCATGAGACTATCACTAAAGTTCCTTCTAAAAGAGAGTTTTAGGCATTGACCGTCCCAAACTTCATTGAAACTTTTGTTAAGATCATTGCGGACAGAGTAAATAGGCCAAAATTGGACCGCTAGGGGGGATGTGCCAAACCAAGTATCTTCCCAGAACCTGGTTCTGCTCCCATCCCCTATGTTCCATCTATAGCCAAATTTCACAGCATGCATAATAGATTTTAATCCTTTCCAGAATCTAGAGGTCTTAGGGTTGGAGGAAGGGACAAAAATATTAGGTTTATTTCCTAGGTATTTATGGGCAATAAGAAGCTTTCAGGGTTTCAGGTCTTCCTCACAGAATCTTTTAATCCAAGACCCTAGAAGACATATGTTAATTTCTTGGAGGTTAGGTATGCCTAGCCCTCCAAAATCTTTTTTCATAGAGACTAGGGCCCAATTAGCAAGGTGTAGCTTCCTATTTCCCTCAAAATCATTCCACAAGAAATGAGACATCTGAGAATTGATGAGGTTCACTGCCCATTTAGGGAACTTGAAGAAGGAGAAGAGATACACTGGAATGCTAGCCAAACAAGCTTGTATGAGGATCAATCTACCTCTGCAAGAGAGAAGGTTGCCCCTCCACCCAGCAATCCTTTTAATGATTTTATCCAGAAGGGGTTGGATATCCTCTCTCCTCAGTTTGACATAGTGGAGAGGGATACCTAGGTACTTAATGGGGAAGTTACCTTTATTACAGACTAGAATAGAGAGGAAGTCAGCTAACTCCTGATCATCCATGTTGATAGGGATGAGTTCACTTTTAGAGTAGTTGATTCTCATGCCCGATACTTGTTCAAACCAGGTTAGAACAGTTTTCATATTGCTAGCATGTGTCGAGTCATTGTCTAAGAAAAGGATGGTATCATCTGCATATTGAAGGCAGATGATGCCACCATGGCAGACCTCAGGACAGAGCCCTGCAATCAGACTATGATCAGCAGCTTTGCTCAGCATTTTAGTAAGAACGTCCACTACTAAATTAAACAAAAGCGGGGAGATGGGGTCATCTTGCCTAAGGCCTTTACCAGCAAGGAAAAAATCACTTTCACAGTTATTTAACTTGACTCCAACAGACCCCCCATGAGTAAGTTGTTGGATCCAACTCTCCTCTATGAAAGGCTTGGAAAAGATCTAAGAGATCATTTTTCACCAAGTCCCAAAAATGCTGGTAAAACAAGAAGGGAATCTCATCAGGACCAGGAGCCCCATCAGGATAAGAGCTAAAAATGGCTTCCTTCACCTCTGTCTCTGAAAAAGGGGCTTCTAGCAGCTCATTTTCAGCAGGATAGACTTTTTCAGAAGCAGAGAAAAAATTGTTTTGTAGAGAGAACCCAGAAGGGTTTTCTTTCTTAAACAGGTCTTTGTAGAAGTCACTAGCCACTTTCAGCATCTCATCTACCTCAGTAACAGGGCCATTAGGGCCATCAAGGGAGTGAATGAGGGTTTTCCTCCTCCTCTGGTTAGCTACTTCATGGAAGTAAGCAGTATTTCTATCACCCTCCTTAATGTTCCTATCTCTAAACCTTTGTTTGTCTTTGATTTCTTCTTGAAGCCAAATTTTCTTGAGCTCTCCATGGACAAAGTTTAATCTATTAGTCTCAGCCTCAGAGAGGTCAGTGGTTTCTGCCTTAATATCCAGAGAATCAAACTCAAGGAGGAGAAGCCTTTTGTATCTTCTAAGATTAGCTTCCTCATTGGAGTTCCACCCTTTGGTAGTTCTTCTAAATCTCCTGATTTTGATCTGCCAATTTTCTAGGGGGCAGCTGCTCCCAGTAGGCTCATTCCAGATTTTCCTGACTAGCTCAGTAAAATCTTCTCTAAGAAACCACCACTTTTTAAATTTAAAACTATTGCTCTTTGGAGTTTGGTTAAGACCAAAGTCCCAGAGCAAAGGAGTGTGGTCACTACCACATCTGGGCAGAGCTTTACAACTAGAAAGGGGAAAAAACTATCTAATTCTGTGTCACAGAAAATTCTGTCAATGTTGGACATAATCCTGGAGCAGCACTTCCAACATATCTAGCAGAACTGTGGGTTTTTCTTCTGACAGGGCAATTCTCAACTTTATGGGTAACCATTTTGCAGATAAAACAACTCTTAGGCTTGACACATTTATCAAAATGATGCCCTAGTTCCCCGCAGTTGTAGCAAATCACCTCAGAGTATGCCATAAGGCCTGAAGCAGGGGTAGGAGCGGTTTTCTGGATGTCCTGTCTCTTCTTTTGCTGATTCTTGCCTTGAGATTTCCACTGATCTGAGAGTCAGAACCACCAGCAGATTGATCTTGGGCAATTACAGGAGCCTGCCTAGATTGTGCCCCCATTTAGGGCGGAGGTGGGCCGTACCACTGCCCAACCGGCGCTCCCCCCCATTGTGATAGGGGAAATTCATCGGAGTTCCTGGTTCCTTCTCATCCTCCAGCCAGATGTTGTCTCTCAGGAAGCAGAAATAACCACCAGACAGCTCAATTGAAGCAGATTGCAAGCCTAATTTCAATCTTCTGCAGGTTTAGGGGGAGGTAAGGTAGGGGATCCACCTGCTCCGGCTCTGGTGGCGTGCTGGTTGGCAGGTGTCCAGTCAAGCATTCCCATCTCGCAGCACAACGTGGATCTCCTGAATTCACTTCTCCTTTCTCCCATCGAACGAACGCAATCGGTGGCTCACTGGGGTGGGGCATCTTGTGCTTCTCCGAGAAATCTCCTTCGAAGTAGATCCGCAGGGCTAGATTCAGCAGCTCCCAATCCACATGATCCTTGCACATCCGACCATACCTGCGCGAGTGAGAGAACGGATTCGGTCCCTCCTTGGCTTCCTCCCTCGCAGATTCCTCCTCTGCTTCCCTCCATTCGCGCGTGCACTGGGTCCAGGAGAGAGCGTTGTCATGGATCCGCGTCACCCGCTCCCTCCATCTCCTCCCTCGAGTCTCCCGTAGCACCGCCGGCGCGACGGAGTCGAGCGGCTGGAGCATCCGCGGGAAGGCTTTGTAGACATGTGGGAGATGCATCTTGTACATCTGCCTGTCTTCCAGCCATTCCCCCGTGGATATGGCCGGCGACTCCATGGGGCGCGTGAGCGGACTTGCTGAGTGGGGCAGGTGTGCCCGGAGTCA
>NC_041380.1:415562430-415604560 GCF_002162155.2 Triticum dicoccoides
AGGGTGGAGGTAGTGGCGGGGGCGGCGGTGAGGGTGGAGGTGGTGGCAGGGGCGAAGGGGATCACGAGAGCGGTCATCTATTTGCCAATTATGTGAACTAAACAGTCAACATATAAAATAATTTAAATATATACAATATAGTTAGAAGGGAAACATAAGTTGGACCTGGCATTCCTATTCTTATATAAAAATAGAATAGACCTCTATGTTTTCTTCAAAAAAATACATAAATTGTGCTGCCAAAAATAAAACCTCGGATGGGAGGTCCATAGGCCGGTCGATACATGACGGCCCTAAGAAAATACAAACAGGCCTATGGACCTCCCATCTGAGGACGTGGGCTGCGCATGTTAAAAATGAAAGCCTAGACGGGGCAGCCCAAAACCACATCCAACACTTGCCAAAACTTCGTCCCTCATTTTCTCTGTGTTTCACACACTCGAAATTGTGTGGGCATTTTGACTGTGCATCATATGAAGATGTGCTATGCATGAATGTTGATCAGCATGATGTTAACTGGCTGGTAGTTCCATTTTCGACCATGAATAAAACTCCCAACATGATGTTAACCCTGTTTGAAAAGGCCGTGTTAATATAAATGCTCTGCCTCTGAAAGTTGTAGTTTCTTATCTGAAACTGAACTTGCAGTTTCTTATCTGAAACTGAAACTTGCAGTTTCTTCTCTGAGAATCACATTGTCTGCACTTTTATACTCCTATGAAACTACATTTTTAAGTGCTAAAAATAGATATCTAGAATTCATAAAATACTTCATATGCTCAATACTGCAAATCTGAAATTCAAAAGACATTCATATCTGAAAGTACTCTCAAAATACACAACACAAAACACAATTCACAACCTGCAAATACTGACAACCCTAAGCTCCTCCTGACAATTCACAACCTGCCCGACTATTGGGCTGGGGGGGCAGCCCCCTCCTATTCCTCGGTGGCAGACAGCCGCCCCGTGAGATGATGTGAATGGTGAGGGAGACGATGGCGGGGAAGCGTCGTCGGGCCAACTACTTTTCTCCTCTTGCAGTTGGGTTCGGTCGACGAAAACTCCACCGGCTCGCTCTGGTAGGACACCCTCACAAACGGCACCCTGTAGATGCTCGATCCTTCAATCTCTGGTGGATGCTCCATCTGGGATCGATACTCCCACCACCACTCCCTCACGATCGGATTCAGTGAATCTGTTTGCTCCATGGCCTAGAGGAGCAGCTCTATGTACTCCGGCGCGACTCCCTCCGGGAGTATCGCCGCCTTTTCGCTCTGTTGCAGATATTTGGCCATGGATGTCGCCATCGCCGCTAGTTGGTCCTTGTTGTCAAACCAAGACTGTTTCTCCAACATCCTAGCTAGCTTCACAGGGTCGCCATCTGTGATCCTCACTTATCGGTTGTACTCCTCCATCGATCTACTTCTCCACAACACCTTCACTCGTCAGTGGTGGTTTTTGAATGGAAGAGGAGAGGAGTAGCGCTGGTTTTGGATTAGAATGGGAGAGGAGCAACGCTGGTTTTGGACTGGAAAAGGAGAGGAGGGGCGGTGGTTTTGAAATGGAAGAGGAGAGGAGCGGCACTGCATTTAGATTGGAACAGGGGAGGAGCGGCGGTGGTTTAAGAGGAGAAGAGCGGAAGAGCGGCGCTGGTCATGGAAGTATTTTTTGTTGTTTCACGTATTTTGGGTCAAAATTTGACCATGTACTGTATTTGACAAGCAAAATGTGAATGCATGTCACCAAATTGATTTTGATTTTGATCCAGTCAGAGCACGCCGGCCCTCTCGTCCAATCCTAAATTGCTATCGCACGCTCCTCTCCCTCTTCTCCATTGCAAAACCACCTCCTCTCCTCTCCATCATCCCCATTCCAAAACCACCGTCTCGCCTCTCCCTCTTCTCTATTGCAAGACCACCGTCTCTCCTCTGTTTTCTAGACGCTTTGCTCCATGGCGCGGGCGCAATCCATGGATACAAAATTAGTATACTGTATACTATTTAAAAGTCGAGGGCGGGGCTTTTCCTGCGCGGTAGGCGGCGGGCAGTTCCGCCTAGTCGGTTCGATAGAGACGCGAGAAGATGAGGGAGTAGGCTGCTGCAAACGTAGGGCTCTGTGATTTGACAGCGAGTTACTGCTGGACAGGTGGGCCCCCGTGATTTGACTTTCCATTATCATTTTAACTGCGGCGCTACGACCGGCGTGAGTCTCCCAGATTCCTGACCACCTCCATACAGGTGCCTCTCCCAATGCTCCACCACGTAGTAGAGGCTGGCTCTTGCATGAGAGCCCACTTCTCCACTTTTTCCATGCCTCTCTTTCCTCCACGTATGCAAAAATGCCATGTAAAGCGCACTATTGTACTTAGGCTGGTCGTAATGGTAGTATCATAGCTAGTATCATGCATGCCAACTAGACTATTTTGCTGAGGTGGCATAGAATTAAGTGAAGAAAGAGAGTGTTGAGTATCATATCATGATACTCTATCATATTAAATGCTATGCTACTATGTGTCATGCATGGCAATAAAAAAGGTTGCCTATGATATTGTGCATTACGGAGGTAGTATCATACCTTAGTATCATGTGCATGATACTAAGGTATGATACTACCCATTACAAGCAACCTTACTTTTACTTGCTCCTACAGGTGCTTAAGCTTGGCACATAAGCATAAAGTCTGATGTGGCAAGTTAATCAAGAAGATAGAGACTAGTTTGGTGACCCAAGGAAGAAACGGTGCTAAGCGCGTGTACCTAGGTGAAAAGACAATTTTGAGTCTATAGCTAATTAAATGAAGCAAACTTAGCAACACCATTTCATTGGAAGAGGTCACTCCTTGGCAAATGCAATAAATACACCCGCTTAGCACCCTTTCTTCCTTGAGTACGAAGAAAGAGATAGAGAGGAGTAAAAAATACACTTATAGCCAACCTTGTTGTAGTATGAGTGACTAAGTGATGACTATGTATGACATGCCAACATCAGATAGCCTAACACACCGTGTTAAATCTCCAAGGGCGCGACCGCGCGAGCGACACGGCGGTCGTGGTAGGCGCGACCATGATACGGGCTGCTGGCAGCCCTTGGATCTGAGATCAAATGGTCGCATGCTAAGTTGCTAAAAATTTGCAGAATAACCCTCCAGGATAGGATATTCACCCATAGGTCTAGAATCACGCCATGCAACCGTTCGATCTCAGATCCAAGGGCTCTCGGAAGCCCGTATCATGGGAGAATGGAAAGCCACTACCCTGCCATTCGCACGCTGGCAGTTCGCTCCTACTCGTCCCTGCACGTCCTTCAATACTATGGCGGTTCGCTCCTAGTCGTCCCGTCCATTCACATTACGGCAGTTCCACTAATCCTAACCCTCCTCCCAAATCCATGGCGTCCCAAATCTCCACGATCGGCGGTGAGTACAAGGTTAGAACCATCACCGGCGATGAGTTCGACGTCATCTACACCCGTTCTTCCGCGACAGTGAAAGGATGCCTTTCTCGCTTCAGACGCATGTTCAAAGACTCAGATGATGAATGGGTCGCTGGGCTAGATGTTGAGTACACCATAGTCCTAGGACGAGAGAAGGATCTAAAGGACAAAGAGAGGAAGAAGCCCGCCATGATCCAGGTTTGCGTGCATGACTTATGCTTGGTCTACCACACATGCCATGCCGACGTTGAGTGCCAGGATTTTAAGGACTTCCTCGAGAGCAACCTAGTCAAATTCGTTACTGTAGACTTTGGTAACGACAAAGATGTCCTGCATCGGATAGGCCTCGTTGTAGGCAACACCTTCGACCTCCAGAAGAATCGGCTGGTGTCCGCTCGTCAGCCTTCAATGCTGACCCTGGCAGGAGCCATGGTTCATCCTTCGTACGGTAAACTAGAGAAACCTCCATACACGTTTCATCGTCATGCATGGCAGCGGAATGTACTAGATATAGACCACATCCACTACGCTGCAATGGATGACTACCTTTGCTTCAATATCTACAAGGGTTGGATGAAGAGCAACAACCAAGTGTGCGGTTCAAGCAAAGAAGTATCGGCCAAGAGGAAGAGGGACAAGGACGAAGTCGAGGACGTGGACGAGGACTCTGAGTAAGGTGGCAGTGTCGTTGTTCATGGTGGTTCTAATGCAGTGTCTACCGGAATAGTTGCAAAGTTTAATTTTAGGTGTGCTTAATTTAATTTGAGGGGTGTGTTGTGCTAAGCCCCCAGTAGAACTATGTTATGTTTCTTCTTGTTACTTTAACTCTTTAGTACATACATACTAGTATTTCTTACATTTCATCTTTTAGTTGGTATAGTACTACCACTCATTTCTTCACATTATATGTGTACAATATATATGGCCAACATCATATAGCCAGCAGTTTAGTTGTCAAAGAATTTTAGGGTGCTTAGTTTTGTCAAAGAATTCCAGGATGCTTAGAGGGTGCTTGGATCCAAGGGACTTATTTTAGTCTGACTAAAAATAGTCTCTTTAAGAGGCTAAAGTTCCAAGCGCCCCTGACTAAAGAGGGGCTAAAACTAGTCTTGAGACTAAATTTTTTTAGTCAGGGGTACCCCTACTAAAATGTGGATTAGTCCTCTCTCTACTCATTTAACTCCTCTCCTTTAACACAGGCGAGTTCTGGATTGGAGGGTTTGGAGGATAATAAATGCTCATTAACTTGATTTTAGCCTTTTTAGTATTTGGATCCAAGCATAAGTGAGGCTAGCATGTTTTAGTCCCACTACTTTTAGTCATGGGACTAAAACGTATCCAAGCACCCTCTTAGTTTTATTTGAGGGGTGGGTTGTGCTGGACACCATTATTGTGACTAGCCTTTTTAATAGTACTATATGCATAATTTGGCGACGAGCGCTCTCTATATGTACCACCTTTTTTTTAATTTCAAGTTTTGCTCCATGGCGCAATCCATCGATACTACTGCTGTACAAAAGTATACATTTTTTAAAAGGCTAGAGGGCGGGCAGTCTAGCTTGGTCGGTTTCACGAGAGGCAAGGGCCTTTGTGATTTGACGGCTCATTACTGCTGGAAGGCGGGGCCTTGTGATTTGACTGCTCGTATAAATGCGCGGACGAGCTGATCGAGGAGGAGCAAAGAACCGTGCGGTATACTCAAGTTCTCCACTGGAGTAGTACTGCGACGGAGGAGCACGAGACATGGCAGCCCAGTGCCATAAGGCGATAAAAAATGATCTAATTTGCTACTCATCTCATTGTTAGCATTGTTCTATTCATTCCCTCAAAAAACATTGTTCTATTCATGCCCCGCAGAGAACGTGACACGTGCGGCGAAACACCCGAAGCAAAAGATGAAACACATGAGCAAAAGAAGAAGGAAGATTATCACCCCAAATGATCTAATTCGCCGCGGAGTCGTAACTGCTTCTTCATCGCCTCCACGACCTCCATCTCCTTGCGCGTCTCCTCCGCCATCTTCATCATTGTGTCCATGACGCGGCATTTCTCGACGCGAGCCTTCATCATCTGTTGCACGGCCATATTATGTACCTTGACAGCAGCTGGGTGCTCGATGCGGAGCCTCGCCAACTCTTCCTTCTATTCCATGGAGAGGGCCTGCAACATCTTCATCGAGGAACTACTATTCTCATGCAGCTTCTTCCAGCCGGCGTTCTTCTCCTTCAATAGGTCGATCTCGTGGCAGAGCTTCGCATTGTCCTCCCGAAGTCACAGGATTTCATCGGTCGCCTTCTTCTCCGAGGCAATGCTCTTCTTCAGCAGCATCACCAAGCCGGCGGTCAACTCCCCCTGCTGATTGAGCTCAGCGGGCATGTCCTCGAGGCTCTCCTTCAGCAACTCCATCAAGCCTTGGATAAACTCCTTCTGCTTATTGAGCTGATCGGGCATGCCGTCGAGGGATAATGACTCCAGCTCCACCGGCTCGGCATGTTCGCCTCCACGGCTAGGGCGCTCCTGGGAGCCATCGCCTGCCCGTGAGAGATCTTTCGAGGTCTCTGCGTGGCGGCGAGCCCTCTTTTTTCGCAGCCTTGGTTGCCGCTCCCTTGTTACGAGTAGTTCTCGACCTAGAGCTCTGCTCACCGGCCATGGCAACGACGGACGAAGAAGAAGCACTTATGAGGAGGAAAGGTAGAGTGATTTTCGGTTAGGTAGTTCCCCTTTTTATAACCTAAGTACTAGCACTAGTACTAATACCTGCATAGTGGGAACACGTTCAGGTTTGGTACGTACTACTAGTAGGTGTCAGCAGGCTTTCGAATGTGATGGGAGCAAGGTAAAGATTAATTGATGGCTTTGGTTTCGAGGCCGGAAACGGCTCCCAATGAGTTTAGTGGAACATAAATTTCAAGTACTACTGCACTGCTCAAATGCGTAAATATTATGTTACTGTCAAAAATTGGCACAAAATATGAAGGAGACCAATGGAAGTACTACTACCAACCCACGATTTAACTACTCGCATGCGCGCAGTAGAGTAATAATGTCTTTCTTCCGCCCTCACGTCCACTCATTTTGCATGTGCTGTATTAATTGACCATCAATGAAGTGAACGACTTTACACGCGTCAAATTATCACATGGGGTGGATCTTGGTACAAAATTGCGTTTGCCCGTGTACCCGCGTGTGCGTGCGAGGAATGAGTGCGTGCATGGCATGCGTGCACATCTTCGCTTCATGCATGTACCGCCAGTATGGCTCAGGGAGGACGAGTACATTCTTCTAGAACCAGCAGCATGTCACTGTGATCAATCCATGCAAGGAGGTCGCGACAACGCCTACACATGTGCCACGTGGCTTCATGAAATGTAAGAGAGACACCGTGTAGCGTGCCATTGGTATTCTAATTTACGTGTTCTGCACATACTTGAAGTACTAGTAAGGTACACGTGCATTGCACGCATCAGATTTTGCAACCAAATTATGAAAAAATACCACACTATAGCATGTAAGCTCTGAGTCATATATGCCTGATGTAGCCATTCGTTTAATTCTTATAGTTCATCTCATTCAAAATCAATTAGTTTTTATAAAAAAAGCTAAGAACGCGGGAATAGGAAAAACATGGGATTATAGTGGAATGTCGTCTTGAATCCTACAGGATTGTACGAGTGTTTGATTGTGCATAGAAAAAACGCAAAATTCTTTCAAAGAGGTTTGAGTGGATGGGATGTTTCCTATGAAATCTAGTGCAAATGAATCATATGGAAAAATTCCTATGGTTTACAATCCTACGAATCAAACAACCAAGAGAGGAAAAATTCCTAATGATTAGAATCCTCCAAAATTCCTTTGAGAATCCTTTGAATCAAAGAAGCCCTTAATCTATTTTATGATTCATGGAATTGTGCGTTGTAAAGCATAAAGTAAAAACAAATAATGGCAATTCCACTAGAAAAAAGTTTGGGCAGTTATGATACGGAAGATTCTAGAACAAAAGAGAACCACTGTTGTTTTGAGGTTTGTGCATTATGCTTAAGTTCAACCATGGAGTCTGCTAGATTGTACATGTGACAAAATCCGGTGGGGGGCTAGAAGATGGTGCGAGGGGCCGAGTGGAGGGAGACTATGAAGGAATGCACAAGTGCGAGATGGATATTTAGAGAGAGAGGGCGAACACGTGCGCTGATGCGCGCAGTGGCGGAGCCATGAAAAATAAGTGAGCTAGGGGGCCAAGCATTGCTAATCGTTTATGAGGAGGGTCAATTCATGAACTTAAACCATTTTTAGCAGCAATTGTCGAATGATCACATTCATATTAGCCTTGATATATAGTGATGTTAGGGGGAGGGGGCAGGGCCCTTACTGCCCCCTGTCTTCGCCATTATGCACGCGTCTGAGAGATGAAGCGGAAGGCATGGATGATGAGAGGGGGACGTTGGATACATAATTAATGTGGGTGTATTAGCTATATATGTTAATCCTATATAGAGAGGTATAGATTGATCGATGTGGACATGGGAAAGAGGGTGAGACCTCACTGGATATATCGATTGATCGGTTTGTGTGGAAAACTATGAAAGACCTAGCTATATACACACATACATAGAGGAACATCGATCGTTGCGCATGCACGTGTGAGAGATAAAGAATGTCCGATATGATGGAGAGGGGGATGTGTGTTGGTGTGTGCCTTCATGGGAGACCGACCTGAAGAAAAAGATTGCATGCGTGCGATGGATAATGTCGACTGGTAGTGTGTGTGTGCATGCATGCATGAGAGAAGGTTAGTGGTACAATTATAAAGAAAAGACTAATGTGTGGGTGTAAAAGAATAGCTGAATAGGTGAGGTCACAATCAATGTAAAGTTGAATTCAAATATTTGAATAAGAGATCCTGATGTTTGAAACCCATGCATGCATGAATATAACGGAGATCTGGCAGTGTGGTTTGGAAACGAGCATGTTGTAATGTATACACATTGAACAAGGTCAGACTGATTTGTATTTGAGATACTGATGGCAGACATCATTTGGCCACGTCGCATCCGTGCATGGACACACTATTCTAATTGGAGATGATGGGCGGCTTTTGCATCACATATCTATATCTATACCCCTATATATATATATTATATTTTATATATTTTTTATATTGTGTGCGGGTAACTTTAACTTTGAAAGATGGACGTTGGATGAGGCGAATCCGATGGTCCAAAGATGGCAAATTTGAGCACTACTGGCCGTTGGATATCATCTACATTCCACCAGATTTCGCCACATGTATAATCTAGAAGACTCCATGGTTGAACTTAAGCATAATGCACAAACATCAAAACACAAGCACTTCTTATTTGTTCTAGAATCTTCGGTATCAGAATTTCCCAAATGTTTTTCTACATGATTTGCCATTATTTGTTTTTACTTTATGTCTTACGACGCATAATTCCATGAATCTTAAAATAGATTAGCTTTCTTATAAAAACTAGATGATTTTGAATGAAATGAACTATAAGAATTAAACGAACATCTACATCATGCATATAAGACTCAAATCTTGCATGCTATAATGTGGTATTTATTCATAATTTGGTTGCCAAATCTCATGCGTGCAATGCACGTGTACCTTACTCTAGTCGAAATGGTGTTTGTGCGTGTGTTATGCGTGTTGAGGTGCAAATTGTCTTTTTTTGGGTACACGTTAAGGTTTTTCTTCCGGAATTTCAAGCCGCGCCTTGTTATGCCGAAAATTCAAGCTAGCGTTTTGTCTATCGTGTTGGGAAACTCCCGCCTCTTCAACCCGCGCCTTGTTAGCCTGAAATATTTAAGATATATGTTTGTCTCGTTGTGCTCCGACAACTCCCTTCATCTCAACCCGCGCCTTGCTATTCCAAAATTACAACGCGCGCGGAAACTCCCACCTCCTGTGAAATCCCGACACACGAAATGCCCGTGGTACCCCTGAACCGAAAGAACCACCTCAAATCGGTGGGGGTACTTTCTTAACTTACCCCAAATTTCAAACAAGCACGTCTCTAAGCCATGGTTCCCCACTGCCATCCCATCCGCCCACCCATTCGTACACCGAGGCCACGAAAACCCGCGACGAAACCCCACACCCTGCTCCGTCCGCCACCCAACCGGAGCCTCTTCCCCGACGACGTCGTCCACAACAACACCTCGACATCCCTCATCCATCGTACTGGATGAGGATCCGTCGTCGATCTCATCGTTCCGCCGGTTCAGCCACACCGTCCTCCACCTCCAAGGAGCTGCCCCGATGTTCCCCTCGTCTTTCGAGCCACCTCCATTTCCACAGCACCGTCTTCACCTGCACCACGGGAAGAGCATCATCATCACCGTTTCCTCGGATGAAGCTGCGGCCTAATCGGCGCCACCAAAGAGGTTGTACACTAATCGCTGCATTTTCTTCATGATTCGATCTCACGGTGCTGCCGGCACTCGGTCCCGAGCCGACACGGCGCGGCTCCATCCACGGCGGCGTCACTGGCCACTTCCTCCACGATGTCACTCCCTCGGCGGCAATGTCCACATCAGTAGGACCTGCTGCTGCTTTAGCTCTCGCTCGCGCTGCTGCTCTGCTCTTGCTCTCGGTCCCCTGCCTGGTCTGCTCTTGCTATTGCTCTTGCTCGCGCCGCTGCTCTCGCTCTTGCTCTTGCTTGCGATGCTGCTCCAATTTAGCTACACTACACTCCGATGCCGCCGGGGTGAAGGAAGAACCAGCCGCAACAGGGAGGGGGGCTCGCCGGAGAGGTACCCCACTATCTATCTTAGGGTTCAGGATGGGGGCGGTGGACGCCGGCGGTGGCGGGGCGGTGGCGTGGGGATCGCCGGAGAAAAAGCTCGGCACGGAGGGGGGGGCTAGAGGGATGGCCGGGGCGGCGGCGGACCGGCGGTGGGGAGTATTTTCGGGGCGGGCGGGGCGGCGCACAGCTGGCCGCGGGCAGCGGGGGGCTGCTGTTTGGCCGACTCAGGGGGGTGGAGGTTGAAGATGAACCGTAGGCCCTTGATTTCGTATCCAACAGCTGCAAAATCGACTGACCAGAGATGAAAAAGTCAGTCGACCAACGTGTAGCCTCACCTTGCTAGTGCGTTCAGTTTCGACAGCAAAATCAGTTTCGACAGTTAAGTTCAGTTTCGACAGTTAAGTTCAGTTTCGACAGTTAAATTCAGTTTCGACAGTTAAGTTCAGAGATGAGCGGCTGATGTATTTTACATCTAGCACTTTGTGTTTATGTATTTTACGTCATGTATTGGAGATGCTATTAGAATTCCACTCAGGTTAACGTTGTTCGTTGTCTCTCTTGTCCTGCTTCAGCCTCGACGTCGTACAACTCACCAGAGCTGCTCCAACGACGAAACCCTCCATCACAGCGGAGCAGTACCTCAGGCTCCATCTCCAGACGCCTAAGACCTTCTTCCCCTCCTCCGACAGCCAAGTTAGCCGGAGCATCCTCACCGGCCAACCCAATCACGCTGAGATCGACATGGCTTCGCCAAAGAGGTTGTACACTTGTTGCATCTCTTTTTTACTCTACATGTTATATATATTGTCCACTGAGCACTCATAGTAATGGGAAATATGATTATTTTATCCTACTATATGACAAGCAGCGAGGTACCAGGCAACTTAGCTATCCATGATGGACTCTCTTGAACGCCATCATTATTTATCTCTGTGCGTTTGAGCTGTGCATTTGTCGATGGGCCTGGGAGTTGAGCTAGTATGGCAGTGGCCTGGGTCCAAAGTAATAGAAGTAGCACAAAAGCATTTTTAGTGTAGGATTTTCCTTGCTCAAGCCTGCCTACTAGAATCGCCAGTGCTTGAAAGGAAAAGTGAATGAAAAACATCTGAATTGGAAAGTTTCCTATGGTACTACTTTTCATGAATTTGGTGCAAAGGAATGGAGCAAAGGAAAACTATAGGATTTTTTCCTTTAGTGTCTCCTTGAAAGAAAAACCGTAGGAATTCTAATTTCCACTTCTCCTCCTTTTCATATTCCTATTCATCAAACACAAGACTAAGAAGATAGTAGCATAATAGCATTATAACCGTACATTTTCTTGTGGTTTGACTTAATCTCACCATGCTTTTTGCATCCTGTGATATTCCAATTGTTGTGAATCAAACACCCAGATTGGCAGAAATCCTATGTTTTTAAATTCTCTGTTTTGCACGTGCATTCCTATCCTATTCATGTCTATTTCCTATCCCTGCATTGTTAGAATCCTCAAATTCAAACAAGCCCTTACTCAATTACTTCTATTACAGATATGTGTCAAAGAAAACCTTGTGTGGTTTGTCCTGCTCCTGTGGCGCTGTGTTCCACTCCAGCTCAGCTGCTCCAACGACGGAAGGGTTCACCACAAGAGGGATCCGCTCTCTAGACAGTCTTTCGCCTCCTTAGATCTTCTTCCCCGCCACTGGCAGCCACGGCAACTGCATTACCATCATCAACTGAGCAGATGACCTTGAGGACTACACGGGTCCGCAAGAGAGGTCGCACTCTTCCGTGTCTGCTTACATTATGCGTCGCTTAATATGATGACATGCTACATTATCGTCGTGTTCTCACCTATTAGACTCCGAGTCAGGTCCAAACTAATGCTGAAACTTGAGTTTTTAAATGGTTGTGGGGTACATATTGGGGCAGCAATCAGTACTATCTGTCTACTATCTGGTTAATCTCCGGTGTCTACTATGAATTTCATGTTGGGTGCAAACAAACATTAAAGGAGCCATTATCTGTATTTTTTAACTAAAGCTATTATCTGCCTGCTATCATTGGTTTTGGGTCTATCCACAGTTTGCTACCATCACTCTGGATTTGTGCATGCACTCCTTACATAATCTCACTATGTTTTATTCCTATGCATGCCAGTTATTGTACACAACGGAACTGATCATGTAGAGCAAAAGAGACGAGCCTTGTGTGGCAATAAAATTTCATACAGTCGTCGTTCCATGGTGGGCGCAAAGGCAGCCCCCCTCCACCCATTTCGGATTGTAATCAAGAGGAAGATAACTGTTATGAGGGGGATTGAGAAGGAGAAGACCACTCCTATTTACCCCATGAGGTCTTCGCTCTAACTTGGCATGTTGATGTTGGTAATATCATGCATATGGTGCCTTGCATTGCTTACTGTATACATTAAAGATGTCATCTGCTTAGTTTAGACATGCTTTGTGTCAATGCCATCTGTTTAGTTTCTTTATCGTATATGTGAATCATGTAATGCCATCTTGTCTAGCCAGGCATCATATATGTGAATTTTGCAATGCCACCCTGGTTAGCCAGTCATCTTATATGTGAATTATGTCATGCCATCATTTTTTTATTATGTGTTAAATTCGTCAACAATTTTAGTACATTCAATTACTCTTCCTGTGCATCAGCCATTTGGCACGGTCATGGAAAAATCTGGAGTGGAAACAAGGTCTTCAGAGCAGACAATGCTATCTGACGAAGCGCATGTCTTGCTGGTTACCGATAGCTCCTTAGAGGAGGATTCAGAGACAGATGACCAGTCATATCCCCCCCCCCCCGAGGTGCATGCCCTAACTTGGCAGGGTTATGTTGCTCATATCGTGCGTATGGTATCTTGCATTGCTATGTCATTTGCTTAGTTTAGACATGCTTTGTGTGAATGCCACCTGTTTAGTGTCTAATTACCATATATGTGAATTATGCAATGCCATCTTGTTGCAAGACATTATATATGTGAATTATGCAATGTTATCTTGTTGCAAGGCATTATGTATGTGAATTATGCAATGCCATGTTGTTTAGGCAAGCGTCATATATGTGAATTATATCATGCCGTCCTTTTTTGTATTTCTTGTTGCTTTTGTCGATAATGTTTGTATATTCAACTCCTCTTCCTATGCATCAGCCATTTGAATTGGTGATAGAGAAATCTGGAGTGAAAACAAGGCCTTCAGAGCAGACAATGCTACCTGCTGAAGCAGATATCTTGCTGGTTAGAGATAGCTCTTCAGAGGAGGATTCAGAGGCAGATGACCAGTCCTATTATCCCCCTGAGGTGTATGCTCAAACTTGGCAGGGTTATATTACTCATATAATGCATATGTTGTATTGTAATGCTTAGTTTTTACATCATATACACAATATTGAATGCCATCTCCTTAGTTGACACATCATATATCCGATTGCCCTCTGCTCACTTCCTTAGTATATAAATCATATATTTGAATTATGTCATCCCATGATGTTTACATAGACAGCATGTATCTGAATTATGGCATGCCAACCCATTTTCTAAAGACATAATATAGTTATATCATCTCATCCTGTTTACGTAGTCATCATATTTAAATTATGTCATTCTATCCGTGAATTATATCATGCCATCATGTTTCCATCGACGGCATATTTGTGATTTATGGCATGCCAACCACTCTAATAGACACATCGTATAGTTATATCATGTCATCCTGTTTACATGGTCATCATATTTTGAAGTTTGTCATTCTATCCTGTTTAGTTAGCCATCATACATGTGAAATTGTGTCATGCTATCCTGTTTAATTATCCATCATATATGTGAAATTATGTCCTGCTATTCTGTTTGCTTAGACAACATAAATGTGAATTATTTCATGCCCTATTTTCTTCCCTACTATCCATTGCACCTGTCTATCTTACAATGTCTATACATTCAATTACTTTTCTTGTTTATCAGCCATTTCAATTGGAGGGAGTGATGGCAGTATCTGTGGGAGTAAAAACACGGTCTTCAGAAAAGATCGTGCTACCTGTTGATGCAGATAGAACCACGGTTGTACTTGCCCAAGAACCAGCCCCACCACACAGAACCCACACTCATGCAGATTGTACCCCTACCCAGTTGGACAGAGAACCAGCTACACCCCTTCTAACCCCAACCCCAGCAGATAGACACCCAGTTCCCGTTGACACAACACCGTCTCCACCACAGAGCACCCAAACACGAGCAGTTAGTAAGGCAACTGCAGTGCCCAAATCACGAGGACCACCACTCCGAACCTGAAGTCAACGCTTAAAGCAGAAGAGAATTGTTCTCAGGTCAGGTTCTGTAGCTATGGTTCATACTACTTTGCTCTTGCATCACTGTATTTACTGATACCAACTAATTTCAAATTTGAAGGATGCAATTGAAACTCCAATGGCGCAACAGGTATGTTTTAAACCTGTTTCTTCAACGTGTTTGGTTGTTTGCTGTTGTAACTTGATCTATGTTGATTTCAGTTTCAATTGAATAAACAGTTATGTTCTCATGCCATGCACATTACAGGTGTTGTTATTGTTGTGTCGTTTCCCACACTTATATTCTGTCTATGCTGCTTTGTCTTAAATAGATATGATTCGAACTATATCTATCTTGATTTGGCAACATAAACTAGAATGATATAGACCATACAGTGATCATACTACATAGATATATGTTTGTTTCATGCTGTTATCCTGTCCACCTTACTACTGAACTGGTTTACCAAAATGAGTTTCATATACTACATTGTAAACCTGAGATGTGTTTGTCTGTTTCTCTTTTAGAACGCGGATAAAATATTGGAGAAGAGTACCATGTTATGCAATGGTAAAGGAAGTAATGCAGATAAGGTTCAAGATAGTGAGACATCCCTGTTGGTCTCCAAGAAAGCTGCTAAAAACTATATTGAAGACACTGAGACAACCCCATAGTCCTGTCTTGATGTAGTGTTCGAATTACTGGCTACCATTGCTGGCACCAGCTCTTCGAACTCATTGCCTGAATCAGTTCGGCTTCTTGAGTCTCAACTTCAAGTTGAAAGACATCGATCAGATGTTATGCGACAGGAAGCCGAATGACTGAGGAAGTCCCTGTAGAATTCAGATGCATACTTTCTGGTGCAACAGCAAGCGCTGGAGGACTTAAGCGCCAAACAAGAGAAACTTAATAAGCTTGCTAAGCATCTTGCCAGCATTATGGGTACCCAGGATATTGTTTCTTGAGCTCTTCTGAAGTGGTTTCAGTTCTGGACTTGTTTTGCTGCGGCGTTTATATGCTGCTATGTTCCCTATATTTGCACTGGTGGCGAACTTTGATGCCCAGTGGATGTAATATGTGTAATAGCCGTGATAGCCTAGTGTAAGTTGCTTGCTTATTTATTTCCTTGTTGTCTTGTTTATTTGTTTGCTTGTAGTCAGTGCACTTCTTTTTCTGCGGTTTGCTAGTGGCTGCAATAACCTATTTTTAAAAAACTAGGCCACAATAACCATGGGCTAATATTTACTGTAGTGACACTGGGCCTCCTACGGGCCGTAGAAACACTCGGCCTTCTACGGGCCGTAGAAACAATGGGCCTTCCATGGGCCATAGAAACAATGGGCCTTCTACGGGCCGTATCATCAATGGGCCTTATATGTGTCGTATGATCGATTGGCCAAACATGGGCCAAACAGACCGCATTCTGGCCGTAAACGGGCTAGAGTTGGAATCGTCCGTTCATGGGCCGACCATAACGGGCCATCATTAATAGCCCGTATTTGATGACGCTATGAAAACGGCCCAATGTATTAACGGACCACAAACGGGCCGACTGTAACCACGGGCTGAATTTGGCCCACAAGCAGAAAATGACAGTAACGGGCTGTAAGTAAACTAATGCTGGAAATGAGCCCAAGAATAAATGGGCTCTGAGAAGGCCGAAAGATAACATGGGCTGGAGACGGCCCAACGGAATAACGGGCCGTTAATGGGTATAAAGTGGTACACTGTTCATTACGGGCCAGTTTCACCACGGGCCGTTAATGGATGTAAAGTGATACACTGTTCATTACGGGCCAGTTTTAGCACGAGCCGCTAATGGGCCAAGAGTTACAAAGGGCCTCATATGGGCCGAAAGACGTCATGGGCTATACATGGGCCAGAAGTGAAAATGGGATGGAATCTATTGGACGGCCCAGATGACGCTACTGGGCCTAATTTGGAGAGGGCGTAACGAGCCTTCGGTTAGCGGGCTGTAAATGGGTTGTATGCGAACAGACCATTAATAGGCTTTCCATGGGCCGGCCCGCCAGCTTTTGACCAAGTCAAATGGGCCGACCTTTTCACAGGAATGGGCCACTGTTGGGCCGTGCCACGTGTCGATGTATCATAGGCGCCTTCTGTCCAGTGAGTGGATGACATCTGTCCCAACGATGAGCCGACACGTGTTTCCTCTAGCCAATGATGATTTTACACGTGGAAAATCCCCATTGGTCAGGGCTGTTAACGGGTTATCGGATCCAAAACCCGACCCGATAGCTTAACGGTGTTCTGATATGGTGGATGCCACGTGTCGGTCACCCTTGACGAAAGCACTTCTGTGAGGCGCAATTTATTGTCATGGAAGTGGACACTTCCGTGATGATAATTTTGGTAATGTCATGGAACACTTCTACGACAGCACAGGTATGACTATCTTGATTCTGTCATAAATTTGTCATGGATGTACATGCATGACAAAAAAGTGACCTACTATGACAAACACGTATCATCACGGAAGTGTATTTTTTTTGTAGTGGCTCGTCCCCGACCGCCACTCATAAGGAAGACAATCAATCAATAAATCATGTTCCGACTTCATCACATAACGGTTCACCATACGTGCATGCTACAGGAATCACAAACTTTAACATAAGTATCTCCCAAATTCACATATACTCAACTAGCATGACTCTAATATTACCATCTTCATATCTCAAAAGAATCATCAAGTATCAAACTTCTCATAGTATTCAATGCACTTTATATGAAAGTTTTTATTATACCCATCTTGGATGCCTATCATATTAGGACTAATTTCATAACCAAAGCAAATTACCATGCTGTTATAAAGGACTCTCAAAATAATATAAGTGAATCATGAGAGATCAATAATTTCTATAAAATAAAACCACCACCGTGCTCTAAAAAGATATAAGTGAAGCACTAGAGCAAAATTATCTAGCTCAAAAGATATAAGTGAAGCACATAGAGTATTCTAATAAATTCTTATTCATGTGTATCTCTCCCAAAAGGTGTGTAAAACAAGGATTATTGTGGTAAACTAAAAAGCAAAGACTCAAATCATACAAGACGCTCCAAGCAAAACACATATCATGTGGTGAATAAAAATATAGCCTCAAGTAAAGTTACCGATAGACGAAGACGAAAGAGGGGATGCCTTTCGGGGCATCCCCAAGCTTAGGCTTTTGGTTGTCCTTGAATTTTACCTTGGGGTGCCTTGGTAATCCCCAAGCTTATCCACTCCTTATTCAAAATCCATCAAATCTTTACCCAAAAACTTGAAAACTTCACAACACAAAACTCAACAGAAAATCTCATGAGCTCCGTCAGTATAAGAAAACAAACCACCACTTTAAGGTACTGTAATCAACTCATTATTTATTTACATTGGTGTTAAACCTAATGTATTCCAACTTCTCTATGGTTCATACCCCCTGATACTAGCCATAGATTCATCAAAATAAGCAAACAACACACGAAAAACAGAATCTGTGAAAAACAGAACAGTCTGTAGCAACCTGTAGGTTTCGAATACTTCTGTAACTCCAAAAATCCTGAAAAATTGGGAAATCCTAAATAATTTGTATATTGATGTACTGCAGTTGGAATCAGTATTTTATCCCTCTCTGGTAAAAAACTAAAATTATTCTCGTGAGCGCACATTTTCTGTTCTTTTCAGCAAGATCAAATAACAATCACCCAAGAAGATCCTAACGGCTTTACTTGGCACAAACACTAATTAAAACATATAAACACAATCATAACAGAGGATATATGATATATTTATTACTAAACAGGAACAAAAAGCAAGGAACAAAAATAAAATTGGGTTGCCTCCCAACAAGCGCTATCGTTTAACGCCCCTAGCTAGGCATAAAAGCAAGGATAAATCTAGGTATTGCCATCTTTGGTATGCAATTCTTAAATTGAACACTTATAACCCTTAGGAGTTTCTTTCTTTTTATTGATGATCAAACTCCTAGGCAAGAAATCAAGATAATCATTTGTAGCAAAAGGTTCCTTAATGATAGCGAAAAAATTGGGGTGAACACTTATTGATTTGATATCCGCATTCTCCTTACTAGAAGATTCACCCTTATTCTTAAGAACATACATAAACTGAGCAACTTTGGTAGGAGGAGGGTTTGAAGTGTTTCTCACGGCAGAAAAGGCAGACCCTAAGTTGGTAATAATATACTCAAGTTTATCAATTCTAGTGGAATCTTGATCTATCTTTTCATTAACTAAGGGTTCTTTTTCTCTCAAATTTTTTAGAGTAACTCCTACCTTAGATGCATATTGGGTAATTTGGTTGTGGATCTTTTTATCCAAATTCTTGATCAACTCTATAGTGGCAACTTTATTTTCAATAATTTCAAGCCTTTGCATCACACGTTCCAAAGTTAAAGTAGTTTCATTAACCAAAAGAGGTGGTGGGCCAAACAAATCTATCATAGCATTATAAGAATCAAAAGTATGGCTACCCAAGAAATTCCCTCCGGTAATGGTATCAAGAATATATCTGTTCCAAGGAGTGATGCCTACATAAAAATTGCGAAGAAGAGCGGAAGTAGATTGCTTCCTAGTGGATCTATTCTGAGCATTTCAAATTCTATACCAAGCATCTTTTAGATTTTCTCCCTCCCTTTGTTTAAAATTAAGAACTTCATTATCGGGAGTGTTAACATTCATAGGAGAACTAGCCATGAGGGAAGATAAACAATCTAACACACGGACACACAAGAGGCAAGCGAAAGAAGGCGAACGGAAAAAGGGTGAATGGAAAAGAGGCGAATAAAACGACACGGGTGAAGTGGGGGAGAGGAAAACGAGAGGCAAATGGCAAATAATGTAATGCGAGGGATAAGAGTTTGTGATGGGTACTTGGTATGTCTTGGCTTGAGTGTAGATCTCCCCGGCAACGGCTCCAGAAATCCTTCTTGTACCTCTTGAGCATGCGTTGGTTTTCCCTTGTATAGGAATGGGTGATGCATCAAAGTAGCATAAGTATTTCCCTTAGTTTTTGAGAACCAATGTATCAATCCAGTAGGAGACAACACACAAGTCGCCTAGTACCTGCACAAACAAATAAGAACCTTGCAACCAACACAATAAAGGTGCTCTCTGATGTTTTCAGGGTACGTAGGTATATATAGGAGGAAGAAGTAGGTCAGTGGAGCCACGAGGGGCCCACAAGGGTGGAGGGCGTGCCCAAGGGGGTAGGCACACCCCCTGCCTCGTGCCTTCCTCGTTGGTTGCTTGATGTTCACTCCAAGTCCTCTGGATCACGCTTGTTCCAAAAATCATGCTCCCGAAGGTTTCATTCTGTTTGGACTCCGTTTGATATTCTTTTTCTGCGAAACAATGAAATAGGCAAAAAAAACAGCAATTTGGGCTGGGCCTCTGGTTAATAGGTTAGTCCCAAAAATAATATAAAAGTGTATAAATAAGCCCATTAAACATCCAAAACATAATATATAATAGCATGGAACAATCAAAAATTATAGATACGTTGGAGACGTATCATGGTGTTGATGTAGAAGCCCTCCGTGATCGAATCCCCCTCCGGCAGATCGCTGGAAAAGGTCCCCAGATGGGATCTCATGGGTACAGAAGGTTGCGGCGGTGGAAAAGTGGTTTTGTGTCTCTCCTGGATGTTTTTAGGGTATAAGAGTATATATAGGCAAAGGAAGTAGGTCGGTGGAGCTACGAGGGGCCCACGAGGGTGGGGGGCGCGCATGGCCCCCCTAGGCATGCCGCCCTACCTCGTGGCGCCTCGTTGCTTCCTTAACCTCCACTCCAAGTCTCATGGATTGCGTTTGTTCCAAAAAAGATCCCCGTGAAGGTTTCATTCCGTTTGGATTCCGTTTGATATTCCTTTTCTGCGAAACACTGAAATAGGCAAAAAAATAGCAAGTGGCACTGGGCCTCCGGTTAATAGGTTAGTCCCAAAAATAAGATAAAAGTGCATATTAATGCCCATTAAACATCCAAAACAGATAATATAATAGCATGGAACAATCAAAATTATAGATACATTGGAGACGTGTCAGAGTTCATGTATTCACTAAGTGCTAATGCTTTGGTTCGGTACTCTATTAAAAGGAGGCCTTAATATCCCTTAGTTTACAATAGGACCCCGCTGTCACGGGAGGGTAGGACAAAAGATGCCATGCAAGTTATTTTTCATAAGCACGTATGACTATATTCAGAATACATGCCTACATTATATTGATGAATTGGAGCTAGTTCTGTGTCACCCTATGTTATAACTGTTGCATGATGAATGCCATCCGACATAATTATCCATCATTGATCCATTGCCTATGAGCTCGTTTCATATTGATCTTTCCTAAGTTACTTTTCCGTTGCCACTGTTCCGATTGTTACAAAACTACTACTGTTACTTTTGCCACTGTTACCGTTACGTCCATACTACTTTGCTACTAAATACTTTGCTACAGATATTAAGTCTTTCAGGTGTGGTTGAATTGACAACTCAGTTGCTAATACTCGAGGATATTCTTTGGCTCCCCTTGTGTCATTTCAATAAATTTGGGTTGAATACCCTACCCTCGAAAACTGTTGTGATCCCCTATACTTTTGGGTTATGACCATACATCCACGAGATCCTATTGCTCAAACTATGCCCATTGTTAAATATCAAGGAGAATAAGTCCCTCACCATGATCACATTCAAGAACAAGATCATCACCAAGAGCAAGAACAAGAAAGTGCAATCATTGACGATGAACCACAACAAATGCAACATGAAGAAGAAGATCTTCCACCACACATTAATGATCCATATGTTGAGGATGTGGATGATGGAAATGAAGTTGAACCTCATGAAACCCTAACATCCATGATGCCACGTGTGGCTGATCGTGTTGATGTTGATCAAATTCTTAACGGCATATCAGAAGGTAGAGTCACTCGTAAACAATTGACAAACTTTTGTGCTCACTTTTCGCTTGTCTAGTGTTGAGCCACTCAAGGTACAAGATGTATTGATGGACAATGATTGGCCCGTTGCTATGCAAGAAGAGTTGAACAATTTTGAACGCAACAAAGTGTGGTCATTAGTCAAGAGACCACCTAAGTAACACAATGTCATTGGAACAAAATGGATTTTCAAGAACAAGCAAGATGAGAATGGGGTAATCATCCGCAACAAGGCAAGGTTAGTGGCACAAGGGTACTCACAAGTTGAAGGTTTGGACTTTGATGAGACCTTTGCTCCTGTTGCCCATATTGAATCTATTCACATCTTACTTGCCTATAGTACTTTCAATGGTTTTATATTACATTAAATGGATGTGAATAGTGCTTTTCTTAACAGTCCTCTACGAGAAGAATTATATGTATCACAACCACCTAGGTTCATTGATCACGATCACAAAGACTATGTGTACAAACTTCACAAGGCTTTGTATGGCCTCAAACAAGCACCTCGTGCTTGGCATGATCATCTTAAGAAGCTTCTACTCAATGATGGTTTTGTGAGACGGGTGATTGATCCCACTCTTTTTACTAAGAGGGAAAAGGGTGATTTGATCTTATGCCAAATTGTGCAAGTAGTTTGCGGCCTCCATGACCAAGACCTTTGAGATGTCACTCAATGTAGACTTGAAGTTCTTTCTTGGATTTCAAATTCAACAATTTCAAGAAGGAATTTTCTTGTCTCAAAGAAAATACCTCAAGGACATTCTAGAGAAGTTTGACATGACAAATGCAAGCCCATGTAAGACACCCATGCCAACAAAACTTGTTCTCACTGAAGACACCAACGGTATTCCTTTTGACCCATCTCTTTACCGCTCTATGATTGGTTCACTGCTTTATCTTTGTGCATCTAGACCAGACATCATGTTAAGTGTAGGCATATGTGCAAGATTTCAAGCTTCCCCTAGGGAAAGGCATCATAAGGAGGTTAAGCATATTCTTAGATACCTTGTTCACACCCCAAAGTTGGGTCTATCGTACCCCAATGATGCAAAGTTTGATCTCATTGGGTACACGGATGCGGATTAGGCTGGTGACAAAGTGGGATGAGAGTTTACCTCAGGTGCATGTCAATTTCTTGGACAATCCTTGGTAAGTTGGTCCTCAAAGAAACAAAATTGTGTATCTCTCTCCACCGCCGAAGAAGAATACATTGCAACCACAAGTTGTGCAACTCAATTGCTGTGGATGAGGCAAACTTTGAAGGATTATGGTATCACCTATAGACATGTGCCTCTTCTATGCGATAATGAAAGTGCCATCAAGATTGCCGAGAATCCCATTGATCATCCTCACACCAAGCACATTGATACTAGGTATCACTTCTTGATAGACCATGTGCAAAAGGGTGACATTGATATTGCTCATGTTGGTACAGATATGCAACTTGCCGATATTTTCACCAAACCATAGGATGAGGCAAGGTTTTGTCAACTTAGGCGTGAACGTGGTATCTTGGAGCTTGATAACATTATGTGAAATCTTGTACCCATGCATGCATTTACTTTATGTCTTGTCTTGATGCAGGCATGTATTTAGGGGGAGACATTCAACTCATGAGTTCTCTCACCCTATATGATGCACAAATAAACCAAACACTCTCAAAGTCACTATGTCATCACTATGTGACCATAGTACTTTACATGATGGGGTTGTGGCAATGGGCTCAAGGTTCTTATCCTTGCAGCACCATACCACAGTTACTCAAACATGGTGGCCTAGGCCACCGCCCAATGCAAGAGCAGTTTACCTAGTTTATCTTGGGTCATCATTTCTTTTCAATAAGATCATGTTCTTTGTTCTCTATATGCCACATCTCATAACCAAAACACTATTTGCGTGTCTGGCTAAAAATAATGCGTTTCCATCTCTATCTATCTGTTTGCATTCATCTTATGTATATATTTATATATATTCGGATCTGATATCTGTCTAAGGCTCATTCAAAATTCGGTCATCGCTATCATTTTGAAACCGGATTTCTGACATGTGTTGGACTTCCGGTGAATCACAGCCGATCGATCGTACAACATCACTCAGATGTACGGTTGCTGTACAACCTACCCGTCGATCCTCAATAGTCATCCCAGGTCTCAGACGTCCGAGGTTTTCCGGTCGTCTGTTCCCTGTCTAGTCTGTCGCATCCATCAGCTTCCGGATGCCCGACATCTATCGGTCGTCTGGTAAAATCTACGA
The DNA here is from genome assembly GCF_002162155.2 of Triticum dicoccoides. Lineage (NCBI taxonomy): Eukaryota > Viridiplantae > Streptophyta > Magnoliopsida > Poales > Poaceae > Triticum > Triticum dicoccoides. The sequence goes on from NC_041380.1 coordinate 415,586,118, forward strand.
CCCATATAAAAATGGGGAAGGGGATTGACCGGGCCGTCACCCTAACTCTTCTCCTCTCCCCATCCTTCCCCCTGTCCGCCACCGCGCTGTCTGGGTGCGGCTTCATCACGCCACCACTGGGGGCCACGCTGTTGCCGGAGATCTTCGCCGCCAGGAGGGACATCCATCGATCTGGTTCTCTTCCTCCTCGATTCGGCCCGGTACCTCCTCTGTCCATCCTATTTGGCCTCCTCCCGTCATTCGTTCTTGAACATTGTGGTGATCCCCTTTTCACTCATGGATGACGCTATAGGTGTAGTTGACCAAGCAATGCCAAAAATCAAGCACACCGCTCACAAAAACACCGGGGGCTCATTGGCTCGCGGTAATATTTTGGCCATATTCATATCCGTGTGGTCTACCCTCCCCTCAATTCCTTGTTTCCTTGTTGTAATTAGTATCCCCTATTCATGCTATTTTTCAGCGTCCCATCATGGTGGCTGGGATGACTCTCAAGAGCGTCTTCGTCCACGCAAGCAGGCTCAGAAACAGTCTGTCTATGATGGTACTACTTCACTTGAAGGGTTTGACTTTGAAGAGGAGATGGAATATGAAGAATGGGTAGATTATGTTGCTGTTTGGGCAAATGTTCCAAAGCCTGGAACACAGAAGCCCTCCTACATGCCTCCTCCACCTTCGAATCAGCCTCCCGGTGATGCTCGTCGCATTTATTTTGAGCCTCCTCCGTCTCTAGGTCATGAGATCAAGGATTTCACTTTAGTTTCCAAACCTGCCTACCTTAAGTTTCATCGTGATGTTGACCAGTTCTCCATTGAGCATGACTCAATGGATTCTCGTTTTCATACACATGTTCAGACACACATTTTCGCAACTGTCATCATTCCTAAGGGTCTGTCTGTTCATCACTATGTTGACTTAGAGCATATCTGTTCTCACCCCGTGAAATATCTGGGAGCCATTTGATGTCGCTTGAAGCTACGTTGGTATTTTCCCAAAGAGGAAGGGATGATGCAGCATAGCGGCTGTAGGTATTTCCCTCTGATATGAAACCAAGGTTATTGAACCAGTAGGATAACCAAGCAACACAACGTAAACAGCCCATGCACACAGATAACAAATCCTCGCAACCCAACGTGTTAAAGGGGTTGTCAATCCCTTTCGGGATATGGCGCCTCAAGTGGCAAATAGACGCGAGATAAATTTGTAGTAAATTGCTAGATCGAGTGCAAAATAAAATAAACAAAGAAAAAATGCATCAAGGTATTTTTGGTTTAATAGATCTGAAAATAAATGCAAGAGAAAAGTAGATTGCAAAGGCAAATATATGAGAAAGAAGAACTGGGGGCCGTAGGTTTCACTAGTGGCTTCTCTCGAGAAAAATAGCAAACAGTGGGTAAACAAATTACTGTTGGGCAATTGATAGAACTTCAAATAATTATGACGATATCTAGGAATGATCATTATATATGCATCACATCCAAGATGAGTAGACCGACTCCTGCCTGTATCTACTACTATTACTCGACACATCGACCGCTATCCGGCATGCATCTAGTGTATTAAGTTCATGGAGAAACGGAGTAATGCAATAAGAACGATGACATGATGTAGACAAGATCTATCTATGTAGAGATAGAACCCATCGTTTTATCCTTAGTAGCAACGATACATACGTGTCGTTTCCATTTCTGTCACTGGGATCAAGCACCGTAAGATCGAACCCACTACAAAGCACCTGTTCCCATTGCAAGATAAATAGATCAAGTTGGCCAAACAAAACCCAAATATCGGAGAAGAAATAGGAGGCTATAAGCAATCATGCATATAAGAGATCAAAGAAACTCAAATAACTTTCATGGATATAAAAAGATATAACTGATCATAAACTCAAAGTTCATCAGATCCCAACGAACACACCGAAAAAGAGTTACACCATATGGATCTCCAAGAGACCATTGTATTGAGAATTCAGCGAGAGAGAGGAAGCCATCTAGCTACTAACTACAGACCCGAAGGTCTACAAAGGACTACTCACGCATCATCAAAGAGGCACCAATGGAGGTGGTGAACCCCATTCGAGATGGTGTCTAGATTGGATCTGCTAGTTTTGAACTCTGCGGCGGATGGATGAATATTTTGTCGCCCCCTCTAGGGTTTCTAGAATATTGGGGGTATTTTTAGAGCAAATGGGCGGTCCCGGGGGCACCCGAGGTGGGAAAAACCCACCAGGGCGCGCTTGGGCCTCCTGGCGCGCCCTGGTGGGTTGTGCCCCCTTGGGGCACCCCCAGGCACAGCCAGTGCCCATTGTGTTCCTTCTGGCCCATAAAAATTCTCCTTAAAGTTTTGGGGCATTTAGACTCCGTCTGATATTGATTTTCTGCGATGTAAAAAACATGGAAAAAACAACAACTGGCACTTGGCACTATGTCAATAGGTTAGTACCAAACAATGATATAAAATGACTATAAATGATTGTAAAACATCCAAGATTGATAATATAACAGCATGGAACAATAAAAAAATTATAGATACGTTGGAGACGTATCAGCATCCCCAAGCTTAACACTTACTCGTCCTCGTGTAGGGAAGTGATAAAAACAGAATTTTTGATGTGGAATGCTGCCTAACATGTCATATCATATTTCTTTCTTTATAGCATGGACATTTCGACTTTTATATTGTTCAAAGCAATAGTCTAGTTTTTACATGATAATTTAAAAACTCAAGCATATTAACAAGCAACCATGTCTTTCAAAATATCAACACTAAAATAAGCTATCCATAGCCGTGTAACATCCCAATTTTCAATTTGGATGTTAATCATTACGTCATCATATGCATCCATGCTTTTTGCATTTTGAATTTGGTTTATTTGGTCATTTTGATCCAAAAAGACCTTAAGCAACTCAAGGACCAATGGAGAGAATTGGAGGTTTTCACAAAAATCCATTTTTGAATTTTCCAAAATTGGTAAGTTGGATCAAAGTGATTTTTTATTTGAAATTATTTTTCCAATTATTTCAAAATAAAAGAAATAATGAGAGAAGATAATATGACTTCTTCAAAATAGAGGAAATAATGGAAATTTAATTTTGAATAAAAACAAATATTTTATTTGAATTTTATGTGATATTTTATTCGGTTGAATTTTATGTGATATTTTATTTCTTTTTCTATGAAATTATTATTAAAAAAAATTCCCTTTCGGACCGAACTGGGCCGAAGCCCAGCCGGCCAGTAGCCGCCGCCGGCTTCCCCATGCGCCGCTGCATGACCGAGCCGGAGTTCCGGCCGGACTCCGCCTCCGCCTCGACCCCTCCCCAAGCTGGCTCTTCCCGCCCTTTAAATGCCGCCGCCACCCCCCTCTCTTCTCAAACCGCCGCGCCGCCGCCCCAAGCCGACCGCGCCGCTGCCGCTGAACGTCGCCGCCGCGCCGCACCACCGCCCGAGCTGCCGCACCGCACCATCGCATCCCGTCATCCGCGCTGCCGCTAGCCATCACTGGAGCCGCCGTCCCGCCTCGCCGGATTACGCTACCACCACCGATTTTCTTTCCCCCGAACCAGTATAAACAGATTAGACCCGACCGCTTATTTTTATTTTTTGGTTTTATTTATTAGATAGGTTTATTATTTAGGTTTTGTTAAATAGTGAACGTTCACCTGTTTAGATCTGTTAACGAATGAATTCGTTCGTTAGTTTTTGTTAGCGGACGTTCGTCCGATAGATTTTTATTTTTAGTTTTATGTTCAGACAGGGATCTCTCCGTGAATAGTTTTCTTATAGATTTGTCCCTGATCTTCAAACCTTCACTACTTTTTGTTTGTTTATCCAAATCCAGTGAAACCAACGCCAAAATCTTTGTCTTGTTCCCCTCTGTCTAGATAACCATCTTGAACATGATTTTGGAAATTAAAAATTTGGTTTCAAGCAGATTTGAATTTTAACTTCTCTTGATCATAGTTTGAGTTTCGTAACTCCGTTTCGATTGATTCTTTTTGCAAATCAAAGCTCTTCACTTGAACTTTCTGTTTAGATTTTTCTTTTGGGTTTTAACTTTTCTTATTATGCTTGAGGGCTTATGTATGCTATTGTTTGTTCACGATAGAGTTTCCGAAGTGCGAGGCTTACTACTACGAATCACTAGGGTTTTCCGATCGTCAGCAAGGCAAGTAACACTTTGATCATATCCCTTTATTACCCAGTTTTTTATGCATTAGTTTCAACCCCAAACATTGCATGAGTAGAATTTTGATGACATGTGGGTATTGGGAAGTAGTTGATGAGGTAGGAACCTATTGTCTTATATTCAAACCCTGGGTGTTACTACATTATGATTACATTCCTTTGCTATGCTCGTAGACATGGATTGGTTTGTGAGATTCATGAAAGATGTGAGAGTTATTTCATAACTAAGGGAAATTTAAGGTGGCTACTTTAATACACATCTGGGTGGATTGGTTGCGGGCACCTGGAGCAATCCAGTGTTGTCCTAGGATATCCCGGAGTACCCGTGTGATCATCCTATGGTTTGCCACCCAAGCTCAAAGGGATCATAAGATTATTCATGCTAGAAACTTCCGTGTGCAGCCACAAGCCATTATGGGATCTGGCATAGTTGAGTATGTTATGTGACCCCTTTCAGTGGTAGGATAGTGGATATAGGGGAAAGTAGGTGGTACTGTCTAGCCAGAGTAAAGAGTTAATGCTTCAGAAAGACCGTGTCTCGGTCATCCGTTTCTCAAACATCATGTAGTGCGAGAAATCCAACGAAGGAAATTGAGTCTTGTGGGGAAAAGTGCGCAAACCTCTGCAGAGTGTATAAACTAATCATGGTTAGCCGTGTCCCCGGTTATGGACATCTTGAGTATCTGGTACTTGAATTATAATGTTGATCTCATCACTTTACTTAATGAATTTGTTGGTTATAATTATTATTTTGGGATTGGGTTGGAGGAACCTTCTCAATAATGACTTAAAATTTGGAGTTAAATAAAATATATTCCTTTATTGTCGGGAAAAATTAGCTTTATCCAAATGTTAACCGTAGAGCCTCCACCAGCCAAATATGCATGTAGGGATAGCTACTATTTATTCATTGCTCTATGGTGTTATCCTGCCAGCATATTCCATGTGCTGAGCTACACGGCTGCAACGTATCATGTTGCAGAATTTTCAGACGAAGAGTAAGGTGCGATAGGTCGTTGTCATGCACTCAGTATTGCCGTGGAGTTGGATGGACTCATTTATCTTCTAAGCTTCTGCAGTTATCTTATTTAGATGACCTTCAGCCATATTATTGTAATAAGTACTCTTTTTGAGACACTCGTGTAATAAGTGTGTGATTGAACTCTGTAATAAATCCTCGAGTACTGTGTGTGTCAGCAATACTGATCTAGGGATGACACATAAGCACAGAGACTACAGTCCATTGGGATCGGGTCGCTACAAGATGGTATCAGAGCACACACTGACTGTAGGACATGACCACTAGGAAAAGCCACAGGATACTATTCTCTACTTATTTCTAACTCTTCTCCATTTCTACTCTATAGATGGCGGACCCAAGGAACAAGTTCACTCAACCAGATGATGACACACCTTTCGGACGACACTTGAAGGAAGTCACTAGGTACCTAAACATCGGCATACCAAGCTTCACCAGGACCTACACCGCCTTTTTACCAGAAGAGGAGAGTTGGATGATTCAAGTTCGTGTTCTAGGAAGAACATTCATGCCAGTTACCAAGCCCATCGAGTTTTCCTTTGATGCCCCAACCTGGAGTCTAGGGAAGAGTATGGCCGCCCACATCTCCATTGGACGCATCAACGAGGTGTACAACAAGGATCTTAATGACACCATCTACCAGATATGTGGACGCCTAGATGAGCAATGGGAGATGATTCGCACCAGGAAGGATAGATCCATTGCAGCCTACATACAGGAGTTGAACCAGCACATTCGACGCTACGAGAACCAGATGTGCGCCAACATGATAGACAGGAAGAAGGTGATGACCCGGAACATGGAGCTGGAGGAAGAACTCATGTCTACACGCGATGGATATGAAGAAGAAATTGATGTACTACTGGAGAAGAATGAAGACCTGAAGAAGAAGCTAGGAATATCCATGGGGGATCCTGAACCTGGATTGGACATTCGATCAGAAGATTACATCATACTAGACAACACAGACTCTAACCGCGACAGTGATGATGATTATGAAGGCCAAGCTGGAGCAGATATTATGGAGTCTTCCACCGATCAAAATTTCTAGTCGACCACCATATTACCACTATCAGATGTGGGGTTCCGGCAAACCCTTAAGGTTCGAACACTGGGGTGCGCGTGAAGTCTTTCCCTCCTACCGGTCTACACTCTTGCTCGCTAAGATCTTGCGGATGAACTCGACGAACTCGCAACATAGAAAGACACGGGGTTTATACTGGTTCGGGCCACTGTTGTGGTGTAATATCCTACTCCAGTGTGGTGGTGGTGGATTGCCTCTTGGGCTGATGATGAACAATACAAGGGAAGAACAACCTCCTGAGGTTGAGGTGTTCTTGTGCTTTTGGACTTGTGTGTATCTCTGGGTCCGATCAGCCCTCTCCTACTATGGTGGCTAGCTCTACTTATACAGGCCCTGGTCCTCTTCCAAAATATTGAGCGGGAAGGGAGCCAACAATGGCGGGCTAATTCGAAGGGGGACAGCTAGTACAAGCTATCCTGACAAAAGCGGTCTTCGCCTGCGAAAAGCTCTAGTGGTGACGCCGTCTTGGGCTCCACGATGACCTCCGTCTTGCAGTCCATGGTCTTGGTCTTGTTGCACCGGAATGGCAACCTTTGCCTGATGCCTCGGTAATCCGCGGCTGCGCTTACCCCCTTTGCACCAAAGAGGAAACAAGGACGATGCGTGCGCTGGCGCCCGCCTGGTATCGATCGTCATGGCTCACGTCACGAGAGCCTCATGAGGTTCGCCTCGCCTTGATATCTCCGCCCCTCGCGAGCCTGCCTAACTCGGCCGCTCGGGAGGAGGTCTTGTGTCGTCCGCCATGCGAGGCTTGGACCCTCGCGAGGGTCTTGGATGCTTTGTTGATGAAGATGGGCCGTACGGCCTGCTGGCTCCGCCACGCCGCGGGCCGCAGGCAGGCAAGTCTAGGGACCCCCGTTCCCAGAACGCCGACAGTAGCCCCCGGGCCCAAGGTGCGCGCGGGCTTGGCTTCGCGGCGAAGCCAAGGGTCAAGTTCGGAGCACCGCGGGCCCTAAAAGCCTGCGGCCTCGGTTGACGCATGGCGGTTGATTGGATGTGGGCATATCGGCTTCCCCATGTTGCCTCGGCAACTGCTTGACCTGACAAAAGGCTGGCACGGGCGGCACTTGCCTTCATTGCTTCTTCCTTGCCTCACTCCAGATCCCCTTTCTCGCTCTTCGCCGCCGCTACCTACAGATCTGCTTCGGCCTTGCTCTGCATCTGCCGCCCATGGCGCCACGCAAGGTCAAGACTTCCTCGGCTCCGGCTTGGTACGAGCCCGCTCTTGAGGCCCCCACTGTAACAGAGAAGAGCCTTGCCTCCGTGCGCCTGCTGATGGCGGGAGAGAGCAACGAGTGGGGGAAGACAGAGCTCCGGCTTGCCTCCGACGAGCCAGAGCCTGAGGGGAGCACCTTCTTTCCCTTCTTTTCGAGCAGCGTTGCCGTGGGTTGGTTCCTCCCTTCTCTGATTTCTTTTATGAAGTCCCCGACCACTATGGGCTGCAAGCGTTGCATCTCCATCCCAACTCTGTCCTCCTCCTGTCCATCTTTGCCTACTACTGTGAGGTGTACCTGGGCATGATGCCGTCTGTGGCGCTCCTGCGGCATTTCTTCTTCCTCCACGTCAGCGAGGGTCACATCTCTGGATGCGCCAACTTTGTTGCCTCCAGCAAGGCCAACTCGATCTCGAGCACCGGGAAGAGGGCCGACAACATTCGATCCAAATGGGTCATGGTGGACGCCAAGCTCGCCCATTCGCGCCTGGTGTTTCCGACGGAGGCGCCCCGACAAGGCAAGGAGTGGCCCAGGGCGGAGCTTGTCGACGAGCGGGCATCGTCAGTGTTGGGGTAGATGATGACTGACCTGAAGCCGGGCAATGCGAGGGCGACCAAAATAATGGGAGCGATGCTCCTAAGGGAGTTCTTGACGCTGCGGGTTGCCCCACTCCAGGCGCGCGCGTGCCCCTTCTGGGAGCTTGAAGGAGGGGAAAACAAGGCCCGCCTGAGGCCGGAGGACCTGCCTGACGACAAACTGGACGCCGTCCTACGTCTCATAGTCGGAGACAACCAGGAGTACCTGCCTAGCGCCTTCATTCCCCTGTTTCAACGTAGGGACCGGGAGGAATTCATCACCTCCAGGCCGACTTTTGATGCGCGCGGGCTGGTGCCGCCGGTGTTTTCGGGAGCTCCTACGGTGCAGAAACCGGTGGAGGTGTCTTCTGGCGAGTCCCGTGGAGAGGGGGAAGAGGAGGTGGACTCGAAGGATACCCCGGAAGAGGTGGGGGAGACCTCCCCTCCGAGCAAGGCCGAGATTCTCCACGCTCTTCCTGATGATGCCGAGGCCGACGCCTACCAAGGAGGGAAGGAGCAACCCCTCGTCCCGACAAAGGGTATGTCGTCGCTGGTGGACCGTGGTGCCGCCTCCACCCCAACATCTCCTGGGGCTGGATCCGGTTCTGCCTCCGCACCGCATGGCGCCACCGGAGCTCAAACGCCTGCCCCTCAGGCCCCGATGCTGTCAGGCCTCAAGCTTCACAAGCGAAAGGTTGAGTACTTCGTGGTGGACCGGTAGGTGTCTCGAACTTCGCTTTGTCCCTACTAGTACTTGTTATTTCCTGACGCTCGCCTTTGGTTGATCAGGCCGACATCTTCGGCGAAGAAGAGGAAGGAGGGTACAGTGGCTATGCCTCCCTCCACAGAGCAAGGAGGCAACATCTCCCGTGTCTCCCCAGCCCGGTCATCCTCGCGGGGCCAAGAGGAGCATCGCTGCGTGGAGCCAGCCCCCATGGCTCCGCTGGCTCCGGAGGTGCCGGTACTTGGCGCGGCTGATGAGGTCCCAGCTGCTCCGAAACCCGCGGTCTCCCAAGCCATGGTGATGATGTCGCTTCCTCCTACTACTGCATCTCCACTTCTTGGTCCTTCTACTCCTGCTGCCGTCTTGGAGCGTGCCCTTTCAGAGATGACCCAACTGCAGGCGGATCTCCTGAGCGCTGACCCACGCCTGGTGGCCAGGCCTCTGGAGTTGGCCTCCGGCTGGCTTCATTCTGACCCGACGGTATGCGCGGCGCTGGGCCAGGCTATTGTGGCTTCCGAGAGGGAGAAGCAAGGAGCCGCCGGCACTGCAGCTGATCGTGAGGCGGCGCTGAAAGACGCCAAGGCCGCCCGTGACCGCTGCCAAGTGCTGGAGGGCGAGGTGCAGAGCCTGCGCGGCAAGCACGCCGAAGAGGTACGCCGCCGCCAAGCAGAGGGGAAGGAGATGAAGGCCCGGGAGGAAGTTGTCAAGAACCGTGATGCTGAGCTGGCGGAGCTGGGGAAGAAGCAGGCTGTAGAGCACAACTGGTTGGAAGAGTTGGAGCAGAAGATGGGGGCGAGGGAGGCCGATCTTGATGCCAGGGCGCGAGTCCTGGCCGAAGACCGTGTGGCCTTCGCCGATCTCGAGAAGAGATCTTGCAAGGCGCTGAGGACGCTCTACGAGCATGGCCTGGAGAAGCCGCTGGACACTGACGAGGATGGCCCCGCCCAGCTGCTTCCTCTGATGGTGAAGGTGCTTGAGGAGGTCGTTGAGGGCCTCGGTCCCATGGCGGAGGGAGAAGCTCACGTTCTGTCTTCAGCCGCACTGACTCGCGTCCTCAGCCATCTGCACCTCCATGACCCCAACGCCCGCATTGACGAGCTGCTGGAGCATGTGGATGAAGATCTCTGCGAAGCCGCCGCCGCAGCTGTTGAAGGTCAAGTGGAGGCTTTGCTGGGGAAGTTCCGCGACTTTGTCTCCGATCCTCTGTCTGGCGATGCCGCGGATCCTGCGGCTGGTGGTGAAGGTGAGAACATCGTCGCCCACGGGGGATCACCTTCCACAGGCGACAACGACATCCAGGGGTGACCTACGGTTATTCTTCTTGTTTCATTCATGCGTCATACATCAAGCCTCGTGGAGGCGTTTAGACTTTTCATTTGGTATTGTGAGAACAATATGCTTGTAATATTTGCGTCGAGATTTTGCATTTCCATTCCTATTTGCTTTGTTCTACGTCGGCAGAGCCCGACCCCGCGCATACCTCAACCACCATTGGGCCGACCGGAGACCAGGACGGTCCAAGGAGTGAGGGGCTACGTAACCAGTTAGACTCCTGAGTCGCGATGCTCAGGAGTCCCCCTTGACGTGCGAAAAACATATAGGGAGAGTTCGTGAGGATAGATTAATGTTCTACGTCGGCAGATCCCGGCCCCGCGCGTACCTCAACCGCCATTGGGCCGACCGGAGACCAGGACGAACCAAGGAGTGAGGGGCTACGTGACCAGTTAGGCTCCTGAGTCACGATGCTCAGGAGTCCCCCTTGATGTTCAAACAATTTCCATACCTTCCCTCGCCGAGGCCACGGGAGGGGCGCGTGACACCCAGGTTCGGGGGACCTGGTTGGGTGGCATGCGCTTGGGCATGACCCGAGCGTAGTCCCTGTGCCCAGCCCCCTCGCACAACTCTCTTGAGGGGAGGCGTCGTGGTGAGGCTGGGCGCTGAGCTCTGGGTTCCCTGAGGTTGGTACGACCGTGGGGTCGTCCTCAGTTGTTTATCACCAGCGCAGAGCATAGTGCTTCTGCTTATGCACGGGCATAGCCGCTCCTCGGCAGTGTCGACAGCCAGCGCGGAGCATGGATCTTCCACTTGGGTGTGGGATGGGGCCCCCCCTCTGGGAGGAGCCCCTGGGGTGTGTACAGCCCCGCCCTGACACGTGGCTTGCACGACAGGGCTGCAAGGTGTATCTGGGCACTCGTGAGCCAGCGCGGGACTCACGAGGCCCTACCTCAAGGCAGGTTGCGCCTAGTCTTGAGTCTTGGTGACTGTATGTCCCTGCAAGGCGGTTAGATGCAAGCACTCTATGTCCTCAGGTCCCAGCCCTCGAGCGAGCTCAGCCGCCACTGGTATGCCAGGTCGTGATGCCGTGGTCAAGGCCATGGGGTGAGGGCTGGAGAGCCTGTAAGAGCTCCTGAGTTGCGATGCTCAGGAGCCCCCCTTTTAACATGCAAGAGAATTGCATAGGGTGAACGGACCCGTGGTGGGCGGTGATCGAGCAGGCGATAGCAGTTGGCAGGTTAAGCATGAAGAGCAGACCGACTTGGGTAAATGCAGGAAGATACATGCCACCGAGTCCAGCCCGAGCGGCGTGGGGATGATGCAGCCCGAGGGGTGCCCCCAACAAGGTAAGCTAAAGACATAAGCAAAAGGGATACATGCCACAGGGACGGACCCATGTGGCCTGGGAATAATGCAGCCCGAGGGGCACTCCCAGCTTAAATGAACTTGGAAGATGTCACCTGGTCCTATAGATGAAGTAGAGTTGGTGCAGCTGAAGCCACGCGTTGAAGGAATGGCTCCTCATGAGCCACCGGGACCCTAAGCCTCGGGAGGCTTTGGGGGCTCAGGAGGTTTCCTGAAGACTGTCTCCATCTCTTCTAGGACGGCGTGGTACCTGGCCTCCTGAGCCGCCAGTACACGCCTCAGGTTGCGTTGGTAAGCCGACGCCACGCTCGGCAATCCAAAGGGCATGTGAACGTAGTTGTGTGGTGGGCCCTCGCAATGACCCGCACTTGAAGGCCATAAGCGCTCCTGAGATGCAGCCCTGTTGAGCCCTGGGATGTCGATGCAGACGCGCAGCCCGGCATCCTCGCTTGGATGGGGGGCTGCGCCTTGTGAGCGGCTGTGGCCACGCATGGCTCTTGCTTTTTGCAGTTCCTGGGTGGTCTTGGTGATGAACTCCTGGGTGGTGGGCACTCCTTGCCCTGTGCTCTCCTGAGGAAAGTGTGCCGTGAAGCACGCTTCCAAGTGGTGCCCAAGCGCCTCCCTCGTTAGGTTGGCAAGGTCTGAGGCTCTCCAGGAGAGAGCCCCCAAGTCCTGCCTGAGGAGGGCGCCGAGCGCGCTTTCCTATGCGTTGGAGGGAGGAGCCCCTGGAGCGGGTGCTGATCCTGACGAGGCTCCTGACGTGATGCCATCTTCTTGGGGTCCTGTGCGGCGCGACAACTTCTTCTTGGGGATGGTCTTCGGAGGACCTTCACTTCTGCTGTCAGGGTTGTCGATTGCTGCGGCTTGGAAGGCGCGCTCAAGGGAGCACACCGCATCCCTTTCTTCACATGGGACCGTGATGATTCCCCCACTTCCTGGCATCTCGAGAACGTTGTAGCCGTGGTGAGTGACTGCCATGAACTTGTCCAGGGCTGGATACCCGAGGATGGCATTGTACAGCAGGCGGATATGCGCGACGTCGAAGTCAATGAGCTCGGTGCGGTAGTTCCTGCGCTCCCCGAAGGTGACAAGCACGCGGACTTGCCCTATCGGTGTGGTGGAACCGTCAATCACTCCTAAGAAAGGCTTGGTGGGTTGGAGCTCTTCATATGGCACTTGGAGGTTGTCGAACGTGTCGACGGACAGCACGTTGAGCCCTGCGCCGCCGTCGATGAGAGTCTTGGTGACCTGCACATTGCTGATGATTGGGGAACACAGCATAGGCAGGGTGCCAGTAGTGGCTGCGCACTTGAGCTGATCTGCCGAGTCAAAGGTGATGGCGCATTGGGACCACCTGAGCGGGCGCGTAGCCTCGAGCTTGGGGAGCACCGCGTTCACCTTGCGAGCGAACTGTTTGAATATGCGCTAAGAGGCGGGGGCCTGAGCACCGCCCAAGATGCAAGCGATCGCACGCGGCTCCTGGAAGCCCCCAGCCCCCTCGTCCTGGTGGTGGTGGTCGTTCCTTCTTGGTGGCGGCAACGGGGGAAGACAGGCGTTGCCCTGGGGGCGATCCTCACGAGGCCGGTCCCTCCAGGCGCCCTCGCGAGGTCCTGCCAGCGGTCCTCATGAGGCCGGTCGCGCCACTCCTAGCGTGGGGCACGGTCGTCTCAGCGTCCGCCAACGCGTCCTCCTCCACGGCTGTAGCCCCGGTCGTTGCGCTCGGGGCGTCGACCGAAGCGTCCTTCCCGTATGGCTCTGAGCTCTTGACAGTCACTGGTGTTGTGGGTGTTCAGGTTGTGGAAGGCGCAGAACGGACGGCCGTTCTTGGATAACTCGGGCTAATCTCTGCCTCGCTTGGTGGCGGGCTCCGCTACGAGCACTACTGCCTCTTTGCGCTTCACGTCCTTGGCCTTGGCCTTCTTCTCCTCCACTCCTGCAGCTCGCAGCTCAAGGATATAGAGGCGCCCCTTGATTACCCACAAGTATAGGGGATCGCAACAGTTTTCGAGGGTAGAGTATTCAACCCAAATTTATTGATTCGACACAAGGGGAGCCAAAGAATATTCTCAAGTATTAGCAGCTGAGTTGTCAATTCAACCACACCTGGAAACTTAATATCTGCAGCAAAGTATTTAGTAGCAAAGTAATATGATAGTAGTGATAACGGTAACAAAAGGTAATAGTAGTAAAAGCAATGTTTTTGGTATTTTGTAGTGATGATAGCAATAGAAACGGGAAAGTAAATAAGCGAAGAACAATATATGGAAAGCTCGTAGGCAATGGATCGGTGATGGAGAATTATGCCGGATGCGGTTCATCATGTAACAGTCATAACCTAGGGTGACACAGAACTAGCTCCGGTTCATTGATATAATGTAGGCATGTATTCCGAACATAGTCATACGTGCTTATGGAAAAGAACTTGCATGACATCTTTTGTCCTACCCTCCCGTGGCAGCGGGGTCCTTACGGAAACTAAGGGATATTAAGGCCTCCTTTTAATAGAGAACCGGAACAAAGCATTAACACATGGTGAATACATGAACTCCTCAAACTACGGTCTCACCGGTAAGTATCCCGATTATTGTCACTTCGGGGTTAACGGATCATAACACATAATAGGTGACTATAGACTTGCAAGATAGGATCACGAACACTCATATATTGATGAAAACATAATAGGTTCAGATCTGAAATCATGGCATTGGGGCCCTAGTGACAAGCATTAAGCATAGCAAAGTCATAGCAACATCAATCTCAGAACATAGAAGACACTAGGGATCAAACCCTAACAAAACTAACTCGATTACATGATAGATCCCATCCAACCCATCACCGTCCATCAAGCCTACGATGGAATTACTCAAGCACGGCGGTGAGCATCATGAAATTGGTGATGGAGGATGGTTGATGATGACGATGGCGACGGATTTCCCTCTCCGGAGCTCCGAACGGACTCTAGATCAGCCCTCCCGAGAGATTTTAGGGCTTGGCAGCGGCTCCATATCGTAAAACGCGATGATTTCTTCTCTCTGATTTTTTTGTCCCCGAAACTCAATATATGGAGGTGGAGTTGGAGTCGGAGAGGCAACAGGGGGCCCACGAGGTAGGGGGGCGCGCCCTAGGGGGGCAGGCGCGCCCCCACCCTCGTGGCAAGGTGGTGGCCCCCTGGCCTTCATCTTTGGCAGGTATTTTTCTTATTTTCTGAAAAGTGTCTCTGTGAAGTTTCGGGTCATTCCGAGAACGTTTGCTCCTGCACATAAATAACACCATGGTAATTCTGCTGAAAACAGCGTCAGTCCAGGTTAGTTCCATTCAAATCATGCAAGTTGGATTCCAAAACAAGGGCAAAAGTGTTTGGATTAGTAGATACGTTGGAGACGTATCAACTCCCCAAGCTTAAACCTTTGCTTGTCCTCAAGCAATTCAGTTGACAAACTGAAAGTGATAAAGAAATACTTTTGTAAACTTTGTTTGCTCTTGTTGTTGTAAATATGTAAAGCCAACATTCAAGTTTTCAGCAAAGATTATAACTAACCACATTTGTAATAACGCATAGGTCTCAAGTTTACTCATATCAATAGCATAATCAAGTAGCAAGCCATAATAATAAAACGCGGATGACAACACTGTAACACCCTCGATGCGGCTATATCTCCCATGTTTCGGAGCACGACTTAGAGGCATAACCGCATTGAAGGCAATGTCGCAAGAGGGGTAATCTTTACACATCCCATGTACTGAATAAGAAAGAGATACAGGGTTGGCTTACAATCGCCACTTCACACAATACATGAATATAACATTACATCAACAGATACAATCAAGGTCCGACTACGGAACCAAAATAAAGAAGACTACCCCTAATGCTATAGATCCCCGATCGTCCCAACTGGGCTCCACTACTGATTAACCGGAAATGGAACAACATAACGAACACGGTCTTCATCGAGCTCCTCCTTGAGCTCAGTTGCGTCACCTGCATGGTTTCATCGGCACCTGCAAACTGGTTTTGGAAGTAATCTGTGAGTCACGGGGACTCAGCAATTTCACACCCTCGCGATCAAGACTATATAAGCTTATGGGTAGGGAAAAGCTATGAGGTGGAGCTGCAGCAAGCACTAGCATAAAGGGTGGCTAACATACGCAAATGAGAGCGAGAAGAGAAGGCAAGGCACGGTCGAGAATCTATGATCAAGAAGTGATCCTAGAGCAACCTACGTTCAAGCATGACTCCCACACCGTGTTCACTTCCCGGACCCCGCCGAGAAGAGACCTTCACAGCTACACACGCGGTTGATGCATATTAATTAAGATAAGTTTCAGGTTTTCTACAACCGGACATTAACAAATTCCCATCTGCCCATAACCGCGGGCACAACTTTCAAAAGTTCAAAACCCTGCAGGGGTGTCCCAACTTAGCCCATCACAAGCTCTCACGGTCAACGAAGGATATTCCTTCTCCCAGGACGACCCGATCAGACTTGGAATCCCGGGTACAAGACATTTCGACAATGGTAAAACAAGACCAGCAAAGCCACCCGGATGTGCCGACAAATCCCGATAGGAGCTGCACATGTCTCGTTCTCAGGGCACACCGGATATTCCAAACTTCTGGTAGGCCAACCCAGAGTTGCCCCTGGTGGCCACCGGCGGTTGACAAGTTGGACCAACACTCAGAGGAGCACTGGCCCGGGGGGGGGGGGTAAAATAAAGATGACCCTTGGGTTGGCCGACCCAAGGGAAGAAAAGGCTAGGTGGCAAATGGTAAAACCAATGTTGGGCCTTGCTGGAGGAGTTTTATTCAAGGCGAACTATCAAGGGGTTCCCATTATAACCCAACCGTGTAAGGAACGCAAACTCAAGGAACATAACACCGGTATGACGAAAACTAGGGCGGCAAGAGTGGAACAAAACACCAGGCATAAGGCCGAGCCTTCCACCCTTTACCAAGTATATAGGTGCATTAATTAAATAAGAGATATTGTGATATCCCAACAAATATCCATGTTCCAACAAGGAACAAACTCCATCTTCACCTGCAACTAGCAACGCTATAAGAAGGGCTGAGCAAAGCTGTAACATAGCCAAACAACGGTTTGCTAGGACAAGGTGGGTTAGAGATTTGACATAGCAATATGGGAGGCATGATAAGAAAGTGGTAGGTATCGTAGCATATGCATAGCAAAAGAGCGAGCATCTAGCAAGCAAAGATAGAAGTGATCTCGAGGGTATGGTCATCTTGCCTGCAAAGTTCTCCGAGAAGACGAAAGCTTGTTCCTCATAAATGTACTCAACGGGCTCCTCGAACACGAACTCGTCTCCCGGCTCTACCCTATACAACAACACAAGCAAAGGAAACAACAATCAACTACGGTGCAATGCACAAGCAACATGATGCAAAACATGGCATGATATGCGGGATGTGGTATGCGATGCATATGCATGCTTCGGAAGGGAAAGATTGAACCTGACCTCAACTTGGAAAACCAAGGGTGCCACTGGAAAGAGGAGATGATTTCGGTCGAAATCGATATAAAGATCACCGGAATCGGATGCACGGTTTGCAAATGACAAGCAAAACAAATATGGCACCGGTCTGCGATTAACAGCACGAGACCATCTAAATGCATCAAGAACAACAAGCTACTACACTCTAACATAGCAACAAAACACATGGCAGGGATCCACTCAATATGCTTGACAAAAGATGAACACTGAGCTACGGTTAAATCACACAATAGAAGGTTCAAATAAGCATGGCAAAAGTGCAAAAGATATTAGGTTACAGACTTAGTGAAATTAACCACATGGCAGCAATTAACATCACGAAGCAATGTTTAGCGCACGATAACAACATGCTACAGGAACATATCATGGCAAAGCAAGGCACGGCATGAAGCTACTCAAAGCATAAAACAAAAATCCCTTACTGACCATAAGCCAAAAGGGATCAGAAAATACAACGACAACCATGTGAACATAGCAAGTTTCATTAACAGATTCAGCAAAAATGCTTAAGTAGGCATGTTTACGAGCTCGATGCACTCACCACAAGGCATGGATGACAAAATAAGCATACACCCAGCAAGTAAACATGGCATAGAAGCTAAACATGGCAAGAACCAACTCGTAGCATGCATGGATCAACTACAACAAGCTCGGCAAAAATTCTTAACATGTAAACATTTTGCCAGGAACATTTTATAGAAAAAGTAGAGCTCGATTGACTCAAGCTAGGGTGCTCCATAAATGCAAACAAAGACATGGATGGATAGAGCACAACAATATCTATAAAACATCCTTACTGATCATGCTCAAAAGAGGCATGGATCACTCTGTAGCAACAAGGATACATGGCATAAAAATATCAGCAGGAAAAGGACTTTGTGAAATTCTAAGTCCCTGAAATCAGCAACATCACGAGAGCTACTTTGCATGCTTGTGCTAGTCACCACAAAGATCACAAAAAATACATGGAATACACCCCTGTAAAGATGGCATGGCATACTTCAAAACACATGTAGGGCTCAAGTTCATAGGAGGCACACATCAATCATGGCAAACATGAAAAATGTCCAATTGCTGATAAGAACCTGAAACTAATATAAACTAGCACTCTTGCAACAGCATTTATGGCATCAAGATTAGCTCAAATGAGCATGGTGCAATGAGATGAAATGAAGTACTCGTCGATACGAACAATTCCATATGCAACACGCCCAAAACGGAGCCACGAATGCAGAGTTATGACATGATGAAAATGACCAAAAATACTGAGGACTTAGGAGAAAAAGTCAACCGATTAGGGTTCGTCCAGATCTGGATCCGGCTGCACGCAAAACGAAGTTCACCGGATCCTCGCCGGAGAAGACGAACGCGGTGGCTGGAGTCGGTGGAAGCTGCACGCCAGCGACGAGGAGGAGGCGGTGGGGGCCGGAGTCGGTGGCGGCGGCGGCGGTGCCCTGCGGTGGCGGTG
>NC_041380.1:415605048-415637687 GCF_002162155.2 Triticum dicoccoides
CGGCGATGGAGGCAGGCGGCGACTCGGCGAGCGCAGCGCGGTGGCGGGGCTGAAGCGGCTCGGTGGCGGCGTGGGAGCCAAACGGCGGCGCGGGCGCGAGCACCTCGGGTGGCGACGGGATCTGGTGGCGGCGGAGATGGGCCCCGCGGGCCCGATCCGGGCCTGGCAGGCATGGAGCGGTAGGAGGAGAGAGAGGGCGGCGGTGGTGAGGTGGCAGCACAGGATTCGCCGGAGCGGCGACTGGACATGTCCGGGTGCGGTGGGGATTTCGTCCGGCGGCGCGAGGAGGACGAAGTTAGGGTTTCAACCGTGAATTTTTGGAGGGGATCACATATATATAGGTAGAGGGAGCTAGGAGAGTCCAAATGAGGTGCGGTTTTCGGCCACGCGATCGTGATCGAACAACCGAGATGATGGAGGTGTTTTAGGTGGGTTTTGGGCCACTTTGGAGAGGTGTTGGGCTGCAACACACACGAGGCCTATACGGTTCCTCGGTTAACCATTGGAGTATCAAACGAAGTCCAAATGGCATGAAACATGACAGGCGATCTACCGGTAGTAAAACAATGCCGCTTGGCAAGTATCAGTCCAATCCAAGAACGTTTAACACCCACACACGAAAATAGGTAAAAGGGAACACTGGAGGACATAGGAGCACCGGAATGCAAAACGGACAACAGGGAAAATGCTCGGGTGCATGAGACGAACATGTATGCAAATGCGATGCACATGATGACAAGGTATGAAATGCATGACACGCAAGCAAATGAAAAGGCAACAACAGCGAATAACTGGAAGACACCTGGCACAACGGTCTCGGGGCGTTACAACACTCCACCACTATGAGAGGATCTCTTCCCGAGATCTAGAATGGCACCAGAGGGAAAACAGAAGAGAAAGAGCAGAGGTAAAACTAAGTTGTTTCTTTGACAAACGAGTGAAACCAAAGAACCTTGAAAGGTTGAACAACTTGATAGAAAGAATACAACAGAGATGAACAAAGTTGAAAGCACTCCGTTAGAAAAGAGGAACAAGGAAGAACAAATTCAGACAGCACTCCGGTTGAAAAGAGATGAAAGACTTGTAAAAGTTGAAAAGAGCTTGAGCAGCGGACACAACACTCCGGTTAAATGGATAAGCATGAAAAGAACAAGGTCCTGACAAAACAAGAAGATGGGTTGAAGAGAGCAACATCACAATGCCTCCGGAAGAAAAGAGAGAATGGAATGGAATGAACGGAGGAGAAAAAAACAATATCTTCTATCTCGAATGAGCTTGAAAGCATCTTTAGGAGAAGGGTCGAACGTAGTTGTTGGAAAACCAACAATGAAAAGAGTAAGCTTGTAGTGGGCTTATGAAGAACATCTCAAAACTATGAGGTGAAATTCTGCCACTAACGAAAAACAATTGATTGGATTGATATCAACAAGGAGACGAGAAACTAAATCACCGGGGGGATAAAAGAACTTGGGTCATTTATAAGCACCCTAATTAGCAACAATCCTTAGGGAAAGCTTTAGGTGAAATATAACCCAAGATAACTCCAATGAAGAGATTGATGGGTTTAAATATCTCATTTTTGTGAATGAAGAATGATATACTACCACCTCAAAAGACAAGGTATAACAATTTCACTCCGGATTGGAAGAAGAAGAAGAATACTTGAGCTCCTCTGAAAAGAATCTTGATGAACGCTTCGAGAAGGAATTAAATCCTTGATGACCCATCATGTAGAGCCTCCATGAAGAACTCCGGTAATAAAAGAATGATCAAACGAAATGAAGAATGAAAAGAATAAGGTTGAAGCCTTCCGATGATTTAGATGGATCTTTGCGACGAGATAAAGTGGAACTAGGAACTCCAGAAGAAAAGATGAACAAAAGAATTCAAGAATTTTGATGAACCTACGGAATAAGGAATTGAATTCACTCTATGAAACAAGAATAAGAATTACATTAAGTTTATCCTTCACCAATTAAATTGATGACAAGCAATGGATTAGGCATACTACTTATTCTTGATGAAACAAGATTGAAGAGAGATATTGCTCAACTTGGGAAGGTCTTCAACGAACCACCGGTAGGATTTGTGAAGAACGAATCAATTGATATGACAAACGAAGGAAGAAAAATCTTTGAAGAACCACCGTAAGAATTGAAAACGATTGAAGAAAAGATAAAGAAGCACCGGGAAGAACAAATGAAGAACAAAGTTGAGAATGATGAAGAGAAACACCACCATGAATTTTTGAGGTACTCCGAAATGAATAATGGAAAGGTTGAACCAATGATGAAAAGAATTTGAAAGATCTTGGAGAAAGAATTTGACTGATGAAAAATTCATTCTTATGTCAAACTTTGAAAAGAATTTAAGAATAGCTCCGGTAAAATTAGAAGAGTCAGGTAAGATCCTAGGAAAAGACCTGTGGGTTAGGGCCCACTGAAAAGAAAAGCACCGTAGAACAACTTAAGAGAGATTTGCGCCGGTTGAATTTAATGGCTTGAATGAGATAACAATCTCGAAATAGGTTGAACGGATCTTGACTGACAAGACGAGCCTTCTGAGATATCTTCAGCACTCCGGAACAATGAATAGCGAGAAGTGAAAGATTAAGAGGTGCACCGGCATGAGAAAGCATTGAGCAAAAAGAAAGGACTATGGTCAATACCAATGCTTGAATTGAATCCATCAGAGAAGAAAATGAGTGAAGAGTCTTCACATCCATGAGATGGATACTTGATTAAGAAAACTGAGTCCTTAAGGAAAAAGGGTGGGAGGGCGGGAAAACAAAGGCAGCTTGGGATATATGAAATGAGCACCGTTGAGAAGAACTGACAATTGATCTTGCAGATGTTGAAATGATCGGATCCACTTGAAGAGAAACATGCCGGTTGAAAAGGATTGACATGACAATCTCGATGATCAAGAAGGATTAGTATCCATATAGAAATATGAGAACACCGCTTAGGAAAGGTATGGAATCAACATTTGACTTCGAAGCAACTCGAATACCACAACTGAAAACAAGAACAAAGGATTGGCTTGTAGAATAAGCCGGAACAAACATATGATAGAGATTTCGTTCGAAGTTTTCATGGTGGGGCCTACACGGGCTCGATCGTACAACACCATCATGTACAAGGCAGTGCACATGACATACGAAGCGTCCCCGAGTCAGCATAGCCAAGGACTCTTTAAGACACAACGAGACCACTTTAAACCAACCGTGGATAGGCGGACCACTAGACGCCAAACCCCAATTTCATATCATACATCTGTCGGAAAGATATCCTAAGAGCTACTTGAATTCCCACTTATAAACTCCTGAAACTTTTCAGTTATGCAATCAGGTGTTGGGGATACATGGGAAGCATAATATCTCACCCAAAGCTAGCAAGTCCTACATCCAGCTGTATCCATCCTTCAACACATAACCAAGAAACCTTCGGAAATCGTTTACCTCAACCTTCGAAAAGCATCCGTTATATGAGTTATGACAATACTCCCGAACTCCCGCACCAGTACTAGGTGGCGTCGAGGTTATCTCACCAACAACTGCATAAAAGAGATTTTCGATGTCGGCGAAACTCAGGTATTCCAGAACTACAACGATAAAATTGTGACGACAACACCTCGGAGCTCAACTCCCCGGGACACTGCCACAACCCCTAAATGTCAGGAGGCACCAAGAACAATGTTCTCGTCACAAAACCATCGGAACGATTCCAAGATACCCGCGTGATCCTAAATTGTTTTTAGTGAAATTTGAGAAGATAAGAGTCAAAACTCCACGTCAGGATGCCTCACCAGTGCGACGAAGGGACTGAGGAGTAAAAGAATCCTACTCTCCGATATATATAATCCTAGAAGACTCAAAACATTTTTCTAGACTCAACAACGCGAGCGATTCAATCAAGCAGGGGGCTCCTAAGGTCGGGGATGGCTCTGATTACCAACCTGTAACACCCTCGATGCGGCTATATCTCCCATGTGTCGGAGCACGACTTAGAGGCATAACCGCATTGAAGGCAATGTCGCAAGAGGGGTAATATTTACACATCACATGTACTGAATAAGAAAGAGATACATGGTTGGCTTACAATCGCCACTTCACACAATACATGAATATAACATTACATCAACAGATACAATCAAGGTCCGACTATGGAACGAAAATAAAGAAGACTACCCCTAATGCTACAGATCCCCGATCGTCCCAACTGGGCTCCACTACTGATCAACTGGAAACGGAACACCATAACGAACACGGTCTTCATCGAGCTCCTCCTTGAGCTCGGTTGCGTCACCTGCATGGTTTCATCGGCACCTGCAAACTGGTTTTGGAAGTAATCTATGAGTCACGGGGACTCAACAATCTCACACCCTCGCGATCAAGACTATATAAGCTTATGGGTAGGGAAAAGCTATGAGGTGGAGCTGCAGCAAGCACTAGCATATAGGGTAGCTAACATACGTAAATGAGAGCAAGAAGAGAAGGCAAGGCACGGTCGAGAATCTATGATCAAGAAGTGATCCTAGAGCAACCTACGTTCAAGCATGACTCCAACACCGTGTTCACTTCCCGGACCCCGCCGAGAAGAGACCATCATGGCTACACACGCGGTTGATGCATTTTCATTAAGATAAGTTTCAGGTTTTCTACAACTGAACATTAAGAAATTCCCATCTGCCCATAACCGCGGACACGGCTTTTGAAAGTTCAAATCCCTGCAGGGGTGTCCCAACTTAGCCCATCACAAGCTCTCACGGTCAACGAAGGATATTCCTTCTCCCAGGACGGCCCGATCAGACTTGGAATCCCAGTTACAAGACATTTCGACAATGGTAAAACAAGACCAGCAAAGCCACCCGGATGTGCCGACAAATCCCGATAGGAGCTGCACATATCTCGTTCTCAGGGCACACCGGATTGTCCAAACTTCCAGTAGGCCAACCCAGAGTTGCCCCTGGTGGCCACCGGCGGCTGACAAGTTGGACCAACACTTAGAGGAGCACTGGCCCGGCGGGGTTCAAATAAAGATGACCCTTGGGTTGGCCGACCCAAGGGAAGAAAAGGCTAGGTGGCAAATGGTAAAAACAATGTTGGGCCTTGCTGGAGGAGTTTTATTCAAGGCGAACTGTCAAGGGGTTCCCATTATAACCCAACCGTGTAAGGAACGCAAACTCAAGGAACATAACGCCGGTATGACGGAAACTAGGGTGGCAAGAGTGGAACAAAACACCAGGCATAAGGCTAAGCCTTCCACCCTTTACCAAGTATATATGTGCATTAATTAAATAAGAGATATTGTGATATCCCAACAAATATCCATGTTCCAACAAGGAACAAACTCCTTCTTCACGTGCAACTAGCAACGCTATAAGAAGGGCTGACTAAAGCGGTAACATAGCCAAACAATAGTTTGCTAGGACAAGGTGGGTTAGAGGTTGGACATGGCAATATGGGAGGCACGATAAGCAAGTGGTAGGTATCGTAGCATAGGCATAGCAAAAGAGCGAGCATCTAGCAAGCAAAGATAGAAGTGATTTCGAGGGTATGGTCATCTTGCCTGCAAAGTTCTCCGAGAAGACGAAAGCTTGATCCTCGTAAACGTACTCAACGGGCTCCTCGAACACGAACTCGTCTCCGGGTTCTACCCAAGACAAGAACACAAGCAAAGGAAACAACAATCAACCATGGCGCAATGCACAAGTAACATGATGCAAAACATGGCATGATATGCGGGATGTGGTATGCGATGCATATGCATGCTTCGGAAGGGAAAGATTGAACCTGGCCTCAACTTGGAAAACCAAGGGTGCCACTGGAAAGAGGATATGATTTCGGTCGAAATCGATATAAAGATCACCGGAATCGGATGCACGGTTTGCAAATGACAAGCTAAACAAATATGGCACCGGTCTGCGATTAACAGCACGAGACCATCTAAATGCATCAAGAACAACAAGCTACTGCACTCTAACATAGCAACAAAACACATGGCAGGGATCCACTGAAGATGCTTGACAAAAGATGAACACTGAGCTACGGCTAAATCACACAATAGCAGGTTCAAACAAGCATGGCAAAAGTGCAAAAGATATCAGGTTACAGACTTAGTGAAATTAACCACATGGCAGGAATTAACATCAGGAAGCAATGTTTAGCGCACGATAACAACATGCTACATGAACATATCATGGAAAAGCAAGGCCTGGCATGAATCTACTCAAAGCATACAACAAAAGTCCCTTACTGACCATAAGCCAAAAGGGATCAGAAAATACAATGACAACCATGTGAACATAGCAAGTTTCGTTAACAGATTCAGACTTAAAAGAAAACTGGAACATGGGAAAATAGATATTAAGTAGGCATGTTTACGAGCTCGATGCACTCACCACAAGGCATGGCATGACAAACTAAGCATACACCCAGCAAGTAGACATGGCATAGAAGCTAAACGTGGCAAGAACCAACTCGTCGCATGCATGGATCAACTACAACGAGCTCGGCAAAAATGCTTAACATGTAAACATTCTGCCAGGAACATTTTATAGCAAAAGTAGAGCTCGATTGACTCAAGCTAGGGTGCTCCATAAATGCGTACAAAGACATGGATGGATAGAGCACAACAATATCTACAAAACATCCTTACTGATCATGCTCAAAAGAGGCATGGATCACTCTGTAGCAACAAGGATACATGGCATAAAAATATCAGCAGGAAAAGGAGTTTGTGAAATTCTAAGTCCCTGAAATCAGCAACATCACGAGAGCTACTTTGCATGCTTGTGCTAGTCACCACAAAGATCACAAAAAATACATGACATACACCCCTGTAAAGATGGCATGGCATAATTCAAAACACATGTATGGCTCAAGTTCATAGGAGGCACACATCAATCATAGCAAAAATGACAAATGTCCAATTGCTGATACGAACCTGAAACTAATATAAACCAGCACTCTTGCAACAACATTTAGCGCATCAAGATTAGCTCAAATGAACATGGTGCAATGAGATGAAATGAAGTACTCGTCGAGACGAACAATTCAATATGCTACACACCCAAAACGGAGCCACGGATGCAGAGTTATGACATGATGAAAATGCCCAAAAATACTGAGGACTTAGGAGAAAAAGTCAACCGGTTAGGGTTCGTCCAGATCTGGATCCGGCTGCACCGGATCCTCACCGGAGAAGACGAACACGGTGGCCGGAGTCGGTGGAAGCTGCACGCCGATGACGAGGAGGAGGCGGTGGGGGCCGGAGTCAGTGGCGGCGACGACGGTGCCCCGCGGTGGTGGCGCGGCCTGGCATGGCCGAGGAGGCGGAGCTCGCCGGCGATGGAGGTATGCGGCTGCGCGGCGAGCGTAGCACGGTGGCGGGGTTGAAGCGGCTCGGTGGCGGCGCGGGAGCCAAACAGCGGCGACGGGATCTGGCTGCGGCGGAGATGGGCCCCGCAGGCCCGATCCGGGCCCAGCGGGCCTGGAGCGGTGGGAGGAGAGAGAGGGCGGCAGTGGTGAGGTGGCAGCGCAGGATTCGCCGGAGCGGCGGTTGGACATGTCCGGGCACGGTGGGGATTTCGTCCGGCGGCGCGAGGAGGACGAAGTTAGGGTTTCAACCGCGAATTTTTGGAGGGGATCACATATATATAGGTAGAGGGAGCTAGGAGAGTCCAAATGAGGTGCGGTTTTCGGCCACGCGATCGTGATCGAACGACCGAGATGATGGAGGGGGTTTAGGTGGGTTTTGGGCCACTTTGGAGAGGTGTTGGGCTGCAACACACACGAGGCCTATACGGTTCCTCGGTTAACCGTTGGAGTATCAAATGAAGTCCAAATGGCACAAAACTTGACAGGCGGTCTACCAGTAGTAAACCAAGGACGCTTGGCAAGTCTCGGTCCAATCCGAGAACATTTAACACCCGCACATGAAAAGAGGTAAAAGGGAACACCAGAGGACATAGGAGCGCCGGAATGCAAAACAGACAACGGGGAAAATGCTAGGGTGCATGAGACGAACATGTATGCAAATGCGATGCACATGATGACAAGGTATGAAATACATGACACGCAAGCAAATGACAAGGAAACAACAACAAATAACTGGAAGACACCCAACACAACAGTCTCGGGGCGTTGCAAACACTTTCTCAAAACAATAATAATATGATATAACAGGATGGTATCTCGCTAGCCCTTTCTGAGACCGCAAAACATAAATGCAGAGCACCTTTAAAGACCAAGGACTAACTAGACATTGTAATTCATGATAAAAGAGATCCAGTCAAGTCATACTCAATGTAAACTAACAGTAATGAATGCAAATGACAGCGGTGCTCTCCAACTGGTGCTTTTTAATAAGAGGATGATGACTCAGCATAAAAGTAAATAGATAGGCCCTTCGCAGAGGGAAGCAAGGATTTGTAGAGATGCCAGAGCTCGGTTTTGAAACAGGGTGAATAATATTTTGAGCGGTATACTTTCATTGTCAACATAACAACCAAGAGATGGCGATATCTTCCATGGTACACACATTATAGGCGGTTCCCAAACAGAATGGTAAAGTTTATACTCCCCCTTCCACCACAAGCATCAATCCATGGCTTGCTCGAAACAACGAGTGCCTCCAACTAACAAGAGTCCCAGGGGGAGTTTTGTTTGCAATTATTTTGATTTAGTTTGCATAAAGCATGGGACTGGGCATCCCGGTGACCAGCCATTTATCTCGTGAGTGAGGAGCGGAGTCCACTCCTCTTGAGAATAACCCGCCTAACATGGAAGATACAGACAACCCTAGATATACATGAGCTATTCGAGTATACAAAGCAGGATATTTATTTGAAGGTTTAGAGTTTGGCACATACAAATTTACTTGGAACGACAGGTAGATACCGTATATAGGTAGGTATAGTGGACTCATGTGGAATAACTTTGGGGTTTAAGGGATTGGATGCACAAGCAGTATTCCCACTTAGTACATGTGAAGGCTAGCAAAAGACTGGGAAGCGACCAGCTAGAGATCGACAACAATCATGAACATGCATTAAAATTAATCAAGACTGAATGCAAGCATGAGTAGGATATAATCCACCATGAACATAAATATCGTGAAGGCTATGTTGATTTTGTTTCAACTACATGCGTGGAAATGTGCCAAGTCAAGTCACTTAAATCATTCAAAGGAGGATACCACCCTATCATACCACATCACCATTTTAATAGCATGTTGGCACGCAAGGTAAACCATTATACTCATAGCTAATCAAGCATGGCACAAGAAACTATGATCTCTAGTTGTCATTGCAAACATGTTTATTCATTATAGGCTGAATCAGGAACGATGAACTAATCATATTTACAAAAACAAAAGAGGTCGAGTTCATACCAGCTTTTCTCATCTCAATAAATCCATTATATATCGTCATAATTTCCCTTCACTTGCACGACCGAACAATGTGAATAATAATAATAGTGCACGTGCATTGGACTAAGCTGGAATCCACAGGCATTCAATAAACAGGAGAAGACAAGCCAATATGGGCTCTTTTGTCAGATTAACAATAATGCATATAAGAGCCACTTCAACAATTTAATTATGGTCTTCTCCTATCAACCCCCAAAGAAAAGAAATAAAACTATTTACACGGGAAATCTCCCAACAAGCAAAAGAAGAACAGGAAATCTTTTTGGGTTTCTTTTTAATTACTACTACAATCATGGAAAGTAAATTAATTAAAAGCTACAACTAATTTTTTTGGTTTTTCTTAAGGTTTATTAAACACACAAGAAGAAAGCATAAAAAGGAAAGTAAACTAGCATGGATGATACAATGAAAAAGTATGAGCACCGACATTTAGCAATGAGTGTGTGGGCATAAATGTAATGTCGGTGAGAAATACGTACTCCCCCAAGCTTAGGCTTTTGGCCTAAGTTGGTCTATGGCCACGGCTGGCCTGGCTGATATCCATAATAGTAGCTGGGGCCATACTGTGATGCAGCAGCTATCGCCTGCTGAGCTGCAGCGTGGTGACGAGCGGCCTCCTCTCTCCTCTCGTACTCATCTGCCTCCTCTCTGGTAATATTATATCCTCCTCTTGCCTGATAATCAAAGAAAGTAGGTGCAGAGAGAGTAATACGGACCACACGGCGTCTGGCAAAGATTAGTCGATACTGGAGAGGTGATTCGTTCCTCTCGACAAACTGGTGGTGAACCATAGTTGTTGGTGTCAAAACCGGCGGATCTCGGGTAGGGGGTCCCGAACTATGCATCTAAGGTGGATGGTAACAGGAGGCAGGTGACACGATGTTTTACCCAGGTTCGGGCCCTCTTAATGGAGGTAAAACCCTACGTCCTGTTTGATTATTCTTGATAATATGAGTAGTACAAGAGTTGATCTACCACGAGATCGAAGAGGCTAAACCCTAGAAGCTAGCCTATGGTATGATTGTATGTTGTCCTACAGACTAAAACCCTCCGGTTTATATAGACACCGGAGGGGGCTAGGGTTACACAAGGTCGGTTACAAAGGAGGAGATATACATATCCGTATTGCCTAGCTTGCCTTCCACGCCAAGTAGATCCCATGCGGACACAGGACGAAGTCTTCAATCTTGTATCTTCATTGTCCAACAGTCCGGCTGTCCGGAGACCCCCGAATCCAGGACTCCCTCAGTAGCCCCTGAACCAGGCTTCAGTGACAATGAGTCCGGCGCGCAGTGTTGTCTTCGGCATTGCAAGGTGGGTTCCTCCTCCGAATACACCACATAAGAGTTTTGAAAACAAGGATAGTGTCCGACCCTGCAAAATAAGTTCCACATACCACCATAGAGGGAATAATATTTCCACGAATCCAATCTGCTGACACGTTTCGGCAACATGACATCATGCCATGGCTCGGTAATTATTCGAACCGTTTTTTCTTAACCAGCCCCGTACATAACGCAAGGCGGTTTCTTGACACGTCTTGTGAAAGTAGAGATCGTGTCCCCCTTATTACGGGATCCTCATTAATACGGACGTGGGTAACCCAACCATGCCTAGGACTCCTAGATTTTAGGCAAGTCCCAAATAGCCACGAGGAGGACGCTTGATATTCACCCTCTTTATAAAGGGACAAGGCGTTTACTTCTTCCCTCCCGTGCTCAATCGAATCCTTCCCCCGCCTCGAGTTCTAACACCCAAAGCCTAGGTTAGGTGCTTTGGACCTTCAATCATGTCCGGATCCAGCCTTCAAGGCCGGTGGATGCCTTCCTCCGTCACGGAGGAGGATATCAAGAAGTTGAGGGAGGCCAGATACCTGACCGCCGAAATTTCGCATAGGCTGCCCACCCGAGGGCAGGTCATCCCTACTCCTGAACCCAATGAGAGCATTGTGTTCATCTCCCACTTCCTCCGAGGACTAGGCCTCGCTCTGGATCCCTTTGTTAGGGGTCTTATGTTCTATTACGGGCTGGATTTTCACGACCTAGCCCCGGATTCCCTCCTTCACATCTCGTCATTTATTGTCGTTTGTGAGGCCTTCCTCCGCATTACCCCTCACTTCAGCCTGTGGCTCAAGACCTTTGACGTGAAGCCGAAGACGGTCGAGGGGCAGTACGTAGCGTGCAGAGGTGCTCTAATAAGCAAAATTGTTGGCGCTCCATGGTCGAAGGGCTCCTTTCCAGAGGTGTCCGGATTGTGGCAACGGGAGTGGTTTTACGTCATAGCTCCCCGAAGTGCCAAGTGGGTAGCCGCCCCTACCTTCCACTCGGGCCCTCCACCCCAACTGATGTCATGGTTCAGCAGGGGGCTGAGCTGGGGCCCGACCAAGGACGTGCCCATACTGTAGAGCCGCATCCAAGATCTCTTCGAGGGAGATTTCAGTCTGGTTATGGTAATGCAAGTCATGCTGGTTCGTCGAGTCCAGCCTTGCAAACGCCGGCCCCTCCGCATGTGGGAATTCAACCCGGAAGGACCGCGCACTATTCAGAATTTCCTCGGCTTGACGCACGAGGAGATGTATAAATCGTTCTTCGGACCCCAAATAGAGTGTCCGGACACTACCGAGGACGTGGGCCTGAGTAGCAACCGCACCGCGGCCCAAGTAAGTAATCCCATGGCCGAACACACTATCTCTTTTTTTTTATCATGACATTGTTCTGAAGAATCGCTCTTTGACCAGGACTGGATAACAAAGGCGAAGATGATCCAGTGTTTGGCCCCTCTTCCTGAAGGCTTCGACAATCTAGTGCTGGAAAAGATGCTCGAGCCAGCACCTTGCCTAGTACCCTCAAAGGAAGATGAAGGGGGGAATAAAGAGGTGAAAGAGGGCCTCCACCGCTACCTATTCCAACCGAGGGAATGAGCGTCTCCGTGAGAGAGGACAACCCAGGGGAAGAATCTGATGTTCTCTCGCCCCGGGGAAGGAAGAGGACCTCTAATGAGCTGTAAGTAATCAAGAAATAGTGAAGATATCCTACCTTACTTCTGAGGGAAATAACCGAAGCATTTATCTTGCAGTTCGGATCTTAGCCCTTCCCAGCAGAGCTCGTCTTCGGGGGATCTTCTTCCGGAGATGATGGAGAGCGAAACGCCTCCCCCGGACTCCCCAGCTCAAGAAGCGGGCGACCTTGAAGTGTCGTTGCGGAGGGTCTCTCCAGACCCGGCGAGGCCAGAAGACAATCCTATGGCCACCCGAAGTCCTCAGTATCCGGCTCTTGAAGAGAGCCACCGAAAGAGTCCGGCACCGTCTGGTATGTGGTCGAACGTACTGAGGGATCTGTTAGAGCGAGCGACTATCTCAGAAGAGCACCATACATTGATGGGTATGGTGATTGAAAGGATTTCGTCCGCCAAAAGCGGGTTGCATGAAGCCTTTATGAGTCTACTGACGGGTTTTGAGGTACGTGAAATGATGTACATTTTTGACAGTACCGCACATTTTAAGGTGTGCCCTATGTAGATAGTAGCCCCTGAGACTCTTGTTGTCGTCGAGAACGGCGGCGAACAGAGGATCATAGTCCTAGGTAATGACCAGACCGCCTTTATGTGCAGGTGGTTGAAGCTCCGGTGACTAGCCGAACTGATGGGTTTGCCGGACTAAAGCGGCAACTGGATGCGGCAGATGCCGACATTGTGCTTGTCAACAAGCGGCTTGACGAGGCACAGGGTGAGTGATTTTTCTGGTGATCATCACATAATAAGAGCAGCACCAGTATCTTTAATATGTTGTGACTACAGATGGAGCTGCCACCGTGGAGGCCCTTAGGGCGGAGCTTGCCCGAGCCAAGGAGCAAGCAAGGAGTAGTAATGCGGCCGCTTTAAAGGCGACCGAAGAGTTAAGAGCCGAAAAGGCCGCGCATTGCGAGAGCAAAGAGAAAATGGCCAAGATGGATGTAAAGTTAAAAGACACTGCCGACCGTTGCCAGCTTCTTCAAGAAGAAAATCAGGCGAAGGCGACGGGCCTGGAAAAGGCCACGATGGCGACCAAAGACACCCGCTCTGCGATGAGAGCGAAGAAGGAGGAGCTGCGTCAAGCCAGGGATATCGCGGCTGGGAAACCCATCATGCTACGGAGGAAGTTTGCAGATCCTTAGTATGCCCCTCTGGACCGGCTGTGGAGTTCGGCAGACGCATATCTAGATTTGGCACCGAGTGCTGTCGATGCGGCCGAATACTTCTGAGATCATACAGATCATGAAGTGGACAAGCTATTCTAGTGACAGTTTAATGTTCCAGAGCGTCCGCTTCCATTGACTGATTGGCTTGCCGAATGGGCCGAGCTGAATAGATTGTCCGGACTCGCCACGAGGTCTGTTTTGGATCATCTGTGGCCGGAAAGGCCAAAGCCAAACAACCAATTTAGTTTGGTGCGGCAGTTCCTTGGTGCGGTGCCGCGTATTAATGCGATGAAGAGGTCGGTGTGCATAGAAGGCTCGCGGATGGCCCTTGCCCATGTCAAAACATACTGGGCGGAGATGAATGCCACCACTGTCGCGGCGCAGGGCTCGGCGATAGGCCGAGTGGCTGCTGAGCACTATTTTGAAGAAGTTCTTGAAGGCGCTCGTTCGATAGAGGCCTAGTGCTCGAAGAATATTATGTTTGAATGACATGTATTCCCATTGTAAAACAATGTTTTATTAAGTTTATCAAAGCTGTATTTATAGTTTTGGCCGAAAGTATTATGATGCCTCATGTGCGGCCGTTTATGTATATATGTATATAACCTGAAAGATTGCAGTCGTCGGCTTCAGCCCCCACGCATATAATGCGGGGGTGTTCACAGAAGACACATGTTCACACTTGATCCAACGTCTTAGTCCATTAAGGAGGTGATAGCGCAGCGAACTAGGCAACCAGACTATAATGCTTTAACACTTTCACTTAGCCAGAGGAGTTTGACAGTGGGGCTACTATATAGCCCCTGGTGGCTCCGCACTCATCCGAATTCGGGGTGCGTACATGCCTGGCCGGGAAATGGCCCTTCGTTAAGGTGGAGGAATCCCGAAGATTCCGGTAGGTCATCGAGTGGTTGACCAGTCTCACGCTACATCATGACAGTCAATTTTCGTCTTTCTCTACTGAGCTGCTCGTCCGGATGAACCAGGGCACAATCGCAGTAGTTCTCCTGGTGCCGCCTTAGCCGATAGAGCGGAACGTAAGGCAGAAAAACACAGGAGCCGGGAAAACCCAACATTTGACCAGAGACATGATTCGGAGCTGATACATATAAGGCCAAACACGCGACGCCGAACACTCCCTAAGGTATTCGGTCTTTATGGTGTGAACCGGGCCTAGACACTGCCCTTTGTAATAAGCCCCTGGTGTCCAGGTACACGCAATATTCTGACATGGCCACATGCCAATACGTCAGCATCCTTCTCAATTGTACTGAGAATCCGGGGGATGTGTATCAACAAGAGACAGTAAAAAAGGTTTACGCAGGGTCTTAATCTAAAAAGAATCCTTGGAACGGGTCCCTGCTGCATGTTTGCGCCTGTGTCTCCGTTGTAGCACGATGGTCATTTGTAAAAGAGAGGAACTTATTCGAAAAGTTGTCATGCAAAAAGGTAGGTTGTACTAAAGAAAATATGTAAAGTTCAAGATGAGTAAAGTTGAGCCTAATTGCCACTTGTTTGCGCGCGTTGAGCCCCTAGTATTGTAATAAGGGTATAGCCATCAAACCTATATCAATTACATATAACTGCGCCGGACTCGTCCAACCGTGTCCGTGGTCTTAACGACCTGTCAGATGCTTTAGTTAGTGAGGCCGTTTAGTGTGCGGCTGCCGAGGCAGCCGCACGGTCTTCTGTGCGCAAGGAGCACTCAATATTTCCATTTACTATAATGATGCCGCGTGGACCAGGCATCTTAAGCATGAGGGATGTGTAATGCCGTATTGCGTTAAAGCGGGCAAAAGCTTCACGTCCGAGTAGTGCTTGATAGCCGATTTGGAACGGAGCGATGTGAATGGTTAATTTTTCACCGCGGAAGTTATCGGGGAAGCCGAATATAACCTCTAGTAGCAGGGAGCCCGTGCAATGGGCTTCTGGGCCTGGCGTTACTCCTTTAAAGGTAGTATCGCTATGGCTAATTTTTGCTGGGTCTATCCCCATGTTGCGTACTGTGTCCTGATATATCAGATTTAAACTGCTGCCGCCGTCCATCAAAACTCATGTGAAGTGGTATCCGTCAATTATTGGGTCTAACACCAAGGCAGCCCATCCTGCATGCTGGACACTTGCTGAGTAATCCCGATGGTCAAAAGTGATCGGTTGGGACGACTAGTGGCAGAATTCCGCGGTGATAGGCCCTGGGCCATGTGTCTCTGGGAGTGCCGCTTTGTTTCTCCCCTTTATTACGTGTAACACATTGACTGTTTTAACTTCAGGTGGGAATTTCTTCTGTTCCCAGTGCTTTGCTTGCGAGGCTCGTCCACGTCTTCGCTTGGTGTATCCTGCCCCTTATGTTCGGCGTTGAGCTTGCCGGACTGCTTGAAGACCCAACATTCTCTATGGGTATGATTTGCAGGTTTGTCGGGGGTACTATGGATCTGACATATTTGGTCCAGAATCTTGTTTAGGCTGGACAGTTCGTCTCTGTTGCCTTTGGAGGGCGGCTTTTGTTGACCTGGCCGAGAGCTTCTGAATTCGGCGTTTACCGATGTGCTCTTTGGGTTGTCTTCTTTATTCCGGTGCTTGTTTTTGCTGCATCGTGATTTCCCGTTTCCGTCCCTGACTTCGGATGTACTTGGGTCGCTGGTGCTGCATCAGGCTAACCACCTGTCCTCGCCCGCGTAAAAGCGGGTCATGAGGCTTGTTAATGCTGCCATTGTTCTCGGCTTTTCTTGGCCGAGGTGTCTGGCGAGCCATTTGTCTCGAATGCTGTGCTTGAAAGCTTCTAAGGCTTCGGCGTCCGGACAGTCTACTATTTGGTTCTTCTTAGTGAGGAACCTGTTCCAAGGCTTTCGGGCTGACTCTCCGGGTTGTTGAGTTATATGACTTAAATCGTCTGCATCCGGTGGTCGGACATAGGTCCCTTGAAAATTTGCCCGAAAGGCGTCTTCAAGCTCTTCCCAGCTTCCAATAGAGTTTTCGGGGAGGCTTTTAAGCCAGTGCCGAGCTGGCCCTTTGAGCTTGAGGAGTAAGTACTTGATGGCGTG
Organism: Triticum dicoccoides; assembly: GCF_002162155.2. NCBI lineage: Eukaryota > Viridiplantae > Streptophyta > Magnoliopsida > Poales > Poaceae > Triticum > Triticum dicoccoides. The sequence goes on from NC_041380.1 coordinate 415,621,699, forward strand.
GAGATTGTCTCCTCGAGCCATGTGGATATGGAGGATATAGTCCTCAATCCAGACCCCAGGGTCTGTTGTTCTGTCGTACGCCTCTATGTTTACGGGTTTGAATCCCTGTGGAAATTCATGGTCCAGCACCTCATCGGTGAAACATAGGGGGTGTGCGGCACCCCTGTATTTGGGTGTACCGTGGTGTTCGGATGTTTGTTGTGTTGTATTGCATATTGGAGCGCGCTTGTGTGGCTCGTATATGAATCTGGTTGCGCCGTTCTTTTGATGCGAGCCCTCGCGTGGATCGCGTACTGGCTTATGTGTGGCGTCATTTGCCGCTCTATATTGGCCGTGAGGTCGTCTATCCGACCGGATGGCCGTTTTATTTTCTAATTGCGGGGGATCTAAGGCCTCCTCATCGAATTCAGGTAGCAACTTTCGCTTCGAGTAGCTCTTGGTGTGGCGATTACTGCCGTACTTTGCTGCAGTGTTGAGTACTTCACTCCATCTGATTCCGAGTGTGTCTTGCGCAACCTTGAGCCTTTGCTTCTGCTTTTTCAGACTCCTCGAAGTGGCAACAAGCCTTTGATGGGCGTTCTGTTGCTCCGGGCGCCTGTCCAGTGTGATGTCGTCCGGACTGTTATCTTCGACGGAGTCGGGTTGTTTGGTTTGATTCTCCGTGTTGCCCTGGTCGGGCGATGGTTCACCCTGCTCTATCGCCGGGTCTATGTGACCGTTGCTTCTGCCGAGGTGGGATTTGGAGCGGTGCTTACGCCGCCGCTTTGACTGCTTCTCGAGGGAACAACCCTTCATTGTGTCCTTCCGTTCCTCGTCGTCGTCTTCTTTGGGTATGTCCACCATGTATACGCCATATGATGAGGTGGGCGTCCAGTGCCCTGTGGGCAGTGGTTCCTGTTCGTCTCCTGCATCGTCGTCCATACCGTCGATGTCTTCGGAGTCGAGGTCGAGCATGTCGGTCCAATCATCGATAGTGGCTACTAAGTGGGTGGTGGGTGGGTGGCGAATTTCTTCGTCATCCGCACCCCAATTCTGCCGGACATAGTTCGGCCAGGACTCTCCTGACAAGGAGAGAGACCTTAATGAGTTCAGTATGTCGCCGAAGGGAGAGTGCTGAAAGATATCCGCAGAGGTAAACTCCATGATCGGCGCCCAATCAGATTCGATAGGCACGGGCGCAGGCGGTTCGGAGTCCATGGCCGGGGAAGGATCCGGCAGAGTGGTATCACGACTCTCGTGAAGGGTAAGGTCGATATTTGGCTCGATCGCCGATGAGAGTGCGACCTCCGTGGAGGGGTCTATCCACCCGCCCATGGAAGGCGCAGTTGGCTCCGAATTGAGGGTCGGAGTGGTTGCCGACGCGATCTCCTGGACACCGTCCGATGGCAGAGCTAAATCATGTTCATCGTGGCCATGTGGCGCACTAGGCAGGGGCTCGAATCCGTCGAAGATCAAGTCTCCGCGGATATCGGCTGTGTAGTTTAAGCTTCCAAACCTGACCTGATGGCTAGGGGCGTAACTCTCGATCTGCTCCAGATGGCCAAGCGAGTTGGCCCACAGTGCGAAGCCGCCGAATACAAAGATCTATCCGGGGATAAAAGTCTCACCCTGGACTGCATCGCTATCGATGATCAAAGGAGCCATCAAGCCTAACGGCGACGACACAGAGGAACACTCAATGAAAGCACCAATGTCGGTGTCAAAACCGGCGAATCTCGGGTACGGGGTCCTGAACTGTGCGTCTAAGGCGGATGGTAATAGGAGGTAGGGGACACGATGTTTTACCCAGGTTCGGGCCCTCTTAATGGAGGTAAAACCCTATGTCCTACTTGATTCTTCTTGATAATATGAGTAGTACAAGAGTTAATCTACCACGAGATCAAAGAGGCTAAACCCTAGAATCTAGCCTATGGTATGATTGTATGTTGTCCTACGGACTAAAACCCTCCGGTTTATATAGACACCGGAGGGGGCTAGGGTTACACAAGGTCGGTTACAAAGGAGGATATATACATATTCGTATTGCCTAGCTTGCCTTCCACGCCAAGTAGAGTCCCATCCGGACATGGGACGAAGTCTTCAATCTTGTATCTTCATAGTCCAACAGTCTAGCCAAAGGATATAGTCCAGCTGTCCGGAGACCCCCTAATCCAGGACTCCCACCATAGCATTAAAATCTAGATAGCCAGGAGGTAATTCAATATCATCTTCGCGTACATCTATACCAAGAAAATTAGCTACGCGGGTTGCATAAATTCCACCAAAGAAATCTCCATTAAATCTATTAAGATGCAACCTACGTGCAACGATGGCTCCCAAATTATAAGATTTGTCTCCTAACACAGCACTCCTAAGAATACTGAGGTCAGGGACACACATGTGATATACCTCATCTTTACCATTTATGCATCTACCTATGAAGAGAGCAAAATAATGTATAGCTGGAAAGTGAATGCTCCCTATGGTAGCTTGTGTAATATCTCTAGATTCTCCCACAGTTATATTAGCAAGAAAATCTCTAAATTCAGATTTGTGAGGATCCCTTATACTACCCCATTGTGGAAGTTAGCATGCAGTGGTAAAATCTTCTAAGTCCATGGTATAAGATTTATCATAAAGATCAAACAAGACAGTTGGAGAATTACGTGAAGTTGAAAATTCAAACCTCCTCACAAAGGAACTAGTGAGATTATGATACTGACTGCACTTCTCTTCCTCGAAGCTCACGAGATCAGCGTTACGCAAATATGCGTTGAATTCTTCTTTTATTCCCGCTCGATCCATAAAATTTTCAGAAGGCCACTCAGAAGGACGCAATGGAGCGTCTCTTGGTGGCTCTTCATCAGCATCACGCATTGCAAGCCTGGGTCCTTGCTTCCTTGAAGAACCACCTTGGAACATTTTCCTAAGCATTTTTCTTCCTCTGAAAAATTCTAATTTTTTTAGTAACTTTGAAATAAAAGTAAACCAAACTCAATAATATTGATAGCAACTACTCCTACAAGTGCCTAGGGCCTATATCATGCATCAAAACTACTTTTGACCATATAAATTTGACATGCAAGCTCAAGAACAGGGTCACCTAAGTAGCAAAAATTTGCAATGAATAAAGCACTAGAACAAAAACTAATTGGACCAATGGGGGAGTCACATACCAAGGAACAATCTCCCCAAGCAGTTTTGTGAGAGGTGCTTTGAGCAAGGAGATCGAAAATGGCAGCAAAACGAGCTCGGACTCGGGTTTGAGCTGGTTATTCGTGTTTGGGGGAGGAAGAAGGAGTGTATGGGTGCAGGAATAAGTGGCGGAGGGCCACCGTGGGCCCATGAGGTAGGGGTGTGCGCCCTAGAGGGGTGGGCGCGCCCTCCACCCTCGTGGGCAGGTGGTTGGCCACCCTGGTGTGTTCTCAGTACCATAAATCCTCAAATATTCTATAAAAATCATATTTAATTTTCAGGGCATTTGGAGAACTTTTACTTTCGAGGTATTCTTATATTGCACGGATAATCAGATAACAGACAGACAAATATTTGTTTTTATTTTATTTAATATAAGTAACAAAAAGTAAAAGTGGGATACAGAAGGTTGTGCCTTCTAGTTTCATCCATCTCATGGTCATCAAAAGGAATCCACTAACAAGGCTGATCAAGTCTTGTTAATGAACTCATTCCGAATAACATGGAACCGGAGAAATTTCGAATAACACTATGTTACCTCAACGGGGATATGCACATCCCCAATAATAAGAATATCGTATTTCTTCTTGACAGTAGGAAGAGGAAATTCAAAACCTCCAAATATAATCGATGGAATTTTTCCAATAGAATTGATACTATGAACTTGAGGTTGTTTCCTCGGAAAGTGTACTGTATGCTCATTACCATTAACATGAAAAGTGACATTGCCTTTAGTGCAATCAATAACAGCCCCTATAGTATTCAAAAAGGGTCTTCCAAGAATAATAGACATACTATCGTCCTCGGGAATATCAAGTATAACAAAGTCCGTTAAAATAGTAACATTTGCAACTACAACAGGCACATCCTCAGAAATACCAACAGGTATAGCAGTTGATTTATCAGCCATTTGCAAAGATATTTTAGTAGGTGTCAACTTATTCAAATCAAGTCTACGATATAAAGAGAAAGGCATAACATTAACACCGTTCCAAGATCACATAAAGCAGTTTTAACATAGTTTCTTTTAATGGAGCATGGTATAGTGGGTACTCCTGGATCTCCATGTTTCTTTGGTATTCCACCCTTAAAAGTATAATTAGCAAGCATGGTGGAAATTTCAGCTTCTGGTATCTTTCTTTTATTTGTAATAATATCTTTCATATACTTAGCATAAGGATTGGTTTTAAGCATATCAGTTAATCGCATACGCAAAAAGATAGGTCTAATCATTTCAGCAAAGCGCTCAAAATCCTCATCATCCTTTTTCTTGGATGGGTTGGGAGGAAAAGGCATGGGTTTCTGAACCCAAGGCTCTCTTTCTTTACCGTGTTTCCTAGAAACAAAGTCTTTCTTATCATAACGTTGATTCTTTGGTTGTGGGTTATCAAGATCAACAACATGTTCAATTTCTATGTCATTATCATTACTAGGTTGAGCATCATCATGAACATTATTATTGACATTATCACTAGTTTCAGTTTCATTACCAGGTTTTTTTCAGCATCAGAAATAGAAATATCATTTGGATTCTCAGGTGTTTCAACAATAGGATCACTAGAAGCATGCAAAGTCTTATCACTTTTCTTTTTCTTCTTTTTAGAAGATCTAGGTGCATCTATATTATTTCTCTGAGAATCTTGCTCAATTCTCTTAGGATGGCCTTCAGGATACAAAGGTTCCTGAGTCATTCTACCACCTCTAGTCATAACTCTAACAACATAATCATTATCTTTATTATTCAATTCATTGAGAAAATCATTTTGAGCTTTAAGTACTTGTTCTACTTGAGTGGTAACAATAGAAGCATGTTTACTAATAAGTTTAAGTTTACCTTTGACATTAGCCATATAATCACAAGTGTCCAAGCATATTTGAATTATATTTCAGTTGTCTACCAAAATAAGCATTAAAGTCTTCTTGCTTAGCCATAAATTTACCAAACTCATGTAAGCATGGGCTAGCAATTTTAGTAAATGGGATTACAGCTTTATCATATATATAGAGAGAATTTACCTTTACTACCTGTGTCAGGTTATCAAGACCATGAGTTTCTTCAATAGGTAAAGGATTTGGATTATATGTTTCTTCAACAGGTAGTAAATTAAGACCATGTATTTCTTCAATAGGAGGTAAATTCTTAACATCTTCAGCTTTAATACCCTTTTCTTTCATAGATTTCTTTGCCTCTTGCATATCTTCAGGACTGAGAAATAGAATACCCCTCTTCTTCGGAGTTGGTTTAGGAATAGGCTCAGGAATTGGCTCTGGAGGTGTCCACTTATTTTCATTTGTCAACATATTATTCAATAGAATTTCAGCTTCATCCGGTGTTCTTTCCCTGAAAACAGAACCAGCACAACTATCCAGGTAATCTCTGGAGGCATCGATTAGTCCATTATAAAGGATATCAAGTATTTCATTTTTCTTAAGAGGATGATCAGGCAAAGCATTAAGTAATTGGAGAAGCCTCCCCCAAGCTTGTGGTAGACTCTCTTCTTCAATTTGTATGAAATTATATATATCCCTTAAAGCAGCTTGTTTCTTATGAGCAGGGAAATATTTAGCAGAGAAGTAATAAATCATATCCTGGGGACAACGCACACAACCAGGATCAAGAGAATTAAACCATATCTTAGCATCACCCTTTAATGAGAACGGGAATATTTTAAGGATATAAAAGTAGCAAGTTCTCTCATCTTTAGTGAACAGGGTGGCTATATCATTTAATTTAGTGAGATCTGCCACAACAGTTTCAGATTCATAACCATGAAAAGGATCAGATTCAACCAAAGTAATTATATCAGGATCAACAAAGAATTCATAATCCTTATCAGTAACAAATATAGGTGAAATAGCAAAAGCAGGGCCAGGTTTGATTCTAGCATTTAGAGATTGCTTACTCCATTTAGCTAATAATCTTTTAAGTTGAGTTCTATTTCTGCAAGCTAAAATGGCTAAAGAAGCATCTTAATCAAAAACACAACCCTTAGGAATGGCAAGTGGTTCTTCATCATCACTTTCATCAGTATCATCAGATTCAATATTTTCTATCTCTCTAGCCCTAGCAAGTTGGTCATCAAGAAAATCACTAAGTGGCATAGTAGTATCAGGCATAGAGGTAGTTTCATCATAAGTATCATGCATAGAAGAAGTGGCATCATCAATATCATGCGAGATATCAGAACGAATAGCAGAAGCAGGTGTAGGTGTCGCAAGCTTACTCAAAATAGAAGGTGAATCAAGTGCAGAGCTAGATGGCAGTTCCTTACCTCCCCTCGTAGTTGAGGGATAGATCTTGGTTTTTTGATCTCTCAAGTTCTTCATAAGGATAAGCAGATATATATCCCAAGTTACTCAAAGAATAGAGCTATACTCCCCGGCAATCGCGCCAGAAAATAGTCTTGATAACCCACAAGTATAGGGGATCGCAACAGTTTTTGAGGGTACAATATTCAACCCAAATTTATTGATTCGACACAAGGGGAGCCAATGAATATTCTCAAGTATTAGCAGCTGAGTTGTCAATTCAACCACACCTGGAAACTTAATATCTGCAGCAAAGTATTTAGTAGCAAAGTAATATGATAGTAGTGATAACAGTAACAAAAGGTAACAGTAGTAAAAGCAATGTTTTTGGTATTTTGTAGTGATGATAGCAATAGCAACGGGAAAGTAAATAAGCGAAGAACAATATATGGAAAGCTCGTAGGCAATGGATCGGTGATGGAGAATTATGCCAGATGCGGTTCATCATGTAACAGTCATAACCTAGGGTGACACAGAACTAGCTTCAGTTCATTGATATAATGTAGGCATGTATTCCGAACATAGTCATACATGCTTATGGAAAAGAACTTGCATGAGATCTTTTGTCCTACCCTCCCATGGCAGCGGGGTCCTTACGAAAACTAAGGGATATTAAGGCCTCGTTTTAGTAGAGAACCAGAACAAAGCATTAACACATGGTGAATACATGAACTCCTCAAACTACGGTCATCACCGGTAAGTATCCCGATTATTGTCACTTCGGGGTTAACGGATCATAACACATAATAGGTGACTATAGACTTGCAAGATAGGATCAAGAACACTCATATATTGATGAAAACATAATAGGTTCAGATCTGAAATCATGGCACTCGGGCCCTAGTGACAAGCATTAAACATAGCAAAGTCATAGCAACATCAATCTCAGAACATAGTGGACACTAGGGATCAAACCCTAACAAAACTTACTCGATTACATGATAGATCCCATCCAACAAGCCTACGATGGAATTACTCACGCACGGCGGTGAGCATCATGAAATTGGTGATGGAGGATGGTTGATGATGATGATGGCGACGGATTCCCCTCTCCGGAGCCCCGAACGGACTCTAGATCAGCCCTCTCGAGAGGTTTTAGGGCTTGGCGGCGGCTCCGTATCGTAAAATCTGATGATTTCTTCTGTCTTATTTTTTTCTCCCCGAAACTCAATATATGGAGGTGGAGTTGGAGTCGTAGAGGCAACAGGGGGCCCACAAGGTAGGTGGCGTGCCCCCCACCCTCGTGGCAAGGTGATGGCCCCCTGGCCTTCATCTTTGGCAGGTATTTTTCTTATTTTCTGAAAAGTGTCTCCGTGAAGTTTCAGGTCTTTCCGAGAACGTTTGCTCCTGCACATAAATAACACCATGGTAATTCTGCTGAAAACAGCGTCAATCCGGGTTAGTTCCATTCAAATCATGCAAGTTAGAGTCCAAAGCAAGGGCAAAAGTGTTTGGAAAAGTAGATACGTTGGAGACGTATCACCCGTCCTCAGCTCTTGCGCACTTGGTCGCCAAGTTGAACAGCTCCTGAGATGTGCAAGGATCCTCGTGGATAGCTAGCTCTTCCTTCATCTTGACGTCACAGACGTCGTCTGAGAATGCAGAGGTGATGGCTTCGTCCGTGACCTTGGGGATCTTGAGGCGGGTGTTGTTGAAGCACTGGATGTACTTCTGGAGGGTCTCTCCTAGTTGTTGCTTGATGCGGCGTATATCTCCCGCGGCCGGTGGGCGGTCGCCGAGTGCCCTGGAAGTTGGCAACGAAGCGGTCGCACATCTCATCCCAGAAGGAGATCGAGCCGTGCTGCAGGTTCAGGAGCCAGGAGCGGGCGCCATCCTTGAGAGCCATGGGAAACCAGTTCGCCATGACTTTTTCGTCGCCGCTGGCCGCTTCAATGCTTAGCTCATAGAGCTGCAGGAACTCCGCGGGGTCAGCGGTGCCGTTGTACCGAGGAGGTAGATCTGGCTTGAACTTGCCTGGCTAGGCGATGCTACACAGCTCAGGGGTGAAGGCACGGCAGACGGCCGTGGTTACCGGGGCCCGCTTCCGAGGTGTAGCTAGGTCTTTATGAGGCCCGCGCTACACCGCTGCAGGCGGTGCACGGTCCTGACGAGGTGGTACGGGGAGCACCGGTGCAGCTTCTCGTGGCCGCGGGATTTCTTGGCAGCTTCTTTCTTCACGCACGGGCGCCGGGCGCGGCGGATCACACCGTGGAGGTGCGTGCCTTGGCGCCAAGGCACCGTCATGGGGTCGAGGTGGTGGAGGCACGCCATGAGCCCCGTCGTCCGTGGCTGGTTGAGGGGGAGGCAGATAATGGGACGGCATCGGAGAGCCCCCTGCGGCACGGACGAGCTCGGCGACGCGATCGAGCCACTCCTCGTAGAGGTCGTCGATGGGGCGGTAGCGCGGGAGTTCGTTCACCGTGATGAGCGCGGCCCATGCCTCCATGGGAACACGGTGCGCGTGAGATGAAGAACCGGCAGGGGTCAGTGATGGAGTAGCGATGCAGCCGTCCTGCGGCACCGAAGGATGCTGTGAGGATGCCTGCTGCTCGCTCCCCACCGTGCCGGTGGTAGCATTGGCGACAGGGGACGGAGAACGACGTGGTGGCCTGCCGATGGGAGCCGTCTGAGTGACGTGGGCGGCGAGGGCAGCCCGACGCTCAGCTCGAGCACGGCGAGCATCCGACATGGAGACGATGGAGCGACGGACTGACGGAAAGGAAGCTACGGCGCACCCCTACCTGGCGCGCGAAATGTCGGATGTGGGGTTCCGGCAAACCCTTAAGGTTCGAACACTGGGGTGCGCACGAAGTCTTTCCCTCCTACTGGTCTATGCTCTTGCTCGCTAAGATCTTGCGGACGAACTCGACGAACTCGCAACACAAAAAGACACGGGGTTTATACTGGTTCAGGCCACTGTTGTGGTGTAATACCCTACTCCTGTGTGGTGGTGGTGGATTGCATCTTGGGCTGATGATGAACAATACAAGGGAAAAACAGCCTCCTGAGGTTGAGGTGTTCTTGTGCTTTCGGACTTGTGTGTATCTCTGGGTCTGATCAGCCCTCTCCTACTATGGTGGCTAGCTCTACTTATACAGGCCCTGGTCCTCTTCCCAAATATTGAGCGGGAAGGGAGCCAACAATGGTGGACTAATTCGAAGGAGGACACCTAGTACAAGCTATCCTGACAAAAGTGGTCTTCGCGTGCGAAAAGCTTTGGTGGTGACGCTGTCTTGGGCTCCACGATGACCTTCGTCTTGCAGTCCATGGTCTTGGTCTTGTTGCACCGGAATGGTAACCTTTGCCTGATGCCTCGGTACTCCGCAGCTGCGCTTGCCCCCTTTGCACCAAAGAGGAAACAAGGACGATGCGTGCGCTGGCGCCCGCCTGGTGTCGATCATCATGGCTCACGTCACGAGAGCCTCGTGAGGTTAGTCTCGCCTTGATATCTCCGCCCCTCGCGAGCCTACCTGACTAGGCCGCTCGGGAGGAGGTCTTGCATCGTCCGCCTCGCGAGGCTTGGACCCTCGCGAGGGTCTTGGATGCTTTGTTGATGAAGATGGGCCGTACGGCCCAGAACGCCGACAACCACTAGTATTCTCCCATGTAATGTAGTAATAGTCCACAAGCTTTTTGTAACAGTAGCTTAGATCACTTGTATTATCTTGTTTGAATTGAGTGGTGTGAAATGAATGTGCTTGTCTCATGTGCATATGGGTAGTGGTTTCTCTTTAGACCTCACTCCATTCTGATCTCACCCCTCTAAACCTATCATATGCCTCCGAGTAGGGATGGCAATGGGGACAATCCCCTATGGGGATACCTACAACATCCCCATCACCATCTATTCCCTATCATCCCATCCCCATCCCCGTTTAGATGACTGGGGATGAAATTTCCTGATACCCATGCCCCACTAGGGAATGGGGCCCCATTAGGGTCCCCATCCCCATAAACAAATACTCATATACGTAATATGACACCCTATAATTAACATACATAAATGGTGTTGGCGTTGTCCTGCTAATGCTTATCTAGGTCGTATTAACTTCTTAGTCATGGTGGCAGCTGAGGTGAGGACGTGAGATAGGTTTAAGGTTTTTTCAGAGCTTTTTTTGTTTTCGCATGTTTGTTTGTAAATATTTTAAGGTTGACCGCAGTGTCACAGTTACTAACCGGGTCCCCGATGGGTATGGGGTCTGGGGAATAGGATATCGTCCCCATCCCCGTTGTACACTATGGGGAATAAATTAGTTTGGTAAATATCCCCATGGGGATGTTTTTCGCCCATCCCCACCCCCTAATAGATGAAATCCCCATGGGTTTGGCGGGTATGGGGCCCCGTTGCCATCCCTACCTCCGAGACGTGACCCCGCATTAGCTTTCCCACCGGAGCTCACTCAGTTGATCCAACAGCTGAATGCCTTGATGCAGTTGCTAGTCCAGAACCAAGGCAACGGAAACAACAACAACAACAACCCACCGCCACCACCTCCAGTGGACAACTTAGCCCGTTTTCTAAGGTTGAATCCGCCGGTGTTCTCTAGCGGCATCGAGCCGATTGTTGCTGATGACTGGCTCTGCAAGATTGGAAGGGAGCTGACCACCGCAGGTTGCACAGATGTGGAGAATGTGCGCTTTGCGGCACATCAACTGGATGGACCCGCAACCTCATGGTAGGAGAACTACACAGCCACTTTCCCCGTGGCCAATGTCACTTGGGATCAGTTTCAGCAAGCATTCCGCACTGGACATGTCTCAACAGGAGCCATGAGTATGAAGAAGTGCGAGTTCCGCAACTTACGCTAGGGAAATTGTACTGTGGCGCAGTACGTGGAGGAGTTCAGCAAGTTAGCACGCTACGCCCCAAATGATGTGGCCACAGATGCCGCGAAGCAGGAGAAATTTATTGAGGGGCTCAATGATGAGCTGAGTATGCAGTTGATGGTGGCAACATTCACTAACTACCAGGAGTTGGTAGACACGGCTCTCATGATTGAAGGCAAGTAGAAGCAGATAGAGAACCGCAAACGGAAGTATGGAAAGGGGAAGTACAACTCTAGAGCTCAGCAGAAGCCTCGTTTTACCCCAAACTCGGGAGGACATACCAATCATAACCATGGAGGTCATTCTCATAATGGGGGAAGTTCACACAACCACATTGGCCCTAAAAATGGTAATGGGAATGGAGGAAACACCAGTCAGAACTGTTTCAACCCTGCTACACCCGCCAAGAAGGATCTAAGTCACATTACTTGTTTCAAGTGCGGGAAGACTGGTCACTACGCCACCGAGTGTCCTGAAGTAAAGAATGGAAATGGCAATGGAAGCTCAGTGAAGAAGCCAAATCCTTTCACCAGAGGTCAGGTGAACCACATCAACGTGGAGGGAGTTGAAGAGTAGCCTGACGCAGTGATTGGTAAGTTTTTGATTAAGTCATTTACCGCCCTTGTTCTTTTTGACACTGGTGCATCGCATTCATACATATCAAGGGGATTTGTGGACAAGTTTAAATTGCCAACCTTAGTCCTTAGGTCACCCATGTTAGTAAGCTCACCAGGAGCGGAGTATATGGCTATCCAATGGTGTGATCGGTTGCCATTAACCATTGGCAGGCATGTTTTCCCCTCAGACCTAATAATTTTGGAGTCATAAGGATTGGATATAATACTAGGCATGGATTGACTATTGAAGAATGGAGGAAACATCGATTGTTCTAGTAAATCGACACTTCTCACCACCCCGGAGGGTAAAAGGATCAAGTACGTGTTTAGGCATGCGCCAAGGAGGACTCAAGTGAATTCACTCTCGGGAGTTGTTCAAGAGGAAGTGCTGGTTGTGAAGGATTATCCCGACATATTCTTGGAGGAACTACCAGGCATGCCACCAGATCGAGATATAGAATTTTTGGTAGAGCTGCTGCCAGGCACCAGACCAATATCAAAGAGACCATATCGGATGCCCACAAATGATCTAGAGGAGATTAAGAAGCAGATTAAGGAGTTATTGGAGAAAGGTTATATTTGACCAAGCTCGTCACCATGGGGAGCCCTGGTGCTCTTAGTTGAGAAGAAGGATGGATCTTTGAGAATGGTTGTTGATTATCGTGCATTGAATGAGGCGATGATCAAGAACAAATACCCACTACCGATTATCAATGATTTGTTTTACCAGCTACAGGGAGCTAAAGTATTATCCAAGATCGATCTTCGATCAGGATACAACCAGCTGAAGATCCGAGAACATGATATACCTAAGACAACTTTTACCACAAGTCACGGGCTATATGAGTATACTGTCATGTCATTTGGTTTGACTAATGCCCCTGCCTACTTTATGAGTATGATGAATAAGGTGTTCATGGAGTTCTTGGATAAGTTTGTTGTGGTGTTCATTGATGATATATTGGTATACTCGAAGAATGAAGAAGAACACAAAGAACATTTGTGTTTGGTACTCGAGAAGCTCAGGGAATATCAGCTATACGCCAAGTTCAGTAAATGTGAGTTTTGGTTGAGTTTAGTTGGATTCCTCGGACATGTTATATCTAGAGACGGTATAGAGTAGACCCTTCCCAGGTTCAGTCTGTCACTAAGTGGTTGGCACCTACCTCAGTTGGAGAGATACGCAGTTTCCTTGGACTCGCAGGATATTATCGGAGATTCATTGAGAATTTTTCCAAGATTGCGAAGCCCATGATGGAGTTATTGAAGAAGGACACCAAGTTCAAATGGACTAAAGAATGTGAGGCCAATTTTCAAGAGTTGAAGAAATGTTTAGTTACAACCACAGTGCTAATTCTTCCAGGTATGCACAAGGATTTCCAAGTTTATTGCGACGCTTCTCGCCTGGGACTTGGAGGTGTACTTATGTAAGACAGAAGAGTTTTTTCATATGCCTCACGCCAGCTTCGACCTCATGAGTTGAATTATGCCACACATGATTTGGAGTTAGCGGCTGTAGTGCATGTGCTCAAGATCTGGAGACATTTTCTTATTGGAAACCGTTGTGATGTATACACGGATCATAAGAGTTTGAAGTATATTTTCACGCAGAAGGAGTTGAATCTCAGGAAAAGGAGATGATTGGAGGTCATAAAGGATTATGATATGAAGGTGCATTATCATCCAGGAAAGGCCAATGTTGTAGCAGATGCCTTGAGTCGCAAGAGTTATGTTAATCCTCTCATAACCGAAGGATTACCTCAAGAGATAGCCGAGGATCTCAGAGAACTTCGAATGGAGATAGTTTCGAGAGGATTTGTTGCAGCATTGGAGGTTCAGTCCACGTTGTTGGGAAAGATTCGAGAAGCCCAGAAGACTGATAAGGAGATTGCAGAGATAAAGGAAAAGATGAGTAAAGGAAAAGCCAAAGGTTTCCGTGAGGATGAGCACGGAACTTTATGGTTTGAGGACCATATTTATGTGCCCAATGATTCAGAGATCAGGAAGTTAATACTTCAGGAGGCCCATGACTCACCATACTCGATTCACCCCAGAAACAACAAGATGTATTTGGATTTGAAGGAACGTTTCTGGTGGACGGGAATGAAGAAGGATATTGCCGAGTATGTAGTCGTGTGCGATGTATGTTAGAGAGTTAAGGCAGAACACCAGAAGCTAGCAGGATTACTATAGCCTATGCGGATACCTGAATGGAAGTGGGATAAGCTTGACATGGAATTAATCACCAGATTACCAAAGACACGATCAGGTTACGATTCCATCTGGGTAGTAGTTGATTGCTTGACCAAAGTGGCTCACTTTATCCCCGTGAAAACCACTTATACAAGCGCGAAGTTGGCCAAGATATATATGACCAGGATCGTATGTTTGCATGGAGTTCCAAGGACCATCGTATCAGATAGAGGAACACAGTTTGCCTCGAAGTTTTGGAATCAATTACACCAGACTTTGGGTAACAGGCTAGAGTTCAGTACAACCTTTCATCCGCAGACAGATGGATAGACCGAGAGAGTTAATCAGATTCTGGGGGACATGTTGAGAGCTTGTGCGCTAGATTGTGGATCTAGTTGGGACGATAATTTGCCTTATGCAGAGTTCTCCTATAACAACAGCTACCAAGCCAGTTTGAAGATGGCCCCTTTTGAAGCTTTGTATGGTAGGAGGTGCAGGACACCATTGATGTGGGATGAAGTTGGAGACCGACAATTGTTTGGACTAGATTTAATCAAAGAGTCTGAAGAGAAGCTTAAGTTGAATTCGTGATAGACTTAAGGTAGCTCAGTCCAGGCAGAAAAGTTATGCTGACACTAAACGCAAGGAAGTAGCCTATGAAATCAGAGACAGAGCATATCTCCATGTGTCACCACTTCGAGGAGTTAAACGATTTGGAGTCAAGGGAAAGTTAGCCCCAAGATTTGTAGGACCATACCTAGTTTTGGAACGTATGGGAGAAGTGGCCTACAAGTTGGAGTTACCCGAGGGATTGTCAGGAGTTCATGATGTGTTTCACGTTTCCCAGTTGAAGAAGTGCCATGCAGAGATGGCTGATATTCCTCTAAGAGACACAGTGCCCCTAGAAGAAATTCAGTTGGAAAGTAACCTAACCTACGAGGAGAAACCCGTCAAGATTCTCGAGTTTGCCAGACGAGTTACACGCAGCAAGGTCATCAAGTTTGCAAAGTTCAGTGGAGCCACCATATCGAGGAAGAAACCACCTGGGAGCGAGAAGAAGACCTACAGAAAGACCACCCACACCTATTACAAGCCAACCCGAACCTCGAGGGCGAGATTCATCTTAAGGGGGTAGGTTTGTAACATCTCAATTTTCAATTTGGATGTTAATCATTAGGTCATCATATGCATCCATGCTCTTTGCATTTTGAATTTGGTTTATTTGGTCTTTTTGATCCAAAAGACCTTAAGCAACTCAAGGACCAATTGAGAGAGTTGGAGGTTTTCACAAAAAATCCATTTTTCAATTTTTCAAAATTGGTAAGTTGGATCAAAGTGGTTTTTTATTTGAAATTATTTTTCCAATTATTTCAAAATAAAAGAAATAATGAGAGAAGATAATATGACTTCTTCAAAACAGAGGAAATAATGGAAATTTAATTTTGAATAAAAATAAATATTTTATTTGAATTTTATGTGAGATTTTATTCGGTTAAATTAGGGAAAAATTGCATTTTAGCCGAGAAAAATGTGCATGTGGTCCTAAATATTAGTAGAGGACCGTGAAAATTATTTTTGGGATTTTGGGATTTTTATTTATTTTATTTTATATTTTTATTTTTCGGCAAAATTATTATTTTAAAAAAAATTCCTTTCGGACCGAACTGGGCCGAAGCCCAGCCGGCCCGCAGCCGCCGCCGCCTTCCCCACGCGCCGCCGCGTGACCAAGCCGGAGTCCCAGCCGGACTCCGCCTCCGCCTCGACCCCTCCCCCAAGCCGGCTCTTCCCCCCTTTAAATGTCGTCGCCACCCCCCTTTCTCCTCAAGCCGCCGCCCCAAGTCGACCGCGCCCCCGCCGCCGAACGCCACC
>NC_041380.1:415637975-415673686 GCF_002162155.2 Triticum dicoccoides
GCACCGCTGCCTCCCATAGCCCGCGCCGCCGCTAACCGTCGCCGGAGCCGTCGTCCCGCGTCGCCGGATTACGCCGCCGCCGCTGCCGGTTTTCTTTCCCCCGAAATGGTATAAACCGATTAGACCCAACTGGTTTTTTTCGATTTTATTTATTAGATCGGTTTATTATTTAGGTTTTGTTAAATAGTGAACGTTCACCTGTTTAGATCGATTAACGAACGAATTCGTTCGTTTGTTTCTGTTAGCGGCCGTTCGTTTGATAGATTTTTCTTTTTAGTTTTATTTTCGGCCAGGGACCTATCCGCGAATAGTTTTCTTATAGATTAGTCCCCGATCTTCAAACCTTCACTACTTTTTGCTCGTTTATCCAAATCCAGTGAAACCAACGCCAAAATCTTAGTCTTGTTCCCCTGTGTCTAGATAACCAACTTGAACATGATTTTGGAAATTTAAAATTTGGTTTCAAGCAGATTTGAATGTGAACTTCTTCTGATCATAGTTTGAGTTTCGTAACTCCGATTCGATTGATTCTTTTTGCAAATCGAAGCTCTTCACTTGAACTTTATGTTTAGATTTTTTCTTTTGGGTTTTAACTTTCCATCTTATGCTTGAGGGCTTATGTATGCTATTGTTTGTTCATGATAGAGTCTCTAGAGTGTGAGGCTTGCTACTATGAATCACTAGGGTTTTCCGATCATCAGCAAGGCCAGTAACACTTTGATCATATCCCTTTATTACCCAGTTTTTTATGCATTAGTTTCAACCCCAAACAATGCATGAGTGGGATTTTGATGACATGTGGGTATTGGGAAGTAGTTGATGAGGTAGGAACATATTGTCTTATATTCAAACCCTGAGTGTTATTACGTTATGATTGCATTCCTTTGCTATGCTCGTTAACGTGGATTGGTTTGTGAGATTCATGAAAGATGTGAGAGTTATTTCATAACTAAGGGAAATTTAAGGTGGCTACTTTAATACACATCTGGGTGGATTGGTTGCGGGCACCTAGAGCAATCCAGTGTTATCCTAGGATATCCCGGAGTACCCGTCTGATCATCCTATGGTGTTGCCACCCATGCTCAAAGGGATCATAAGATTATTCATGCTAGAAACATCCATGTGCAGCCACAAGCCATTATGGGCTCTAGCATAGTTGAGTATGTTGTGTGACCTCTTTCAGTGGTAGGCTAGCAGATGTAGGGGAAAGTAGGTGGTACTGTGTACCCAGAGTAAATAGTTAATGCTTCGGAAAGACTGTGTCTCGGTCATCTGTTTCTCAAACATCATGTCGTGGGAGAAATCCAACGGAGGAGATCGAGTCCTATGGGGAAAAGTGTGGAAACCTCTACAGAGTGTATACACTAATAATGGTTAGCCGTGTCCCCGGTTATGGACATCTTGAGTATCTGGTACTTGAATTATCATGTTGATCTCATCACTTTACTTAATGAATTTGTTGGGTTATAATTATTATTTTGGGATTGAGTTGGAGGAACCTTCTCAATAATGACTTAAAATTTGTAGTTAATTAAAATATATTCCTTTGTTGTAGGGAAAAATTAGCTTTATACAAATGTTAACCGTAGAGCCTCCACTAGCCAAATATGCATGTAGGGATAGCTGTTATTTGTTCATTGCTCTATGGTTTTATCTTGCCAGCATATTCCATGTGCTGACCTACATGGCTGCAACGTATCATGTTGTAGAATTTTCAGACGAAGAGTAAGGTGCGATAGGTCGTTGTCATGCACTCAGTATTGCCGTGGAGTTGGATGGACTCATTTATCTTCGAAGCTTCTGCGTTATCTTACTTAGATGGCCTTCAACCATATTATTGTAATAAGTACTCTTTTTGAGACACTCGTGTAATAAGTGTGTGATTGAACTCTGCAATAAATCCTTGAGTATTATGTGTGTCAGCAATACTGATCCAGGGATGACACATAAGCACAGAGACTACGGTCCATTGGGATCGGGTCGCTACAAGCCCATCATGCTCAACCATTGATCCATTCACGAAACACACTCACATATTAGCTATGTCCAATACTCAAGTACGATCATATTGCCTCCTAGTTGGTGCTTTTATAAGAGAAGATGGAGACTCAAATTGAAAATAAAAATTGCATAAAGTAAAATATTGGCCCTTCGCAGAGGGAAGTAGGGATTTGTAGAGGTGCCAGAGCTCAAAGCGAAAAACTTAGAGATAAAAACATTTTGGGAGGTGTATCCATCCCACCAACGAAAACGAATTAGACTTCCCAATACTTTCCATGCTTAGATATATCATAGGCGGTTCCCAAACAGAAAATAAACGTATTCCTTTTTCCACCATACATTCACTTTCCATGGCTAACCGTATCCACGGGTGCCCTCCATACCAACACTTTCCAAGGAATTTATTATTTGACAACATAAAGTAAATTAATTTTTTGGCATTTCGAGATTGGGCATCCGTAATACCTTTGCCTTACTCATGCAATGACAAGTGAATAAACACTCATCTTGAGAATAACACATCTAGCATGGAAAATATTAGCCACCCCTGACCGCTCCGCGAGCGAAACAAACACACAAAAGAGAAGTTTATTTTTGAAAATTAGAGAAGGCAGATGCAAATTTGCTTAGAACGACAAAAGAATACCACATATAGGTAGATATAGTGGACTCATGTGGAAAAACTGGTTTAAAGGTTTTTGGATGCACAAGTAGTGATCATACTTAGTGCAAAATGAAGGCTAGTAAAAGATTGGGAAGCGACCAACTAAGAAACGAATAATCTCATAAGCGAGCATTAAGCATAACTAACACCAAATAATCCACCACAAGTAGGATATAATTTCATTGCATAACTATTGACTTTCGTGCTTGCATAGGGTATCACAAACCTTAACTCCAATATTCTTACTAAAGCATAATTACTCATCAAGATGACTCACATATCACATCATCATGTCTCAGAACTATTACTAAGAATCAAGTTTATTTGTCCAATGATTTTCATGAAAGTTTTTATTATATCCTTCTTGGATATCTATCACTTTGGGACTAATTTTCATGTGTTGCTTTTGACAAGCTCCAACAAATATAAGTGAAGACCATGAGCATAATATTTCTTTCTCTCAAATTAATTTAAGTGAAGCAAGAGAGAATTTCTTGAAAATTTTGCTAACTCTAAAATAAATCTAAGTGAAGCAAGAGAGCATTTCTTCAAAACTACTAAGCACACCGTGCTCAAAAATATATAAGTGAAGCACTAGAGCAAGTCCATAGCTCATAAAAATTTAAGTGAAGCACAGAGAGCAATTCTAACAAGTCATGACATAATTTTGGCTCTCTCAAATAGGTGTGTCCAGCAAGGGATCAAGACTTAAAACACAAAATAAAACAAGCAAAAACTCATATCATACAAGACGCTCCAAGCAAAACACATAGTATGTGACGAATAAAAATATAGTTTCGAGTAAAATACCGATGGTCGTTAGAAGAAAGAGGGGATGCCACTCGGGGGCATCCCCAAGCTTAATTGGTTTCTCATTTTTGGATAATAGCATGGGATGCCGGGGCATCCCAAAGCTTAGGCTCTTCTACTCCTTATTCCTACATCCATCGTAAGATAACCCAAAACTTGAAAACTTCAATCACACAAAACTCAACAAAACCTTTGTGAGATCCGTTAGTATAAGAATAATACATCACTACTATAAGTGTTGTATCAAACAAATTCTTATTTTATTCTTGTATTATATCTACTGTATTCCAACTTTTCTATGGCAAAAAACTCATCAAAGAAAACCATAGAGCCATCAAAATAAGCACACAACACAAAGAAAACAGAATCTGTCAAAACAGAACAGTCTGTTGCAATATGACTATTTTGAATACTTATGTAACTCCAAAAATTCTGAAAGCTTAGGACAACTTGAGATATTTGTGTATTGATCTACTGCAAGTGGAATGGGTATTTTATCGCTCTCTGGTAAAAAAATGATAATTAATTTTGTGAGCACAAAAGTTTCTGTTTTTTCAGCAAGATCAAATAACTATCACCTAAGAAGATCCTAAAGGCTTTACTTGGAACAAACACTAATTAAAACACAAAAAACACAATCATAGCAGTAGAATAATTGTGTAAAAACTCAAGAACAGAAAGCAAAAAGCAAAAATAAATTTTATTCATTGGGTTGTCTCCCAACAAGCGCTATCATTTCACGCCCTTAGCTAGGCATAAGATTTCAATGATGCACACATGAAAGATAATAATTGAAACACAAAGAGAGCATCATGAAACATGTGACAAACACATTTAAGTCTAACATACTTCCTATGCATAGGAATTTTATAGGAAAGAAAATTATCAAGAGAAGTAAAAACTAGCATATGCAAGGAAGAAGAAAGAAACAATAGCAATCTCAACATAACGAGAGGTAATTTAGTAACATGAAAATTTCTACAACCATATTTTCCTCTCTCATAATAATTACATGTAGGATCATGATCAAATTCAATAATATAGCTATCATATAAAATTTTCTCTTCATGGTCCACATGCATAATAGTTTTATAATCTTCCAAGATAGTGGGATTAACATCAACTAAAGTCATGACCTCTCCAAACCCACTTTCATAAAAAAATTCATAAGATCGTACACTCTCCAAATATGTGGGATTACTTTTACCTAAAGTTGACGATCTTCCAAACCCACTTTCAATATTATTGCAAACATATTCATCACGAGGCTTAAATAAATTTTCAACATCATAAGAAGAATCACCCCAATCATGATCATTGCAACAAGTAGTGGACATATCAAAATTAGCATCCCCAAGCTTGGGGTTTTGCATATTATTAGCACAATTGATATTGATAGAATTTATAGTAAAATCATTGCAATCATGCTTTTCATTCAAGGAGCTATCATGAATCACTTCAAAGATTTCTTCATCACAATTTTCAGATTCACGAATCTCAAGCAAAACTTCATAAAGATAATCTAGTGCTCTCAAATCACTAGCAATTGGTTCATCATAATTGGATCTGTTGAAAAGATTAGCAAGTGGATGAGGATCCATATCAATAGATTTTTTAGCAAGCGAAGATGCAAGCAAATAGAAGACACATGGCAACACAAGCAAACAGAAGATCCGACGAGAAAAAGGTGAACGAAAAAGAGGGCGAATAAAACAACAAATTTTTGTGAAGTGGGGGAGATGAAAATGAGAAGCAAATGGAAAATAATGTAAATTGCGAGGAGATGAGATTTGTGATTGGAACCTGGTATATGTTGAAGATCCTCCCCGGCAACGGCGCCAGAAATTCCTTTTGATGTCGCTTGAAGCTACGTTGGTATTTCCCCAAAGAGGAAGGGATGATGCCGCACAGTGGCGGTAGGTATTTCCCTCAACTATGAAACCAAGGTTATCGAACCAGTAGGAGAACCAAGCAACACAACATAAACAACCCCTGCACATAGATAACAAATCCTCGCAACCCGATGCTACCTCTTGAGCATGTGTTGGTTTTCCCTTGAAGTGGAAAGGGTAATGCAGCAAAGTAGCGTAAGTATTTCCCTTAGTTTTTGAGAACCAAGGTATCGATCCAGTAGGAGACTACACGCAAGTCGGCTAGTACCTGCACAAACAAACAAGAACCTCGCAACCAACGCGATAAAGGGGCGGTCAATCCCTTCACGGTCACTTACGAAAGTGAGATCTGATAGAGATAATAAGATAAATATTTTTGGTATTTTTGTTGTATAGATTAAAAAGTAAAGATTGCAAAATAAATAGTAAACTAGAACTATAGATCGGAAACTTATATGATGTAAAGTAGACCCGGGGGCCATAGGTTTCACTAGTGGCTTCTGTCAAGATAGCATATATTATGGTGGGTGAACAAATTACTGCCGAGCAATTGATAGAAAAGCGCATAGTTATGATGATATCTAGGCATGATCATGAACATAGGCATCACGTCTGTGTCAAATAGACCGAAACGATTCTGCATCTACTACTATTACTCCACACATCGACCGCTATCCAGCATGCATCTAGAGTATTAAGTTGAAAAGAATAGAGTAACGCATTAGGAAAGATGATATGATGTAGAGGGATAAACTCAAGCAATATGATATAAACCCCATCTTTTTATCCTCGATGGCAACAATACAGTACGTGCCTTGCTGCCCTACTGTCACTGGGAAAGGACACCGCAAGATTGAGCCCAAATCAAAGCACTTCTGCCATTGCAAGAAAGATCAATCTAGTAGGCCAAACCAAACTGATAATTTGAAGAGACTTGCAAAGATATCAAATCATGCATATAATAATTTAGAGAAGAATCAAATATTGTTCATAGATAATCTTAATCATAAACCCACAATTCATCGGATCTCGGCAAACACACCGCAAAAATAATTACATCAAATAGATCTCCAAGAACATCGAGGAGAACTTTGTATTGAGATCCAAAGAGAGAGAAGAAGCCATCTAGCTAATAAATATGGACACGAAGGTCTGTGGTAAACTACTCACACATCATCGGAGAGGCCATGGTGTTGATGTAGAAGCCCTTCGTGATCGAATCCCCCTCCGGCAGATCGCCGGAAAAGGTCCCCAGATGGGATCTCACAGGTACAGAAGGTTGCGGCGGTGGAAAAGTGGTTTGGTGGCTCCCCTGGATATTTTTAGGGTATAAGAGTATATATAGGCGAAAGAAGTAGGTCGGTAGAGCTGCGAGGGGCCCACAAGGGTGGGGGCGCGCCTGGCCCCCCGGGCATGCCGCCCTACCTCGTGGCCGCCTCGCTGCTTCCTTGACATCCACTCCAAGTCTCCTCGATTGCGTTTGTTCCCAAAAAGATCCTCGCAAAGTTTTCATTCCGTTTGGATTCCGTTTGATATTCCTTTTCTGTGGAACACTGAAATAGGCAAAAAAAACAACAATTTGCACTGGGCTTTCGGTTAATAGGTTAGTCCCAAGAATAATATAAAAGTGCATAATAAAGCCCATAAACATCCAAAACATATAATAAAATAGCATGGAACAATAAAAAATTATAGATACGTTAGAGACGTATCAAGCATCCCCAAGCTTAATTCCTGCTCGTCCTCGAGTAGGTAAATGATAAAAACATAATTTTTGATGTGGAATGCTACCTAACATAATTTTCAATGTATTTCTCTTTATTGGGGCATGAATGTTTAGATCCGAAAGATTCTAGACAGAAGTTTAATATTGACATGAATATAACAATATTTCAAGCATTGCTAACCAAGCAATCATGTCTTATCAAAATAACATAGCCAAAGAAAGCTTATCCCTACAAAATCATATAGTTTGGCCATGATTCATTTTCCTCGCACAAAATGCTCCCATCGAGCACAACCCCGATGACAAGCCAAGCAATTGTTTCATACTTTAGCCTTTTCAAACTTTTTCAACTTTCAGGCAATATATGAGCGCGAGCCATGGATATAGCACTATGGGTGGAATAGAATATGATGATGGAGGTTGTGTTAGAAGACCAAAGGGAGAAAGTCTCACATTGACGCGGCTAATCAACGGGCTATGGAGATGCCCATCAAGTGATGTCAATGCTAGGAGTAGGGATTGCCATGCAACGGATGCACTAGAACTATAAATATATGAAAGCTCAACAAAAGAAACTAAGTGGGTGTGCATCCAACTTGCGTGCTCACAAAGACCTAGGGAATTTTGAGGAAGCCCATTGTTGGTATATACAAGCCAAGTTCTATAATGAAAAATTCCCACTAGTATATGAAAGTGACAACATAAGAGACTCTCTATCATGAAGATCATGGTGCTACTTTGAAGCACATGTGTGGAAAAAGGATAGTAACATTGCCCCTTCTCTCTTTTTTCTCATTTTTTGGGCCTCTCTTTTTTATGGCCTTTCTCTTTTTTTCCGAAGAACTTTCCTCACATGGGACAATGCTCTAATAATGAAAATCATCACACTTTTATTTACTTACAACTCAAGAATTACAACTCGATACGTAGAACAAATTATGACTCTATGCGAATGCCTCCAGCAGTGTACCGGGATATGCAATGAATCAAGAGTGACATGTATGAAAGAATTATGAAGGTGGCTTTTCCACAAATACGATGTCAACTACATGATCATGCAAGGCAATATGACAATGATGGATTGTGTCATAATAAAAGGAATGGTGGAAAGTTGCATGGCAATATATCTCGGAATGGCTATGGAAATGCCATAATAGGTAGGTATGGTGGCTGTTTTGAGGAAGATATTAGGAGGTTTATGTGTGATAGAGCGTATCATATCACGGGGTTTGGATGCACCGGCAAAGTTTGCACCAACTCTCGAGGTGAGAAAGGGCAATGCACGGTACGGAAGAGGCTAGCAATGATGGAATGGTGAGAGTGCATATAATCCATGGACTCAACATTAGTCATAAAGAATTCACATATATACTTACTGCAAAAATCTACAAGCCATCAAAACCAAGCACTAGCGCGTGCTCCTAGGGGGATAGATTGGTAGGAAAAGGCCATCGCTCGTCCCCGACCGCCACTCATAAGGAAAGCAATCAAAGAACAGCCCATGCTTCAAATTTGTCACACAACTTTTACCATACGTGCATGCTATGGGACTTGCCAACTTCAACACAAGTATTTATCAATTCCATAATTACTCCACTAGCATAACTCTAATATTACCACCTTTATGTCTCAAAACAACAATCAAGGACCAAACTTCTCATAACATTTAATGCACTCTATATGAAAGTTTTTATTATACCCACCTTGGATGCCTATCATATTAGGACTAATTTCATAACCAAAGCAAATTACCATGCTTTTCTAAAAGACTCTCGAAATAATATAAGTGAAGCATGGGAGATCAATAATTTCTATAAAGTAAAACCCACCACTGTGCTCTTAAAAGATACTCCCTCCGTCCTGAAATACTCGTTGGAGAAATGGATAAATATGGCTGTATCTAGAACTAAAATACATCTAGATACATCCATTCCTACGACAAGTATTTCCGAACAGAAGGAGTATAAGTGAAGCACTAGAGCAAAATTATCTAGCTCAAAAGATATAAGTGAAGCACATAGAGCATTCTAATAAATTCCGATTCATGTGTGTCTCTCGCAAAAGGTGTGTACCGAAAGGATGATCGTGGTAAACTAAAAATCAAAGACTAAAATCATACAAGACGCTCCAAGCAAAACACATATCATGTGGTGAATAAAAATATAGCCTCAAGTAAAGTTACCGATAGATGAAGACGAAAGAGGGGATGCCTTCCGGGGCATCCCCAAGCTTAGGCTTTTGGTTGTCCTTGAATTTTACCTTGAGGTGCCTTGGGAATCCCCAATCTTAGGCTCTTGCCAATCCTTGTTCCGAAATCCATCAAATCTTTACCGAAAAACTTGAAAACTTCACAACACAAAACTCAACAGAAAATCTCATGAGCTCCGTTAGTATAAGAAAACAAATCACCACCTTAAGGTACTGTAATAAACTCATTCTTTATTTATATTGGTGTTAAACCTACTGTATTCCAACTTCTCTATGGTTCATACCCCCCCGATACTAGCCATAGATTCATCAAAATAAGCAAAACAACACACGGAAAACAGAATCTGTAAAAACAAAACAATGTGTAGTAATCTGTAGGTTTCAAATACTTATGTAACTCCAAAAATCCTGAAAAATTAGGAAATCCTAAATAATTTGTATATTGATCTGCTGCAGTTGGAGCCAGTATTTTTCTGCTTTCTGGTTAAAAATGAAAATTATTCTCGTGAGCGCATACTTTCTGTTTTTCAGCAAGATCAAATAACAATCATCCAAGAAGATCCTAAAGGCTTTACTTGGCACAAACACTAATTAAAACATAAAAACACAATCGTAACAGAGGATAGATGATTTATTTATTACTAAACAGGAACAAAAGCAAGAAACAAAAATAAAATTGGGTTGCCTCCCAACAAGCGCTATCGTTTAACGCCCCTAGCTAGGCATAAAAGCAAGAATAGATCTAGGTATTGTCATCTTTGGTATGCAATCCATATGTGGATCTCATAATAGATTCATAAGGTAATTTAATTTTCTTTCTAGGAAAGTGTTCCATGCCTTTCCTTAATGGAAATTGGAATCTAATATTTCCTTCTTTCATGTCAATAATTGCACCAATCGTTTTAAGGAAAGGTCTACCAAGAATAATAGGACATGCAGGATTGCAATCTATATCAAGAACAATGAAATCTACGGGCACATAATTCCTATTTGCAAATATAAGAACAGCATTAATCCTTCCCATAGGTTTCTTAATGGTGGAATCCGCAAGCTGCAAATTTAAAGAACAATCATCAAATTCACGGAAACCTAACACATCACACAAAGTTTTTGGAATCGTGGAAACACTAGCACCCAAATCACATAAAGCATAGCATTCATGATCTTTAATCTTAATTTTAATAGTAGGTTCCCACTCATCATAAAGTTTTCTAGGGATAGAAACTTCTAATTCAAGTTTTTCTTTATGGGATTGCATTAAAGCATCAACGATATGTTTAGTAAAAGCTTTGTTTTGATCATAAGCATGCACTACTAGGGAAAATCTTATACACAGAACTTTAGCAGTAGTGCAGGTCAAAAAAGCACGCTGGTGCAAAGTAGCAGTAGTGCGCCTGTGCAAACCGCGCTGCAGATAAAGTTTTAGCAGTAGCATGTCTTGCTCTAAACACGTTACTACTAAAATTCCCACGGCTTAGCCGATAGGCTACACATAGTAGTAGCGACCTATATCAAACTGCGCTACCGCTACTTTCTTTGTAGCAGCATGTTTTAATCTAAACTCGCTACTGCTAAAGGATATAAAATTAAATGGAAAGCAAATAGAAAGGTAATTGAAAATGAAAGAAATAGAATAAGGTGAAAGGAAAAAAATAAAATGTGAAGAAAACTAAATGAAAAAGGGGGAAAAGAGAAAGGAGTTGCAGTAGCGTGTATCCCAGAACGCGCTATAGCTAACGTAGCAGTAGCGCGCTTTCTGGAACGCGCTACTGCTACTTCTGACTTAACCACGGGGTTCGTCCTTCCCCACGGCCACTTCCCCCAAATCCAGCTATCCACTCTCGCCGCCGCTGTCGCTCGTTGGCCACCGCGCGCTCTCCGCACACCCTCTACACCGCCCCGACCCCAGATTCAACGCCGCCACCGCCCCCGACCCCAACCTCGACGCCGCCATCTGCCGCGCGCCCGAGCCCCGACCTCGACCTTGACACCGCCTGCCCCTCCCTTGTCGCAGGCACCCGAGGTGAGCACGCCTGCTCCTCCCTCTCCCCTACCTCTGCCTAGGGTTTCTTTATATTTTAGTTGCATCAAATTAGTTAGGGTTCATGTAAGGATGGAAACGAATCGGATGCGGATGCGGCTCAAATGAGTTAGGGTTCATGTAAGGGTGGAAACGAATCAAATTTCTAAGATGAATCATAAAACGAGTAAAATTTGACCACTTATTTCACTTTATAGTTGGATAATTGGAATATCCACTACAACTTTCCACCCCTAGCTTCATAAAATTAGATGTTAATTAGGGCAGTAGTTCCTAGGTACTAATAAGTTAGTAAGAACTAGGTAATAATTAGGTACTAGTTTATTTTTATTTATAGTAAGTTTATTTTTGATAAGAACTAGTTGAATTAATAGAACTAGTTAGTAAGAACTTGTTGCTATTTTTTTAGTTAAAGCAATTTTTCCCGCATCGACGTGGATGATGCCTATCCCGCATCCTCGTCATCGAGTCGGCGGAGGATGACACCTGCTTGACTAGATGGGCCATGTCCGGGACTGGGCTCCTCCGGGGTGGTACTGGGAGGTGCTACCTACCGGGGGGCGCATGTTGGTGAGGAGCCAGCCTGTCGTTGACCCGAACCTTCTTTGGTGGCGGTCGCATGGGCGAGTGACGGTCCAGAGGCTCCAGGACCCTGCGGAGGTGGTGCGTCACCGTGTTAGTGAGGAGGACGCGCACGTCCGTCGCTACTTGTTTTGGAGCACAAGTTCTCCAATACCTGGCAGGTTCTCCAGGGATCTCACTGGAGCTATGATCCCGTGATGGTTCCTTCTCTGTGGGTGTCCACCGCCCGCGCCGATACCCGCCGTGTGCTAGGGTTTTAGTTGTATTAGTGATGTTATATGTACGACACTATTCGGGATGTATTAATGATAATATTCGATGATGTACGGACGCACGAGATGACTTACTTTTGCTTATTGAATCCATGCTAATTTGAGTCCTATAAGATATTTTGAAATGTATATCTTGTGTTTCTCAAATAGGATATGTGCTTGCCCAAGTGGCCGGTCATGTTTGCAGGTTACACCTCTGAGTGGCCTATGTTTTTCCGGAGTGTTGATTCATTTCCGTTCCGGCAAATTTCAGGCGCTCGATATGTCCTATTTTAGCAAAGGTCATGCCGGATTTTTCCGTGAATTTTGGCATGACTTGTGCCAGAATATGTAGGAAATATCGAGTGCCCCGGATTCCGTGAATTAATGTTTTAACTATGAACATAGGAAATGTTTGACAATGAAAAGGATTTCAGTATTTGCAAATACTGCAAAGACGAGCGCGGCCTGTGCGACAGAATCTTCCTAGATGATGATATGCACTTCAGCATCAAGCTGGACGAGAACTTCGAAGTGGATACATTAAGTCACAACGAAAAGTCTTTTTTCGTAATTAAGCATGACATTTGCTTCATTTGCTTCAACTTATAATTTAAGCATGACATTAAGCATGACAATTCTTTTTTTACTATTCTACTAGCGTATCCCCTGCCATGCAAGAGTTTTTGTATTGGATAAGATAGGTTTCAGTCGTACTATGGAGGAAAAGAAAGTTTACTTGAAGACCGAGCATGGTTATATTTTCCATGCAAAATTATACAATTCAGATGACTACACCTATTTTGGATGCAAAACATGGCGAGCGCTATGCAAGACTTATGCATTTGAGCCTGATATGGTTATCACCTTTGATATTCGTCCGGAAGATGATATTGAAGGTAATACCAACATCTGGGTCGATGTGCAGACGCCTCCAGTTATACCATTATGTAAGTTTCTCAACCATATTTATGTCTTTGATATTGTTTATTCAAAAATAGTTGACAACTAATTTGTATTGTCAGCTTATTTCGGTGCAAGCAAACATGTCCAGCGCTTGGTAGATAGGACCTACTACTGTCCTGGGGCTGAACTAAACTGCGAGGAGCTAAGTCATTATGTTTCATGGCTTGAGGATCTTTTATACTGTCAAGACAAATTTTCTTCCTGCATTTAGAAATGTTAGTACTGAAAACGTGCGACCAATAGTGTTCGTAATGAACTACGGTCACATCTATTTAGGAAGGATGGTAAGATTTTTACTATTTGTCCTCAGTGCATCTTTTCCAAACATTATTTTTGAAGCTAAACTTCATTGCTAAGTATGTTACCATACGATGTTCTTCAGCAGGGACTCCCGATGAATGTTGTGCCTTATGGGATCGAGACTAAAGGTACCATGCATATTATTAGCTTACGGCCAAGATATCCTACAGATTACTTTAGTGCATTCAAGATTAGCGATGGATGCTTAATAGTGCAAGACTGGACCAAATGTGTGATGGAGAAGCGCATAGAAGTACTAGGGGGGCAACAAACAGATGCGCTACCCACGATTAGGAGACAGGTTCATTTGCATGCTCCAACTTGATCAAGGAGGAGAGCTACACATGTTTTATGTTATTTTACCCAAGAGAGAGCAACAGGAGTGATTAGCTAGCTAGAAATGAGTTTGAGGATGATGATGTGCTACACTATTACTATAATGATAAAATAGCTAGTGTTGGTGGTAATGACTATGATGATTATTATTAGCTAGTGTTAGTGGTGATTAAATAAATACTATTGGTGGTAATGACTATGATGATGATTAAATAGCTTATGCTGGCAGATTAGATTCAAGTGGAGGCAACATGTGGTGCACATCGAAAGTACTACTAGTCCAAACTAGATCAAGTTTGGATTAGTAGTATACTTTTGACATGCACCACATATCGCCTCCACTTGAACCTAATCCACCTTCATCTGACACACTGTTATGGACATAATGATGTAAACCTCATAACTGGTATTGTACCAATATTTGTACGATGGCGCATAAATACACTAAAAATAAAAAAATAAAAAAAGAATACTAGTAGCGATGGAGAGAAAACACGCTGCCAGTAGTTACATTAGCAGTAGCGTGGGAGTGAACAAACGCTGCAGCTATTTGTCCTAGCAGTAGCGCGTGCGGGCACGCGTTACTACTAAGCAATAGCTGTAGCGCCTTATTAGTAGCGCGCCTACCCGCGCTACTAGTGAGCACAAAACCAGCGCTACTGCTAGGGTTTTCCCTAGTAGTGATGAGGAGAATTTAGCACGGATTGCAACAAGGAAATGCAGTCTATCAAAGAGCAATTATCACAATTAAATTCCTTGAAATCCAAAATAGTGGGCTCATTGCTATGTAAAGTTTTGACCTCTTCAATCCCACTTTTACCAATTTTTGCATCAATATCTAAAAACTCTAAATCATTAGGACGCCTTCTAACTAAAGTTGACTCATCTCCAGTCCTATCTTTATTAAGATTCATATTGGCAAACAAAGATTTAATTGGAGACACACCAATCACTTTTAGATCTTCATCTTTATTATCCTCTAGATCTTCCGGTTTAGCAGCCATCTTATTAACTAAGGTGGCTTGCTTATCCGAAATTTGCCCTACTAAATTTTCAAGATGGGCAAATTGAGATTTCAAACCATAATATTCCTTAGATATATCATCAAGCTCTTTATTCATGTACTCCATAAAACTTTTTTGTTCCTTAAGATCATTTCTGAAGAAATTATTATGCTCAAATTGCAAAGACATAAAGCTTCTAACGTTGTTCTCAATTTCTGCCAACCTTCTAAGGTGAGGATCAACGTTTTTAGGCAAGGCCATCAGGGAAAGCAGACACACAAGAGGCTAGCGTAAAGATACGAACGGAAGAAGGGCGAACAGAGAAGAGGCGAATAAAACGGCAAGGGTGAAGTGGGGGAGAGTAAAACGAGAGGAAAATGACAAATAATGTAATGGGAGGGATAGGAGTTTGTGATGGGTACTTGGTATGTCTTGACTTGGTGTAGAATTCCCCGGCAACGGAGCCAGAAATCCTTCTTGCTACCTCGTGAGCATGCGTTGGTTTTCCCTTGAAGAGGAAAGGGTGATGCAACAAAGTAGCGTAAGTATTTCCCTCAGTTTTTCAGAACCAAGGTATCAATCCAGTAGGAGACTACACGCAAGTCACCTAGTACCTGCACAAACAAACAAGAATCTCGCAACCAACATGATAAAGGGGTTGTCAATCCCTTCACGGTCACTTACGAAAGTGAGATCTGATAGAGATAATAAGATAAATATTTTTGGTATTTTTTGTATAGATTGAAAAGTAAAGATTAGTCCCAAAAATAATATAAAAGTGCATAATAAAGCCCGTAAACATCCAAAACAGATAACATAATAGCATGGACCAATCAAAAATTATAGATACATTGGAGACGTATCACCCGACGTGTTAAAGGGGTTGCTAATCCCTTTCGGGGTACGACGCCTCAAGGGGCAAACGGACGTGAAATAAATTTGTAGTAAATTGATAGATCGAACTCTAAATAAAATAAACAAAGAAAAATTGCAGCAAGGTATTTTTGGTTTAATGGATCTGAAAATATATGCAAGAGAAAAGTAGATCACAAAGGCAAATATATGAGAAAGAAGACCCGGGGGACCGTAGGTTTCACTAGTGGCTTCTCTCGAGAAAAATAACAAACCGTGGGTAAACAAATTACTGTTGGGCAATTGATATAACTTCAGATAATTATGATGATATCCAGGCAATGATCATTATATAGGCATCACGTGCAAGATTAGTAGACCGACTCCTGCCTGCATCTACTACTATTACTCCACACATTGACCGCTATCCAGCATGCATCTAGTGTATTAAGTTCATGGAGAAACGGAGTAATGCAATAAGAACGATGACATGATGTAGACAAGATCTATCTATGTAGAGATAGACCCCATCATTTTATCCTTAGTAGCAATGATACAGATGTGGCGTTTCCCTTTCTGTCAGTGGGATCAAGCACCGTAAGATCGAATCCACTACAAAGCACCTCTTCACATTGCAAGATAAATAGATCAAGTTAGCCAAACAAAACCCAATTATCAGAGAAGAAATATGAGGCTCTAAGCAATCATGCATATAATAGATCAAAGAAACTCAAATAACTTTTCACGGATATAAAAAGATATAACTGATCATAAACTCAAAGTTCATCAGATCCCAACAAACACACCAAAAAATAGTTACATCATATGGATCTCCAAGAGACCATTGTATTGAGAATTCAGCGAGAGAGAGGAAGCCATCTAGCTACTAACTACGGACCCGAAGGTCTACAAAGGACTACTCACGCATCATTGGAGAGGCACCAATGGAGGTGGTGAACCCCATCCGAGATGGTGTCTAGATTGGATCTGGTGGTTCTGGACTCTGAGGCGGCTGGATGAATATTCCGTCGCCCCCTCTAGGGTTTCTAGAATATTGGGGTATTTATAGAGCAAAGAGGCGGTCCGGGGGGCACCCGAGGTGGGCACAACCCACCAGGGCGCGCCTGGGCCTCCTGGCGCGCCCTGGTGGGTTGTGCCCCCCTCGGGGCACCCCCTAGGTGCAGCCAGGGCCCGTTGTGTTCCTTCCGGTCCATAAAAATTCTCCATATAGTTTCGGGGCATTTGGATTCCGTCTGATATTGATTTTCTGTGATGTAAAAAACATGGAAAAAACAACAATTGGCACTTGGCACTATGTCAATAGGTTAGTACCAAAAACTGATATAAAATGACTATAAATGATTGTAAAACATCCAAGATTGATAATATAACAACATGGAACAATCAAAAAATGTAGATACGTTGGAGACGTATCACCATTGAACTCACTGAGTCTTCTGGCCTTGCTGCTCCGTTTGCTTTTCATCATGATTACAATCATGCAACTATTCATCAGTTTTATGCCAGGTGTTTCTTTGGTCCTGACAAGACCGTCACCTGGATGACTTCTGACACTAAGCTCACAACCTTATATGCTCAGTTTGTTGCCACTCTTGGGTTTCCTGACACGGGTTTCAAAATCCATGAGGCTGACCCAACTCATGCACCCAAAAACATTGAGGCTTGTGGTTATCTCCTCAAACCTATTAGTGAGCTTGATGAACTTGAAAAGGTCAAAGATCTAAATCAAGTTTCTATTTGGAGATCCCCCTTTTTCATTATCTATCAGTGTGTCATTCGCACCATCTATGTCAGGACCCCGATTCCAAGTCACATCGATCTAGCCGGTAACACCTCATATCACATTGCGGCCTCACGCACGGTATCCCCACGGGTGTCGCCTTACCATGGCCCGGGACCGTTTGCGCCTTTTGGCTCACGTATATGATAGTGTCGCTAGCATCCATATGACAGAGAACCCGGGCCGACATGGCTAGTCGTGAACCCAAAGCGGCACAGACCTATGGAGACAGGCATACATGAATCATATCGAGCATGTTGGTCAACAGCGTGTGAATCCAGGCTGTAGCACTGGGCTAACAGGACTCCGGGTAACCCAGCCTGTAGCAGGCTAGGCAGGACTCCGGATGTCACCGCGTGACATTTCCCCGAAGGGACACACATAGGAACGAAGTGAAACACATGCCGGCCAGTCAAGTGTCCTGAGCAGTAGTGCTGGGCTAGCAGGACTCCTGTGAACCGGGCTATAGCGGACTACTATGGCTCGAGGAGCACTAGACTACATTCCCCCATAAGAGAGGCTGCCAAGGATAAACAACTAGATTGTCGGATCCCACACATACCAAGCATTTCAATCATACACACAATATGCTCGATATGTGCAAATACAACATGGCATCACAACAAAACTCTACAACTCAAGTACTTTATTTAAAGGCTCCAGAGAGCCATACATAACATGTTCATACAGGTAGGGGTCACATGACCCGACACTCAAGTCATACAAGCATACAAGCACATGCGGAAGCAAATAGTCTGAGTACATACACTAGAAAGAAAGAAGGCTTGTCGAAGCATGTCTATCTACATAGGGCCCTCCATGGCCAGGATCACCACTCATCGACGTCGAGGTCTACATAAAACCCATCGGAGGGGGCGGTGTTGTCGTTTGAAAACAGTAATTGAAGCAACATGAGTACAAAGGTACTCAGCAAGTCTTACAACAGAACCTACTATACATGCTCATTCTCAAGAAGGTGGTGGAGTTATCGCAGCAAACCAGCTTTGACTCCTGGCTAAGCTATCCTACAAGACACCACTAGTAAAATAGTTTTCACACACGAGTCCACTAATCACCAACACAATACTCCACCGGGGATCCTCCCTCGTCATCCTACGAGAGGGCCATCCTCGGTACTCACACTTATCTTGAGTCTTTTATTTGTAACCATTAACTTGTCTATGAACTGTATAGGCAACCAAGTAGTCCTTTACCGCGGACGCGGCTATTCGAATAGATGATGTTAACCCTGCAGGGGTGTACTTCTTCATACACTCTCTCACCACTTACCGTCGTTTACACGACATGTACTCGGCAGCCTTCAAGTGGAAGCCCAACGAGGGTGTCGGCCACGGCCTACCTAAACACTCAAGTCTCTAGTCCAGGTTTATCGCCTATCTAGGTTCCATCCGCAGGGAGTCCGGCCGAGGTTTCCCCATACGGCCCCGAACATTGTGAACAGGGTCCCGAGACGCCAAACGGGCGCCCGGCATACCCGGCCACGGTGTATCTACCGCATCATAGCCCACCCCTAGGGTCAGCACTATGCACGGCCGCCAACACATAACCTACAAACACCAGAAACTAATTGCAACTCCTGGACAGAGTACTAGGGTGATTAAGAAGCCGAGAGGATCAATTAAGGATCCCAGTGCATGGTAGTAGCTGATTCTTAAATCACACATACAGATCTCAGTTCTTAGGGACGGCCTCAATGAAACAACGCACCATGTACTCCTACATGGCCTCTCATCGATACCTTTACCAAATCATGTTCAACACATCTCTCACATTACCGACATAATCATTTCACTCTAGCCCATCACCCAGATGAACCAGACCTGACACAACTCTAAGCATAGTAGGCATAGCAAGGTAGGAAACACATACATGGCTCAATCAACTCCTACACATGCTAGTGGGTTTCATCTAGTTACTGTGGCAATGACAGGTCATGCAGAGGATAAGGGTTCAACTACCGCAACACACAGCAGTTTGAAATGTTGTTGTCTTAATGCAGTAAGTGAGAGCAGAAGCGAGAACATGGGATTGTATCGATATGATCAATGGGGCTGCTTGCCTGATGGAGTGGTAGTAGGGTACTTCCCTTCAGCTGGATACTCGGAAATATCCTCGGAGGCAGAACCTACCACGAAAGACACCACAGAACACATTCATCACATGGCAATATGCAACAATATGATGCATGCTATGACATGGCAATATGAGGTGTCCTGCCTAATGCAATGTGAAACAAGTTGAAATGGGTCCATTTGAATCAAAGATTCAAATGGAAGCTTAAGTTCTTATGCATTATAAGTGTATTAGCTTGTTTCACCTAAACAGCAGGGTTAAAGTGTTTTGTCATGCAAGAAACCATTACAGATGGAAAGGTTGAATTTTTCTGATCATTTTTCATGTTTGATTTGGAGCAATGGTTGATTTTATATGATTTTTAGAAGTTTTGGCTATTTTCTGGAATTTCCTATATAAGAATAAAGCCAGAAAATAATTAACTGCGTCACTGTGACGTCAGCGGGTCAAAGGCGCCAGCCCAGGTCAAACCTGACTGGTGGGCCCCATCTATTAGTGTCTCAGCTAACTAATAGAGTTAGTTAGTGTTTAGTTAGCACTAAACTAGGTTAGTTAGGCCCTGGGCCCACATGTCAGTGAGATAGAGTTAGTTAACGAGGTCATTAACCTCTAACAGAGTGATTAGCACTAATTAAAAACTAAACTGATTAGTTAGGAGCCGTCCCCACATGTCATTGACTCAGGCGGGGTCAAACTGGGGTCAACCCGGGTCAAACTCGCCGGCGTTTAGCCGCCGGCGAGGCCAAATGCGGCGGTGCAGGTGCGGGTTTCATCCACAGGGCACCGTTCGAGGCGCCGTTGGGTTCTACGGGCAGCTGGGAACGAGCCATGATGGGTGGTGCTAGTGGTTGGGCTCGGGGTCGCCGGAGATGACGCCGGCAACGAGTTTGGCGGCGGCCGGAGCTCGGGTAAGCTCGGAGTCGTCGCTAGGGGGCACAGAGAGGCGCGTGGGTTAGTGCGTTGAGTTCCTGGGGGTGCGGTAGGGCTAGTGGACAAGGTGGCGCGGCCGTTGGGTGGCCGAAGCCTCGTTGGCGACGAGCTTCGCGGTGGCGCGTGCAGGTGAGCTATGTGCAGTCGCTACGGGGCTCAAAGAGGGAACGAAGAGGGTGGGGAGGTAGCTAGGCTCATGGCGGTTGCGACCGAGCTGACGGCGGGGTCGGGGACGGCCTGCTGCGACGGTGACGGCGAAGGCGATCTTCGGCGGTGGCGGAGTCGATCGAGGTCGATGCGGTGGCTTCGGGGCACGCGAGCGCTCGGGGCTCGGCCTGCTCAACGGAGAGGAGGGTGGCGGAGCTCGTGGACATGGTAGGGCGGCACAGATACGACAGTGGCTACGGCTACGGCGGCGGCTGCTTTGGCCATGGCGGAGGGGATTGAGGGAGAGAGGCAGGGGGGAGTGGACGTGTCTAGGGGGTTGGGGCGCGATGTGGAGGACGTCCAGCCCGTCCAGCGGCGAAGTGGCAAGCAGGAGGTGGCGCACGGCGGTGCGCGCGTGTCGGGCACGCGCCCGTCCTCCTAGCAAAGGGGGAAGATGATAGGGGAGGAGGCGGTGGTGGGCTGGGCCGGTTGGCTGGGCTACCAGCTGGGCCGGCTAGGTGGGCCGCATAGCAGGTAGGTCCAAGTAACTCTCTCCCTCTCTTATTTGTTTCTGTTTTCTATTTTTATATTATTTCTGTAACTTTAGGGCTTTCTTAGAAATGCCAGGGCATTTCCAAAAATCATAAAATTAAACATGGCTACTGCTTAGAATATATCAACAGTAAACATTTTAGTTTATGATTATTTGAGCATTTAAAATATTTTATAGCATTTAAATGCCGAAATGCAAATACTATATGGATTAAGCCAATGACCTTAAGATGTCCTAGAAAAATGTGCACCATTTTTGTCAAAGGTTTTAACCCAAAACAAAAAGGGTGGGCTTTTTAGAAGGGCATTTCAGGTTCATTGAAAAGTTTTTTAGTAAACCCTAGTTGTTCCAGGTGGGCTGGGGGTTCTATCATTCCCATTTCATCTTTCTAGGAAAATTAAACATGATGCAATCACTCTAATGCATGAACTTGCTAGGGTGTGACAACTCACCCCCACTCAAAAGAATCTCGTCCCGAGATTTAGGATCTGTTGGGAAGAAGGTGGGGTACTCGAGTCGAAGACGATCCACCCTTTCCCAAGTGGCTTCCTTCTCGGAATGGTGTGACCATTGAACCTTGAGAAACTTGATGTTATGGTGTCGAGTGGTACGCTCGGCTTGATCAAGGATACGAACGAGATATTCCCGATATGAGAGATTATCTTGTAGATCAAGCGTTTCGTGGTCCACTCCATGGATAGGATCCGCGAAGCAATGCCTGAGTTGAGAAACGTGGAAGACATCGTGAACTCTGGAAAGATGCGGAGGTAGTTCCAATTGATAGGCAACTTCTCCTCGTTTGGCAAGAATGCGAAAGGGTCCAATGTAACGAGGAGCCAATTTGCCTTTGATACCGAAACGATGGGTTCCCTTTAATGGAGTAACCCGAAGGTAAGCCTTCTCGCCGACTTCATAAGTCATGAGCTTATGTTTACGATCATATTGGCTCTTTTGACGAGATTGGGCTGTTTTCAATTTCTCACAAATAACGCGAACCAGCTCTTCTGCTTCCTGAATCATATCCGGGCCAAAGAGTTGTCTTTCCTCGGTTTCTGACCAGTTAAGAGGAGTTCGGCATTTTCGTCCATAGAGAACTTCAAAAGGAGCTTTGCCCAAGCTAGCTTGATAACTATTGTTATAAGCAAACTCTGCGAATGGAAGGCATTTCTCCCAACCCATTCCGAATGAAATGACAGAGGCTCAGAGCATATCCTCCAGAATTTGATTGACTCGCTCTACTTGACCACTTGATTGAGGGTGGAAGGCGGTGCTAAAAGAGAGACGAGTTCCCATAGCATTTTGGAAACTTTCCCAAAATCAAGAGGTGAAGAGACTCCCATGGTCCGAGTTAATGTCCAATGGGACACCATGAAGAGACACTATTCGGGAGATGTATAAATCAGCTAGCTGGCTAGCAGTGATACTCTCACGAACAGGTAGAAAGTGGGCCACCTTGGACAGATGATCGATCACGACGAAGATGGCATTATTCCCTCTCTTGGTCCTGGGAAACCCAGTAATGAAATCCATACTGATTTTATCCCATTTCCACTCAGGAATAGCCAAAGGTTGAAGGGTGCCAGCAGGCCGTTGATGCTCTGCTTTAACACGACGACAGATGTCGCAACTAGCAATGTATTGAGAAATTTCTCTCTTCATCCTAGTCCACCAAAACCTCTGGCGTAGGTCTTGATACATTTTAGTACTACCGAGATGAATGGTGAGAGGGGATACATGAGCTTCCTTAAGAATCAACTGGCGTAGGTGTTGTTTCTTGGGAACCACCAAGCGGTTCTCGAAGAAGACAACACCTCGCTCATCCATGGAAAAACATTTAGCAACTCCGCTAGCGATGTTTTCCTTGATCCGAGATATCCCCTTGTCATACCGCTGGGCAGTTATGATCTGATCCATAAGGGTCGGTTTCGCCACCAGGGTGGATAGGAATCCTTGAGGAACAATGTGAAGGTTAAGCTTACGAAATTCCTCGTGGATAAGTGGTTGACTTTGTTGTAACATCAGGTTGTTACAATAAGATTTACGACTTAGCGCATCAGCCATGACATTGGCTTTGCCCGGGGTGCAAGTTATTCCTAAGTCGTAATCCGAGATCAACTCGACCCAACGTCTTTGCCTGAGATTCAAATCCGGTTGGGTGAAGATATATTTCAAACTTTGGTGATCGGTGAAGATCTTGCAATGATTACCGAGAAGGTAATGTCGCCACGTTTTAAGTGCATGGACTATAGCTGCAAGCTCTAGATCATGTGTGGGATAATTTTCCTCATGTGGGTGTAATTGCCGTGAAGCATAGGCAATTACCTGATCATCTTGCATGAGTATGCAACCTAGTCCTTGTCGCGAGGCGTCGCAATAGATAATAAAGTCCTTGGAGAAATCTGGTGGTACCAGTACGGGAGCAGATGTCAGGCGTCTTTTCAGTTCCTGAAAGCTGAACTCGCACTGTGGGGTCCACTCGAACTTTTTATCTTTCTTGAGGAGTTCAGTTAGAGGTTTAGCAACGTTGGAGAAATTCTCGACGAAGCGACGACAATAACTCACTAAGCCAAGGAAGCTCCGAACTTGCTTGACCGTCTCAGGTGGAGTCCAATCAAGGACGGCTTGAACTCGCTCAGGATAGACAGCAATACCCTTACCAGAGATTACATGGCCTAGATAGGTCACTTCTGGCAACCAAAATTCACACTTGGAGAATTTGGCATAAAGGCGATGCTCTCGAAGTTTCATCAATACCAGCCTTAGATGTTCGGCATGTACCTCCTCACTCTTGGAGTAGATGAGTATATCATCGAGGTATACTACGATGAATTTATCCAAATACTCCATGAAGACCAAGTTCATTAACCGAGAGAAGGTGGCTGGGGCATTGGTTAAACCGAAGGACATGACGGTGTACTCGTATTGGCCATAGCGGGTAACAAAGGCCGTTTTGGGAATGTCCCTGTTTCTGATTTTGATTTGATGGTAGCCCAACCTCAAATCCATCTTGGAAAAGACTAAGCATCCAGCGAGCTGATCATACAGATCGTTGATCCTAGGAAGCAGATACTTGTTCTTGATAGTGACCAAGTTGACAGGTCGGTAATCTACAACCATCCGATCCGTTCCATCCTTCTTCTTGACGAAGAGGACGGGGCAAGCCCAAGGAGAGGAAATAGGATGGATGAAACCCTTTTTCAAGGACTCATCGAGTTGGTTCTTAAGCTCGGCTAGTTCTAAGGGTGCCATCTTATAGGGTCTCCTAGAAATTGGGACGGTTCCTGGAACAAGGTCTATCACGAACTCGACATCCCTGTCAGGTGGAACACCTGGAAGTTCTTCTGGAAAGACATCCGGTAAGTCTCGGACTACCAGAATATCTTCAAGGTCTGGAAGGGGGTTGGCATTTAGGGAGTAAAGCTGGCGCTTGGCCACTCGAGTTAAGACATTGACTGTCTTGCCCGATGGATGAGTAAGTTGAACGGTTCTAGTGGCACAATCAATCTTAGCATAATAAGCTGACATCCAGTCCATACCCAAGATGATGTTTTTGTCCGAGGACTTGAGAGCTATTAAAGATGCAAGGAAGACAAGTCTATCGAGAAGAATTTCATTCCCATGGCTTACTCTAGAAGTTTGCCATCTAGAGCCAGGGGTTTGAATTTCCATGGTAGTGGGCATGTCACAGAATGTTGTGTTATGCAATCGAGCATAGTTCTCAGATTTGAATGAATGAGATGCTCCAGTATCGAAAAGAACAGATGCTGGATGGCAATTAACAAGGAGCGTACCAAGGACGACGTTAGGATCCTCATGAGCCTCCTCAGCTGAGACATAGTTGACATGGCCATGTGCAGTGGTGGCTGGCTTGGCGTAGAAGGTCTTTCCCGCTGGCTTACCATGGCCAACAGACTTTCCAGACTAATTGGGGTTGTTGTTCTGAGGACACTCCCGACTGTAGTGACCCAGCTCTCCACACTTGAAACATGTCACAACATTGGGGCGTGGAGCAGCATTAGCAGCGGGGCCACCATAGGGCTTAGACGGTGCAAACTGCTGGTTGGGGCGAGGCGCCTCAAAGGATGGCCTCGGAATGAACCTGGGTGGCAGCACTGTGCTTGGGATCCTCACCCGGCGCTTCTGAGATCCAGAGCCAGATGAAGAACCAAAATCACGAGAGTGCTTGCGTGAAGCGTCATAGTCAGACTGGCCTGTCTCAGCACTGATGGCTTTATTGACCAACTTCTGAAAGGAGGTGCACTCGTGCAGACGAAGATCGCGGCGAAGCTCGGGGCTAAGTGCCTTGTGGAACCTTGCCTGCTTCTTAGCGTCGGTGGATACCTCTTCAGGACCATATCGTGCCAGATTCCCAAACTCACGACTATATGCATCCATAGTCAGTCTTCCTTGGGTGAAATTGCAGAACTCTTCCCTCTTACGATCTATGAGACCTTCCGGGATGTGATGCTCACGGAAAGCCTCACTGAATTCAGCCCAAGTAGTGATTTGGCCGACCGGGCGCATAGCCTCAAAGTTTTCCCACCAAAGGCTAGCAGGGCCTTCAAGGTGATAGGCAGCATAGGTAACCTTATCAGCTTCGGCTACGTTAGCAGAACGTAGCTTGTGGGAGATGCTGCGAAGCCAGTCATCCGCATCGAGGGGCTCGAGGAATGATTAAACTTTGGTGGGTACAACTTGATAAAGTCATTGATTGACACCAAGTCATTTCGCTGATGGCGTGCAGTGTTCTGCTCAATCCGCTCCAGCAAGCGGTTAGTCTCACGCTTGTTTCTTTCCGCTTCTAGCATAACTTCGGCTAGAGAAGGCGGGTGAGGCAGATTTTCACCCCTAGCTGCACTGGCTTCCCCCTGCTCCAGGGCAGCAGGGTTGCTGCGGGTGTTGACCATCCTAGGGAAAACAAGACAACGGTTTAGACAAGGATGGAACAAACTTAGCAAGGAAGTGCAGAATGTAATGGATAACATGGAATGCTAAGATGTTCATTGCACGACATGGTAATATAGTAACTGCCATATATATATACCATTGGTCATACACACCGTACATAGTTTAGTACAAGCCCATGCTAGAGTACAACTACGGTGAAAGACATTACATCTCATCGGAGGCATTCCAAGCTCCTATACATTATTTTTCTACATCTCACGCGGGACTGTGGAGAATACAACTATTACAGTACTAGTGAAACTACTACTAGCTCAGACGGCTCCGTAGTAATCCTCATAAAAGTCACCACCAAAGCCTGGAAGTGGAACATGATCATATGGGAACAGACAGTCCTGCGGAGCCTGTGGACCATAGGGGCTCGGATGTGGCCTTGGTCCCACAGGCGGTGGCAGACGGGGACCATGAGGAGGGGTGATGCCTCCTACATCGCGCCACTCCATACAATCTGGCAATCCAGACCGCACAGGGTACAGGTCCCTCATGTCCATGTATCCTGCCTGCACCGCAGGTGCAAACCGAGTCAAAGTGGCCCAATGATCAGAACGAGTGTGGAAAAGCTCCATACGCAAGGCCCGATTTTCGCGGTCCTTGTCCTCGAGCATCTTGGCAGTGGTGCGGAGTAGTGACTCCTCATATGCAGAGTGATAGTACAAAGCCTGATAGTACCCCTGTGCTCCAGGAAGTGAGGCTGGCATGTAGCGGAAGTCGGTGTTCTGAAGCAAGGCAGTCCTGGCTCGAATGATAGTCATCATTGAGTAAGCTGCATCCTGCACAGACAACTCAATAGTGACCCCAAGTCCATAGGAACAGTGAAGGGGTTCAGTCGCTCCAGGATAAGAGGGGTATATCCTGACGGTACAAAGGTACTGGCTCTGGTTGAAATCTCGGAACTGCTCCTCGACGGTATATTCTGGATACCACCGATAGCCTAACTCGACCATCACTCGAACCAACATGGCCGTGTGACTGGGTACATCGAGGCACCGGGTCGGACGAACCACTTGGTTCTGGGAACGGGTGGCCATCTGAAAGCATAGAATAATGCAAAGGCATTAGAATTTTCTAGGGGAAATCGGACAGCATAACGGCTGTAAATGCTCAGAAAAAGATTTGAGACATCCACAACAGTTTGCAATACCACTCAACAACATCATATCAAGGTTCTGATTCAACTGACAACATACTAAAAGTAGTAGAAACTGTACTGAGGCTTGTAACAACAATCCTATAAGCTACTATAGATTAGTAATACGTGAACCTGATAGAAAGAAGAGAGCCTAGTCCTTAACCCACGTAGAATGAGAATAGAATGACTCAGATCAGAGGGCATAAGGTAAAGGAGTAAAAGAGCCTTACGTTCCCTCCCACAATCAATTCCCCTACATATAACTAAAGCATTTCTAGACTTGACATCGACCAGTTTGGCTCAACGAACCTACAGGCAGTCCTGCTCTGATGCCAACGCTGTCAGGACCCCGATTCCAAGTCACATCGATCTAGCCGGTAACACCTCATATCACATTGCGGCCTCACGCACGGTATCCCCATGGGTGTCGCCTTACCATGGCCTGGGA
The DNA here is from genome assembly GCF_002162155.2 of Triticum dicoccoides. Lineage (NCBI taxonomy): Eukaryota > Viridiplantae > Streptophyta > Magnoliopsida > Poales > Poaceae > Triticum > Triticum dicoccoides. The sequence continues at coordinate 415,665,676 of NC_041380.1, forward strand.
CCATTTGCGCCTTTTGGCTCATGTATATGATAGTGTTGCTAGCATCCATATGACAGAGAACCCGGGCCGACATGGCTAGTCGTGAACCCAAATCGGCACAGACCTATGGAGACAGGCATACATGAATCATATCGAGCATGTCGGTCAACAGCGTGTGAATCCGGGCTGTAGCACTGGGCTAACAGGACTCCGGGTAACCCGGGTTGTAGCAGGCTAGGCAGGACTCCGGATGTCACCGCGTGACATTTCCCCGAAGGGACAGACATAGGAATGAAGTGAAACACATGCCGGCCAGTCAAGTGTCCTGAGCAGTAGTGCTGGGCTAGCAGGACTCCGGTGAACCGGGCTGTGGCGGACTACTATGGCTCGAGGAGCACTAGACTACATTTCCCCATAAGAGAGGCTGCCAAGGATAAACAACTAGATTGTCGGATCCCACACATACCAAGCATTTCAATCATACACACAATATGCTCGATATGTGCAAATACAACATGGCATCACAACAAAACTCTACAACTCACGTACATTATTTAAAGGCTCCAGAGAGCCATACATAACATGTTCATACAGGTAGGGGTCACATGACCCGACACTCAAGTCATACAAGCATACAAGCACATGCGGAAGCAAATAGTCTGAGTACAGACACTAGAAAGAAAGAAGGCTTGTCGAAGCATGTCTATCTACATAGGGCCCTCCATGGCCAGGATCACCACTCATCGACGTCGAGGTCTACATAAAACCCATCGGAGGGGGCGGTGTTGTCGTCTGAAAACAGTAATTGAAGCAACATGAGTACAAAGGTACTCAGCAAGTCTTACAACAGAACCTACTATACATGCTCATTCTCAAGAAGGTGGTGGAGTTATCATAGCAAGCCAGCTTTGACTCTTGGCTAAGCTATCCTACGAGACACCACTAGTAAAATAGTTTTCGCACATGAGTCCACTAATCACCAACACAATACTCCACCGGGGATCCTCCCTCGTCATCCTACGAGAGGGCCATCCTCGGTACTCACACTTATCTTGAGTCTTTTAGTAGTAACCATTAACTTGTCTATGAACTGTATAGGCAACCAAGTAGTCCTTTACCGCGGACGCGGCTATTCGAATAGATGATGTTAACCCTACAGGGGTGTACTTCTTCATACACGCTCTCACCACTTACCGTCGTTTACACGACATGTACTCGACAACCTTCAAGCGGAAGCCCAACGAGGGTGTCGGCCACGGCCTACCTAAACACTCAAGTCTCTAGTCCAGGTTTATCGCCTATCCAGGTTCCATCCGCAGGGAGTCCGGCCGTGGTTTCCACATACAGCCCCGAACGATGTGAACAGGGTCCCGAGACGCCAAACGGGCGCCCGGCATACCCGGCCACGGTTTATTTACCACATCATAGCCCACCCCTAGGGTCAGCGCTACGCACGGCCGTCAACACATAACCTACAAACACCAGAAACTAATTGCAACTCCTGGACAGAGTACTAGGGTGATTAAGAAGCCGAGAGGGTCAATTAAGGATCCCAATGCATGGTAGTAGCTTATTCTTAAATCACACACACATATCTCAGTTCTTAGGGACGGCCTCAATGAAACAACCCACCATGTACTCCTACATGGCCTCTCATCGATACCTTTACCAAATCATGTTCAACACATCTCTCACATTACTGACATAATCATTTCACTCTAGCCCATCACCCAGATGAACCAGACTAGACACAACTCTAAGCATAGCAGGCATAGCAAGGTAGGAAACACATACATGGCTCAATCAACTCCTACACATGCTAGTGGGTTTCATCTAGTTACTGTGGCAATGACAGGTCATGCAGAGGATAACGGTTCAACTACCGCAGCACACAGCAGTTTGAAACGTTGTTGACTTAATGTAGTAAGTGAGAGCAGAAGCGAGAACATGGGATTGTATCGATATGATCAATGGGGCTGCTTGCCTGATGGAGTGGTAGTAGGGTACTGCCCTTCAGCTGGATACTCGGAAATATGCTCGGAGGTAGAACCTACCTCGAAAGGCACCACAGAAAACATTCATCACATGGCAATATGCAACAATATGATGCATGCTATTACATGGCAATATGAGGTGTCCTGCCTAATGCAATGTGAAACAAGTTGAAATGGGTCCATTTGAATCAAAGATTCAAATGGAAGCTTAAGTTCTCATGCATTATAAGTGTATTAGCTTGTTTCACCTAAATAGCAAGGTTAAATTATTTTGTCATGAATGAAACAATTACAGATGGAAAGATTGAATTTTTCTGATCATTTTTCATATATAATTTGTTTGATTTGGAGCTATAGTTGACTTTCTATGATTTTTAGAAGTTTTTGCTATTTTCTGGAATTTCCTATATAAGAATAAATGCAGAAAATAAATAACCGCGTCAGCATTGCGTCACTGTGACATCAGCGGGTCAAAGGCGCCAGCCCAGGTCAAACCTGACTGGTGGGCCCAATCTGTCAGTGTCTAAGCTAACTAACAGAGTTAGTTAGTGTTTAGTTAACCCTAAACTAGGTTAGTTAGGCACTGGGCCCACATGTCAGTGAGATAGAGTTAGTTAACGAGGTCATTAACCTCTAACATAGTGATTAGCACTAATTAAAAACTAAACTGATTAGTTAGGAGCCGGCCCCACATGTCATTGACTCAGGCGGGGTCAAACTGGGGTCAACCCGGGTCAAACTCGCCGGCGTTTAGCTGCCGGCGAGGCCAAACGCGGCGGTGCAGGTGCGGGTTTCATCTACAGGGCACCGTTCGAGGCGCCGTTGGGTTCTACGGGCAGCTGGGAATGAGACGCGGCGGGTGGTGCTAGTGGTTGGGCTCGGGGTCGTCGGAGATGACGCCGGCGACGAGTTTGGCGGCGGCCGGAGCTCGGGTGAGCTCGGACTCATCGCTAGGGGGCATAGAGAGGCGCGTGGCTTAGTGCGTTGAGTTCCTGGGGGTGCGGTAGGGCTAGTGGACAAGGTGGCATGGTCGTTGGGTGGCCGGAGCCTCGTCGGCGACGAGCTCCGCGGCGGCGTATGCGGGTGAGCTACGTGCAGTCGCTACGGGGCTCGAGAGAGGGAACGGAGAGGGTGGGGAGGTAGCTAGGCTCACGACGGTTGCGACGGAGCTGACGGCGAGGTCGGGGATGGCCTGCTGTGACGGTGACGGCGGAGGCGATCTCCGGCGGTGGCGGAGTCGGGTGAGGTCGATGCGGTGGCTTCGGGGCACGCGAGCGCTCGGGGCTCGGCCTGCTCGACGGAGAGGAGGGTGGCGGAGCTCGTGGACATGGTAGGGCGGCGCAGAGACGACAGTGGCTACGGCTACGGCGGCGGAATGGCGGCGGCTGCTTCGGCCATGGCAGAGGGGGACGAGAGAGAGAGAGGCAAGGGGGAGTGGACGTGTCCAGGGGGGCGGGGGCGCGACGTGGAGGTCGTCCGGCACGTCCAGCGGCGAAGCGGCAAGTAGGAGGTGGCGCACGGCGGTGCGCGCGCGTCGGGCACGCGCCCGTCCTCCTGGCAAAGGGGGAAGATGACAGGGAGGAGGCGGTGGTGGGCTGGGCCGGTTGGCTGGGCACTACTAGGAAAAGGCCTACTAATGGCGCACCAGTTTTGCCTCCTAATGGCGCATCACTGGTGCGCCATTAGTAGCACGCCACTAGTATTTTTTACTAATGGCGCACCACGGGTGCGCCATTAGTATCTGGTATACTAATGGCGCACCACCCAGTGTGCCATTTGTATATAACACCATGCGCCATTAGTGTGCCTCCCAGGGGCCATATTTAACCATGTGCTTTGGCACACTAATGGCGCACTATGGATGGATGCGCCATTAGTATACTTGGCATACTAATGGCGCACTCTGTAGTGAGACGCCATTAGTATGAATATTAGTTTTTTTTTTACTTTTCTGATTTTTGCACATGTTACAAAATATATTATTTGACAGAATATAGACAGTAGCACACAGCAACAGCAGATTCATCGAATACAATAGAAGATTAGTTTCCGAATACAATTCATCATATTAGTCTCCAAATTCAAAAGACCAAACAAAGATAAAACATTACAAGTCTCGAGACCGCGAGTATCGAGTTTGTCGGAAGTAATACTAATCCTAACAAGTCCTACTAATCATCATCATACAACTTCTACTCGTTATTCATAACAAGTCATACGATCATCATCTTGATAGTCATCGAACCAACCCTACTTAATTGTTCTTAGCACATGATCTTCAGTATTAGGCAGGACCTAAATACCCTATTTAAGCTAAAATAGCATAAAACAATATAGACCCTGACTCTCCATTATGGACAATGGAGAACATCCTGTCTCCAATTCTTGCGCTTCGCTTCCTTTTGCTTCCAAGAAGCTCCTTACGACTGTCCATACATTTTTTCCATCCTTTGATTTTCATGTCTCCACTTCTTTTAGAAATCTCGTATGGACAGTTGAGATTCGTAGGACGACCTGGCTGTATGTTCAAAACATTAACACTACCTTTCAGATACATCATATGAGGCACACAATTCTCTGGGATTATCTGTTGAAAAACATAGTAATAACTTCATAGTTAGCAATGATGTACTAGTTTTAGAAGTATGCAAAAGATGCACGGATGTCGTAATAGTAAAAATCTTACCAGGGTATCTCCATGGTAGTTACCGTAGTTGAACACATGCACTAGTGGCACGTATTTACCATAATGTTGAGGAGTTTGATTGTGGATAGTGTAATTCTCAATGTCAGTACAAAATCCGACCAGATGATTTTTCTCCTTGTAAGTTGTTAATTCGGAGCCATCAGTGTAGTGGGTTTTGTCTACCATCTCCCGCACATTCTTCGAACAATAAAAATAAGCTGTTAATGGAAATAAGATGTCAACTATTTTGAAATAAACAATATAAATTAGCTAATAACTATGTTTGAGAAACTCACATAGCGGTAGAACTGGAGGCGTATCAACAAGGACCCAAATTTCCATATTGTCTTGGTTGATGTCAGGATTACCAAGATCCATGGTGATAAGCATACCCTCATCAAAACCATACATCTTGCAAAATGCTTCCCAATTTTTGCAACCAAAATGGGTTACGCTCTTAGAATTATATAGATTTACTTCAAAGTCCACATCGTGATGAGTCCTTAGGTGAATTTTCTTTGTTTCAGAAATTTCATGGTCTTCAAAATCCATCCTCTCCAAGACATAGCGTCTTGCATGGCATGGGATAAGCTATACTCGAATTGTAAAAGATGAAAATTACACGTTGAAATAGTTGAAGTCATGCTTAATTATTAAAATAACACTTGTCGTCATTGTGTACCGTTTCAACTTCGAAGGTCTCCTCGAGCTTAATGCTGAAGCGCCGATCATCGTCCAGGTGAGGCATGTCGCATAGACCTCGATCGTCGTGGCACCAGTCGCACTCCGCCGGGAGACTTTCATCGTCCGATGATGATGATGACATATCCTACGTTCATAATTCAAAACTACATCATTTAGGGTTTGTCAACACTGAGGCATCCTAAAAGCTAAGCTTTTATCATTTAGGGTTTGTCGATGCTGAGGCACCCTAAAAGCCTAAGCTTTCATCATTTAGGTTCTTATCGACACCGAGGCACCCTAAAAGCCAAGGTTTTATCATTTAGGGTTTGTCGACGTCGAGGCACCCTAAAAGCCTAAGCTTTCATCATTTAGGTTTTGTCGATGCCGAGGCACCCTAAAAGCCTAAGCGTACATCATTTAGGTTCTCATCGACACCATGGCACCCTATAGAAGCCAAGTTAAGTTTTCATCATTTAGGGTTTATCGATGCCGAGGCACCCTAGGTTGGGCCTAATCACTTGGCTCTATTGCCACCTATGTTGGGTTTATCATCTAAGGTTTATCGATGCTAACGAGAATTCTAAGTTGGGCCTAATCACTTGGCTCTATTGCCACCTATGGTTTAATGCAGCAAGAATGGCGGGGCAGTTGATCCTACTTAACTAAGTACTAAGATACCCCGGCCCATGCATTAGTCGCAAGTACCCCATATGTCCTATTTTTAGCAAAGTCATGCTAAAATTCATGGAAAATTTCGGCATGACCTTTGCTGAAAATAGGACATATGGAGTACCCGAATTTGCTGGAATGGAAGTTAATCGACATTCCGGCAAACTCAAGGGCCTCTCGGGGTACAGCAGCAGCATCACAAGTTGACAAAATTCCCATGTAGTACAGGAGCAGCATCACAAGTAGTACCAATGAACATATAGTCCATCAACTTGAAAAAGCTGAAGTTCTCAGCATGAAGTAAACAGGAGTATCCAGAATAGTTATTTGCTTGATCTCAAGTTTGACATATACGATAGTGATAGATGTAAGGAGCAGAACAATGCCAAAGCCACAACCTCAAATCAGGAACAAATAAAAACACAAACTACAAATTGATGCGATCTAAATATACTTTTCCCTTACAATAAAATAGCACTGTGATTTACAATGTAATACTCCAAGCTGAGCTGAATATTTTCAAAGGTAGGACTATTTAGTTCATGAAACATAACATAAAATTTTGTTTCCTCTTGTTCAGTAATAATTAGTTTTTTTAATGAATAACAATGGCATTTGATTTCTGCTGGTTTATTTAGAAACAACAGATCCCCAACTCAAAAAACCAGAATCCTGGAACACTTCAGGAGCACTTGAATTTCAAATTCTGTTGGTTTCTGTTGTTTATATTTAAATAAACAGCGCAACTTCAGTAACATGGAACTAAGAGCAGAATAGTTATTTGGGGCACTAGCTAGCCAGACACCACCAATTATCAAACTTAGTTGTTAGCTGAATATTTCAAAGCAGACTTAGGTACAGATGTCACCCATACTACCTTGGTTGGAATAGTCAATGCAATCTACTAGGACAGTAATAAGGCATGCATTTACAAGTTTAAGAAAAGTCTATAGATCTTGCTTCAGTTAATCTGCAAGGAAGCCTATAGATCTTGCTCGAATGCAGTAGCAAACTGAAGAGGAAAAACTGATGATTACTGTGAATAACAATGTACAGTAGCAAACTCAAACTGAATCCAGTAACCATCTGAATTTACAGTAGATTTTTACTCCAAGTTCAAGCCCAAACATCTGAATTACTTTAGCTAAGACTGTACATTTTTGAACTTGTTTCAATTGGAAACCTCGACGGTGCACCAGGTGGAAGAGGAGAGCAGCAGGGGGAGAGGGGAAGCTCACCGGGTGGCACAAGGAGGCCGGCGAGAGCTTAGTAGCAGCAGAGGGTGGCTGTGCCCGAGGGGGAAGACGAGGGCGATGCAGCGGAGACGAGCTCGAGGCCGGGGTCGAGGAGGACGAAGCGGAGCTCGTGGACTTGCCGCCGAGGTGCGGGGACGGCGAAGGCCGCGGCTAACACGGCGACGAGGCTCGGGATCTGGCGGAGAAGGCGAGCGGGGGAGAGGGCGAGAGGGCGAGCACGGTGGCGCGGCTATGGCGTCGGTCGGGCGGCAGAAGGAGGGGGCGCGCATGAGGATGTGGCGAGGGGGGGATCGAAGTGGATCTGGCAAGGGAGGGACGAAGGGATCGGTCGAATTAGCAATGGCGCACCCCAGAGCGGTGCGCCATAAGTAATCTTTTTTTGATAGCAATGGCGCACCACCCAGAGGTGCGCCATAAGTAACTTTTTTTGCATAAGTAATTTATTATTATTATTTTTTGTTGCATCTAATAATTTTTTAGAAAATGCATATGAATATGAAACAGTAATAATTTTTTTATAAAAACAGTAATATTTTTTAAAAAATATCATCAAATTTGTTATTTGAAAATATTTATGAATCGAAAAAATATCATCAAATTTATTATTTGAAAATATCATCAAATTTGTTATTTGAAAATATAAAAAAATTTGTTTTTTTTGGATTTTTAGTTGCATTCATTTGTGACGGTGGAGCGGGGGAGGGTGCAGGGGATCGGTGGGGTAGGGTGCGGGGGGTCGGCGG
>NC_041380.1:415673994-415684305 GCF_002162155.2 Triticum dicoccoides
GGTCGTCGGCGGCGGTGGAGCGGGGGAGGGTGCGGGGGGTCGTCGCCGGCGGCGTGGGTCGGGGCAGCGGGGGGAATTAGCTAGGGGGCGAGGGAGAGGATGAAGGGGATCTGGTGAGAGGGAGGGAATTAGCTAGGGGGAATCTTACTAATGGCGCACCTGCGATCGGTGCGCCATTAGTAATCTTTTTTTTTACATAGTAATGGCGCACCAGGCAGAGGTGCGCCATTAGTAATCTTTTTTTTACATAGCAATGGCGCACCAGGCAGAGGTGCGCCATAAGTAATCTTTTTTTATATATAGCAATGGCGCACCAGCCAGAGGTGCGCCATAAGTAAATTTTTTTGTTGCATGTAATAATTTTTTAGAAAATGAATATGAATATGAAACAGTAATATTTTTTTATAAAAACAGTAATAATTGTTGTTTAACAACAATTGTAGTCTACACTTTATTATTATTATTTTTTAAAAAATGAAGAGGGGAGAGGAGGCGCGGGTGGGATCGAGATCGAGATGGAGGGGGAATCGAGATCGAGATGGAGGGGGATCGAGATAGAGTGTCCTCATGAATATTCAATATTTTATCATATTGAATATGAAAAAATATCATCAAATTTGAAAAAATATTCATGAATTCAGAAAGTGCCCATGAAATTTAAAAATATTCATGATATCAAAAAGTGCCCATGAAATTAAAAATATTCATGATATCAAAATATATACTAATGGCGCACTTCTACAGGGTGCGCCATTAGTAGATTAAACTAGTAATGGCGCACTGTGAGGTGGTGCGCCATTAGTAGTTTTGCAAATAAAAGAACAAAAAAAATTCAGTACTGGCGCACTCCCTGTCTGGTGCACCACTACTAGTTAGAACTAGTAATGGAGCACTTCGGTAGGATGCGCCATTAGTATGTATGTAAAAATGAAAAAAATTATCACTAGTGGTGCACCTGTTTTCTGGTGCGCCATTAGTGTCTTCCACACTAATGGCACATCACCAACTGGTGCGCCATTAGTATATAGTAGTGGCACATTGCTTCCCTGGTGCGTCATTAGTGTCAATCCTATCTATAGCCCTTTTCCTAGTAGTGGGGCTGCCAGCTGGGCCGGCCGGGTGGGCTGCATAGCAGGTAGGTCTAGGTAACTCTCTCCCTCTCTTATTTGGATCTGTTTTCTATTTTTCTATTATTTCTGTAACTTTAGAGCTTTATTAAAAATGCCAGGGCTTTATTAAAAATGCCAGGGCATTTCCAAAAATCATAAAATTAAACATGGCTACTACTTAGAACATATCCAACAGTAAACATTTTAGTTTATGATTATTTGAGCATTTAAAATATTTTATAGCATTTAAATGCCCAAATGCAAATACTATATGGATTAAGCCAATGACCTTAAGATGTCCTAGAAAAATGTGCACCATTTTTGTCAAAGGTTTTAACCCAAAACAAAAAGGGTGGGCTTTTTAGAAGGGCATTTCAGGTTAATTGAAAAGTTTTTTAGTAAACCCTAGTTGTTCCAGGGGGGCTGGGGGTTCTGTCATCCCCATTTCATCTTTCTGGGAAAATTAAACATGATGCAATCACTCTAATGCATGAACTTGCTAGGGTGTGACAATCTACCCCAAGATGGGTGACGAAGGGTCCTGTAACGGGTATTGTATTGATCTCATGTATCGTCTTTATGAGCATCCCAATGGGAAGATAAATGTTCCTCACTTTCTGTGGCATGAGATTCATCTTGTGAGTCTTCAGTACAAGAGGGCCTTTCCTCATGCTCCTTTTCTTCAGGTTTTCATTGAGAGTGTTTCTCCTTTTCGCATTGCTCGGACTCATGTACATCCATGGTGAGTCATTCCACCTAATATGGCGGATGATTGGGCACCCAAGAAACCCACCTCTGCTCGATGTCTGCTGCTCAGTCTCGGCCTCCTCCCCCTAGCTCGTGGTCCTTTGGTCACATTGCTCGCTTTCTCGGGAAGGCCCATTCTGCCATGAGGAAGGCCTTCTCCTTTCACTGTTCACAAAACCACGATGTGGTCACTCGCATGGTCTCCTCTAAGAATGCTTTGAAGGCTCGTCTGAGAGCCTCCGGAGCCACATATGTGAGTGAGGATGAGCGTCTTCCTGAGGCTCCCCCTTCTGACTTTGGTTTCCCTTCTAGCCCTGAATGGGCTAATTTCTTTGACGAGGCAGGAGGCACTGGCGCCCATGGTGATGACGATGACAGTGATGATCTCTGACTATGTGGTTGCTATCTCGGTGCCTTCCCCTTTTTGAGTACTTGATGCTAAGGGGGAGGAGATTATCATAGTCTCTCTACTATTTATGTATGATGAATCATTATGTTGCGCTCGTTGAACCATTATGTTCTAGTTGAACCACTATGATGTGATACATGTGTTCTAAACATTATGCTATCTATGTATATTGAGATGAGCTCTATCATGTATTATCTGTTGCTATCTATGTATGTTGAGATGAGCTCTATCATGTATTTATCTATATGTTTTTTTGTATTCTGAAATGTTTATGTGTCCTTTATCAAGTAGTTGTGAGCTCATGACCATATTCCGTTTCACTATGCATACATTAAGGAGGAGCTCTGTTACAAATCTCTCATAAGCTTCATAAGTCTATTTATTTTGAGAGCTATATGTATGTTGTCATCAATTACCAAAAATGGGGAGATTGAAAGTGCAATCATGCCCTTAATCATGTTTTGATATTGTTGACAACATACATATAGGGAACTGATGCGGCTTGAACTACGTCAATATTTCCTTAAAGAGGAAGGGATGATGCAACACAGCTATGGTAGGTATTTCCCTCAATGATGAGACCAAGGTTATCGAACCAGTAGGGGATCCATGCAACGCGACGTAAACAACTCCTGCACACAAAGAACAAATACTTGCAACCCGACATAAGAGAGGGGTTTTCAATCCCTCGCAGGTAAAAAGATAGGTAAAATTGTAGTAGATTAGATAAATAGATCTCGCGGGAACGCGAGATAAAATAAATAATAACAAGTTGCAGCAAGGTATTTTTGTATTTTTGGATTAATAGATCTGAAAATAAAAGCAAATAAAAATATACCACGAAGGCAAATATAATAAAGAAGAGACCCCGGGGCCGTAGATTTCACTAGTGGCTTCTCTCGAGAAAAATAGCATACGGTGGGTAAACAAATTACTGTTGGGAATTTGATAGAACTTCAAATAATCATGACGATATCAAAGCAATGGTCATTATATAGGCATCACGTCCAATATTAGTAGACCGACTTCTGCCTGCATCTACTACTATTACTCCACACAACGACCGCTATCCAGCATGCATCTAGTGTATTAAGTTCATGGAGAAACGGAGTAACGCAATAAGAATGATGACATGATGTAGACAAGATCTATTTATGTAGAAATAGACCCCATCTTGTTATCCTTAATAGCAACGATACATACATGTCGGTTCCCCTTCTGTCACTGGGATCAAGCACCGTAAGATCGAATCCATCACAAAGCACCTCCTCCCATGGCAAGAAAAATCGATCTAGTTGGCCTAACTAAACCAAAGATTCGAAGAAAAAATACGAGGCTATAAGTAATCGTGCATATAAGATATCAAAAGACTCAAATAACTTTCATGGATAAAAACATAGATCTGATCATAAACTCAAAATTCATCGGATTCCAACAAACACACCGCAAAAGAGTTACATCAAATAGATACCCAAGAGACCATTGTATTGAGAATCAAAAGAGAGAGAGTAAGCCATCTAGCCACTAACTACGGACCCGTAGGTCTACAATGAACTACTCACGCATCATTGGAGAGGCACCAATGAGGATGATGAACCCCTCCGTGATGATGTCTAGATTGGATCTGTGGTTTCTGCAACTTGCAGCGGCTGGAATTGATTTTTGTCAACTCCCCTAGGGTTTATGGAATATTGTGGTATTTATAGAGCAAATAGGCGGTGTGGGAGGCCACCGAGGTGCCTAGGCGCGCCCTGCTGGGTTGTGCTCCTCTCGGAGCCTGTCATGGAATTGTCACAGTAGATGTCCTAGTGTGAGGACTTAGTCATGGAGCAATCGCGTTGAGGTTAACTTAAAGGGGTTAAACAGGACAAAGGACGCAAAGAGTTTATACTGGTTCAGCCCCTTACGATGAAGGTAAAAGCCTAGTCCAGTTTGTAGTTGGTATTGCTAGGGTTTCGACGAGCAGGGAGCGAATATGTTGACCCGGCTCTCGATCTGTTGTTTCCTATCCTAAGCCGCTGCTAGGTCGTCCCCTTATATACACGGGTAGATGCCCTGCGGCGCTTAGAGTCCCGGCCGGCTTATACGACGTATCCGGCTCGGTGACCTTTTACATATGCCTTACAGTACAAGTTTACATATATGGCGGTTCATACTCATGGGCTTTAAGCCGCCTTTGGGTCTGGGCCCTCTACTAAGCCTGTCTATAAATCGCCAGGTGACCTTGGGCTTCATTATGGTATATCTTCATAGGGTTAACCCGGCCCCTCCTGGGCGGGTCATACCTAATAATCATATCCCCAACATTAGGCCCCAGGTTGATTTGGACTCGTTCATGTCAACCTTCAAGACTTAGAAAAATCCTTTCATTCCCACTGCGAAAACCTTGTAACCTACCATGACGTCATCTCCTAGATTTTTGGAAACCCGCCACGACGTCATCTTAACGGATCTTTATCTTAATGTCTTTCCAAAAATCGAGGCGTCCAATTAGCTGGACAACTATCATTTGGCATCCTCGCCTTTCGCGCCTGCCTGTTTCTGTCTCCTTATAAATAGGACCCAAAAGACATCTTCCATTCTTCTGTGTCTCCTTCCTCACAACGCGTCGTCCCTGTACGAACCCTTCCACCGTCGACCTATGTCCTCGTCCTCGCCGCTGCATCACCCTGAGAAGACGAGAGACGGTGCAACTCCACTGCCCTTATAGCTCCAGTAAGTCTTCCTCTGTTCATCACTAATCTTGCCATTAGGATTTCATCGATGTTCTTCGGTGTTCATCTGCGCTCATCATCCTTCTTTTCCTTTATTTTAGATCCACGTATTAGATCCAAAAGATATGGAAAGCTTGCGTGGTGGTAGTTTTAGCACTTGTTTTAATACTAGATCACATCCCCGCCATGGCAAATCTCCTCTAGGGCTTCTCCGTTTTTCCACTGTCGCCTTTTATAAATGAATTTATCCCCTTTTTCTGAATGATGGTAGATCCAAATTTATAACCTCCATCTATGGAACTTGTTTTTCTCAGTACTTAGCCAATCTTGTTTTTGGTCATTCTTGAATACCTTAGTCATGGTGGCTTACTCCGCTGGCTTAACTGTACCTCATATATCATTAGCCCTCACTTAAAACATGCTCTGTAGTTGTTGATTTGCAATCCCACCAACTAACTTGATCCAACAAATTATTTCTTTTTAGATTGTCCTTTCATCATGCGTCCAAAGACGATGACCACTTGCAATTGGGTCCCTTCCACAGTCTCCGAAAGTACTTTGAAAGACTTTGTCACTGTTGGATACTTACCGGAAAAAGTGTCATGTCTTACTGTGCTCCTGACCCGGTTGAAGTGAAACCTCAGCCAAAGGACGGTGAAGTTATTGTTTTCACTGATCATATGAACTAGGGCTTCTCACCAGCCAGCTCAAAAATCTTTAGAGATGTTCTGCATTTTTTCAAGCTTCATCCGCAAGATATCGGACCCAATTCCATATCAAATATCTGCAACTTCCAAGTTTTCTACGAGGTTTATCTTCAAGAAGAACCAGCTATGGAGCTTTTCAGAGAATATTTCTATCTGAACCGCCAGAACGAATACACCAACGGTCCTACCTTAGAAATTGGCGGGATTTCGATTCAACGCAGACGAGATGCCATCTTCCATTTTGTAGTTCTGCCAAGCCATCCTAAAGACTGGAATCAAACGTGGTTTTATTGCAAGGATTCCTCACCGTCTGATGAAAATCCAATGCCGGGTTAACGTGCTGAACGTCTTGACGCCAAGTATCAACTTCCTGATAAGCTTTCTGCTACTGAACGCAAGAAACTTGTCCCCACCATCAAAAAAGTTCAAGCCTTACTTGGAAATGGCTTAACTGGAGTTGACTTGATCCGCTGTTGGGTCGCATGGCGGATCATCCCTCTGAGCCACCGATCCGGCTTGATGTGTAACTACACCGGATGAACAGATGATCCATTATGTCATAGTTCCCTGCGTCTGACCGAAGAAGCCATTGTGGAAATGGCAACCACTCTTGTCAACAGCAAGTATGAAGACTGCAACATAGTGTGGTTAAATCCTTTCTGCAAGCTTAACCCGGTGCCAGAGGTAAATCCTTTAACTTATTTTTCTTCAGCAGTTTAAATATTTGCATGAATTTTAACATGCTACCCTTCCACAGGCTAAATCTGACTTTTGGAAAGTCAAGTATGACCATGAGGCTGCCAAGAAAGCTAGAGCTGCTGCGATAGCCGCCAAGAAAACCGCCAGAAAATCGAAGAAGAAGAAGCCAACCGCCTCTGAATTACTCAAGCTGGATGACACCTCTGAGTCAGAGGTAGCCCTTGATTCTCCTGTTCTATTTTTAACCACCTTATTGACACTGACTATTGCCAGGATGACACGGGGGCCAGCTAGGCAGTTGAAGAAGAGGTAAATATCATTTCCTCCGACTCAGCGGGAATTTTTCTTCTAGCTCGACTTCTTCCTCTTTTCATATCTTTACCTTTGATAATGAGTTTTATTTCTTTAGTAGGTACAATAACACTATTCTTAGGAGCTACTTTAGCTCTTTCTCAGAGAGATATTAAAAGAAGCTTAGTGTATTCTACAATATCTCCTTTACCAAGGCAGAAACTTCGGCGAGTAGCCCGGAAAGTAAGGTTTTCACACCCTTTGGCTTATTTAGATCCTCATTTTCTTTTGAAACGACAGCAACATGAGAGTCGCTGATAGACCCGCTTTGGTGGAGATGACGATTTACCCTCTGACTTACCAACGACTCCTCAGAAACGTCAAAATGAGGATCTTTTTGACCTTCAATCCTTGTATTTGTTCAATGAATTACTTTCATTACTCACTTTCAAGTTTATCCTTGCAGGATATTTCACGATCCTCCTCTGGCGATTCATTACAAACTCAATTGTCGGCTTTCAAAACCGCCCCGGGTAAAGATAACTACCCTTCCTGTATATCTTTACATATACATCATTATGCTGACTTGTTTAAATCCTTTCTAGCGGTCAAGCAAAGCCCAAGAAAGCAAAGGTGACTAAGCCGACTGAGAATCCGAAAACCACTGAACCGGAGCAGCCAAACCTTGTACCAGAACATCCTGAGGAACCAGAGCAGTCAACTTTTGTGCCAGGACACACTGAAAAACCAGAGGACCATGCTTTCAACGTTCAACTGGATGTGCCTGAACCTTCTGCGGACGAAACTGCTATCGATCCATCAAGCCTTGAGCCATCCAGCTCAGCTAACCCGGCGGAGAAACACAGTGATGATGTTTTAATCATTGGTACCCGATTTGTTGAACCGGGAACCCAATTGTTTTTGCCCGACACTCCGCTAAATAAGAAGTTATGGAAAGCCAGAGGGTGAGGTTTGACGTCTCCCACTATGCTCACCTGAGTATTAGTGAAGTGTTATCTGGTTATCTCAGACAAGTGCACTCTAGCCGCGATTCAAAAATTGAGAAGGTCAAGCAGATGCACCAAAAATATGAGGTACGTTCTCTGGTTTATATAAGTTATATACCCTGCTAGCCTCCAAGTCTGCTGATTATGGAAATATTGAGTGATCTGTAGACTTAGAATATCTTGAAAACCTCTGTCTTAGACTCCCTTCAAGTCCGATTTGCTACTAAACCGGATGCTTATAATATTTCAATTTGCATGTGTAGCCCCCAAGGGACGGTTTAATCAGTATGAATGAGCCGGTCCTAGTAATTACTGCATAGAACTGAACCATATAGCCCTCATGAGCCGGCTGAGACTGTTGATAGCTTATCCGGCTCACTTGTAGAAAAAAGTCAAGCAACATGCATTAGCCCCCAAGTGCCGAGTGTTGTTGCGTGCAAAACACTTGGGACTTTTTAGAAAAAACTGTTTCCTTTGAAAAATTTGCGCTGACATACATTAACCCTCAAGTGCCAAGTGTTATTGCTTACAAAGCACTTGGGACTTATCCTTTATAATCTGCCATGAAACTGAAACAACATTATGATGTATTCAGGATGCAACCACAGAACTGGAATCCCAACTGTCTGAGGCCAAGGCCCGACTGGCGACTCAAGAGACAAAGACAAAGAAAGCTGAGTCAAAATTCCAGTTGAGTGTGTCTGAGGCCGAAAAATTGAAGACTAGCTTCACGACGGAGAAGGAGGCTTGGGCCAATGAAAAGACTGCCTTGACGCAGCGTGCTGAGAAGGATGAGGTGGCTCGGGAAGAGGTTACCGCTGAACTCACCGGTTTAATAAACTGTGTGTCTCAAATGGTTTCTACAATCTTCGGTAAATCACCTTGTTACATACTTCAAATTGAGTATTTTCCATTATAAACTGCTACTTAATTCATCGTGTAATCTTTACAGGTCCCAGGAGCAATAATCTGAGCTGAGATACCATAGTAAAGCTGAAGGCGGTTTACACTCTGGTTGAACAGTTGTACACCGGAGCCCAACGGACTCTTGCCACCATCTCCCCCGTGAATCAAGGGCCGACTTTATTAAGTGGTATCTTGAAGAAGCTATCTATCTTGCCCGCTTGATTTCAAGAAATCAAACGACCGTGCGCGAGAGCCGGAGCTGTAACTGCTTTAAGCCGTGCTAAAGCCTAGGTGCTCGAATTAGACCCGGTGGATGTAGCAAGAGGGTATCCCAGCCTCAGAGAAGATGGAACACCTTTTGATCAAGAAGATTTTGCTGCCTGTGTCAAGGACATTCGTCCGCATGCTACCAACATTGGTGAGGAAACCAACCTCATCAAGTATCAGCCGGGTTTTGATGCAGATAAAAAGAAGATGGCGACTCCTTCATATAAAGTGATGGACTTAATCCCGCCAATCCGTAAGCACACTTTTCCCCCTGAGATTGACCCATCTGGTCTGATTGATGATGAAGCTGAATTCGTCGCCCTTCATGGCTTTGACTGGTCCAAACCCAACTTCCAGACGGTGGAAGACGACGAACCGGCAAGGGGTGAAGCGCAACCATCTAGTCAGCCGGGTCAGGATTCATGAGCCGGGGCCGGCTTATCAGCTGCTATTTGTGAGACTTAAAAACAGTTATCTTTTGGGCTCAAAATGCCTTGTAATAGGCTAGCTTCAAACCTTTTGCTTTGCTATGCCCTCGTGCACACTTGGTTGTTTTATGATACTTCTTTATCCGTCATGTGAGAGTACGCAATGTATGCCTAATGATATTATCCATCCTGAAGCTGTTCCGTCATACAACAGACAAAAAATGTCCTGACGGTTTACCGCTGGACGGATTATACTGCCCCAACATGAATTTATCATGGTTTATAACCAAAGCTAGTGGAAATAATAATCATTAAAAAGATATCATACCTGTGCTAGTTGACCACACTGTTGGTTGACCAAACGAGTGCAGTGAGGGTTATAACCCACAACCGGAACCCTGATAATTATCAGATGTTGTCGGTTTATGAATAAAACTAGACCGGGTTTTGTTAAAAATACCGGATATTATACTGGCGACTTATAGTCAAAACCAAGCCGGTTTAAAGAACACCGGTGCATCAGAATCATAAAGTATGATAAGTTGTATTAAATAAACCCAAAAAATCAAGAGGTTTTGAATTGTCATAACTATGGCATTGCGCCGATCAAGAGAGTTTAAGCTATGGTTCGGATACGACCAAATCCCCCAAGTGATCATCCCGGTGGCCTTATGCCTATCAAGAGGGTATAAGCTTTGGTTCGAATACGACCAAGCCCCCAAGTGATTTCCCTGGTGGTCTTACGCCTATCAAGAGGGTTTAAGCTATGGTTCGAATATGACCAAGCCCCCAAGTGATTTTCCTGGTGGACTTACGCCTATCAGGAGGGTTTAAGCTATGGTTCGAATACGACCAAGCCCCCAAGTGATTTCCCTGGTGGCCTTACGCCTATCAAGAGAGTTTAAGCTATGGTTCGAATACGACCAAGCCCCCAAGTGATATTGTGGGCTGGGCCCAAGGGGTACCTATGTTTGAGCTATGCTTTTACAACAGACTCGGTCCCTTTAACCTGGGTAGGAAACCCCCA
>NC_041380.1:415684605-415741289 GCF_002162155.2 Triticum dicoccoides
TATATATTCAGCCGGTTCAAAGGGTAATCATAACTTCATGCGTAAGCCGGAAGCCCCCAGTAACCAAAAACTCATTTATGAGAAAGACAGAGGCCCTGCTTTAGTAGGGATGCCGGTTTATTATATCAATCATAATATATACATTGTCTAAATATGTACATAAGGAGAGCCTATGGCTCAAGTGTAGTATGGCCTAAGCTGAGCAATATTCCAGGGCCGGCGGGTCTCCTCCTCCGACGTGAGTGAGTCCTTGTGGTCTCGAACATCGATAAGGTAATATGACATATTGTTTAGATTCTTGCTGACCACAAAGGGTCCTTCCCAAGGTGGGGATAACTTGTGCATATCAGTCTGATCCTGGATGAGCCTGAGCACCAGGTCACGTTCTTGAAAAGTTCTGGTTTTAACCCGGCAGCTGTGATAACGGCGCAGATCTTGCTGGTAAATCACCGAACGAGCTGCTGCTATGTCCCGCTCTTCATCCAATAGATCAAGTGCC
This sequence comes from Triticum dicoccoides, assembly GCF_002162155.2. Classification (NCBI taxonomy): domain Eukaryota; kingdom Viridiplantae; phylum Streptophyta; class Magnoliopsida; order Poales; family Poaceae; genus Triticum; species Triticum dicoccoides. The sequence goes on from NC_041380.1 coordinate 415,685,105, forward strand.
TCTTGACGTGCTCTTTCATTGTCCGCTTCCACATAAGCCGCCACCCGAGGCGAGTCATGAGGATGTCACTAGGGAGAACCGCCTCTGCTCCATAAACCATGAAGAAAGGTGTATATCCCGTGGATCTATTTGGGGTGGTGTTGATGCTCCATAGCACCGAAGGCAACTCTTCCACCCAACAACCCGATGTCCTCTGCAGGGGAGCCATAAGTCAGGGTTTAATACCCTTCAAGACCTCTTGGTTTGCCGTTTCAGCTTGACCATTGGATTGGGGGTGAGCCACTGATGACACCTCAAGCCAGATATGCTCACGTTGACAGAATTCTTCCATGGCACACATAGAAAGATTAGTGCCATTGTCTGTTATAATGCTGTGTGGAAAGCCAAAACGAAAGATCACCTTCTTCATGAACTGATCCGCTGTTGCTGCATCACACTTACTGACCGGCTCTGCCTCTACCCACTTAGTGAACTTATCAACCGCCACCAAAAGGTGAGTCTTCTTATCCTTGGATCTTTTGAACGGCCCAACCATATCGAGCCCCCAAACTGCAAATGGCCAAGTAATTGGAATCATCCTCAACTCTTGAGCCGGCACATAGGCACGTCGTGCAAATTTCTGACATCCATCACACCTGCGGACGAGGTCCTCTGCATCAGCATGAACTGTTAGCGAATAAAACCCATGACGAGAAGCTTTAGACACAAGGGACTTTGAACCGGCATGATGATCACAATCTCCTTCATGAATTTCTCGTAAGATCTCATAGCCTTCTTCCGGAGACACACAACGTTGAAATGCCCCTATGACACTGCGATGATGTAACTCTCCATTAACAATCGACATTGACTTATACCGCCGGGTTATCTGCCTGGCTAAGGTTTCATCCTTAGGTAACTCACCCTGGGTCATATATGCCTAACAAGGGACTGTCGAATCTGGGATTACATGAAGAGCCGCCACCAACTAAGCCTCCGGGTCAGGAATAGCCAAATCCTCCTCTTTAGGAACCTTAACTGACGGGTTATGCAAGACGTCAAGAAAGACATTAGGCGGTACTGGCTTACGTTGAGAGCCCAGCTGGCTTAACGTGCTCAACTTGATAACCTTTGAAGTGCCGAGCAATGACGTCCACCTCCTGCCGATAAGCTGCCATGACTGGATCCTTAGAATCCCAAGTACCAGAAACTTGTTGAGCCACCAAATCTGTGTCACTGAAGCATCTAACCTGGCTTAAATTCATTTACTTAGCCATCCGAAGACCGTGGATTAAGGCCTCTTACTCAGCTGCATTGTTATTACAAGGAAACATCAAACGAAGAACATATCAAAATTTATCACCTCGAGGGGAAGCAAGAATAACTCTAGCCCCCGAGCCTTCCAACTGCCTGGACCCATCAAAATGAATAGTCCAATATGTGTTATCTGACTTTTCCTCAGGCATCTATAGCTTTGTCCAATCGATGATGAAGTCCACCAGTGCTTGAGACTTGATGGCCGTGCGAGGCACATATTTTAATCCGTGAGGTCCAAGCTCAATGGCCCACTTAGCAACCCGACCAGTTGCTTCTTTGTTTTGGATGATATCTCCCAAAGGAGCAGAGCTGACCACAGTGATAGGATGGCCCAGAAAATAATGTTTAAGCTTCCGGCTCACCAAGAACACTCCATATACAAGTTTCTGCTGGTGCGGATACCTCTTCTTGGACTCAATGAGCACTTCGCTGATATAGTAAACCGGCCTTTGAACTAGATACTCCTTTCCTGCTTCCTTCCTTTCCACCACAATGGCAACACCGACGGCCCGGCTATTAGCAGCCACATATAACAGTAAAGGCTCCTTATCAATAGGGGCTGCGAGCACTGGCAGTTCAATCAGCTGCTTCTGTAAATCCTCAAACGCTGCATCAGCACCATCACTCCAGACAAAGTTATCTGTCTTTTTCATCATTTGATACAGAGGGATAGCCTTCTCCCCCAACCGGCTTATGAAACAGCTTAACGCCGCGATACAACCCAACATGCGCTGCACATCATTGATACACGCTGGTTTAGCGAGAGAGGTAATAGCTTTGATCTTCTCCGGATTAGCTTCAATCCCTCTATTAGACACCAAAAAACCCAGGAGCTTGCCCGCCGACACACCAAAAACACACTTGGCCAGGTTAAGCATCAGCTTGTCGATCTGGAGATTATCAAAGGTTTCCTTCAAATCATCTATCAGTGTCTCTTTCTCTCTGGATTTCACCACAATATCATCCACATAGGCATGAACATTCCACCCAATTTGGTTATGAAGGCAATTTTGCACACACCTCTGAGAAGTCGCCTGGGCACTCTTGAGCCCAAAAGTCATAGACCATAGCAGAAGGCTCCAAAGGGAGTTATGAAGGCTGTCTTCTCCTGTTTCTTAACTGCCATTTTGATCTGATGATAACCAGAATAAGCATCTAAAAAACTCAAACGCTCACAACCCGCCATAGCATTAATAATCAGATCAATACGAGGGAGAGCAAAAGGATTAGCCAGACAGGCTTTGTTTAAGTCTGTGTAATCTACACACATACGCCAAGTGCCATTCTTCTTAAGTACCAGCACCGGGTAAGCCAACCACTCAGGATGAAAAACTTCAATGATAAACCCCGCTGCCAAGAGCCGGGCTACTTCTTCTCCAATGGCCTTCCGTCTCTCCTCATTAAAACGACAAAGAAACTGCTTGACTGGTTTAAACTTTGGATCAATTTTAAGAGTGTGCTCAGCGAGTTCTCTCAGTACACCCGGCATGTCCGAGGGCTTCCATGCAAAGATGTCCTGGTTCTCATGGATGAACTCGATGAGCGCGCTTTCCTATTTTGGATCCAAATTAGCACTGATGCTGAACTGCTTAGATGAGTCCAGGGACAAAGTCAATCATCTTGGTGTCATCTGCCGACTTAAATTTTAAAACTGGATCATTCTCCGTGGTTTGTTTTTTCAAAAACGTCATATCTGCCAGGTCAACATTATCCTTAAAAAACTTTAACTCCTCTGTTGCACAAACTGACTCAGCATAAGCCGCATCACCCTCTTCACACTCCAAGGCTATCTTCCGGCTCCCATGCACTGTGATGGTCCCCTTATGACCCGGCATCTTGAGCTGCAGATAAACATAACAAGGCCTTGCCATGAACTTAGCATAAGCCGGCCGTCCGAACAGGGCAAGATAAGGGCTCGTGATTTTCACCACCTCAAAGGTCAATGTCTCTGATCTAGAGTCATGATCATCTCCAAAAGCAACTTCCAGAGCTATCTTACCAACCGGATATGCCGATTTACTAGGCACCACACCATGGAAAACGGTGTTTGACGGCTTAAGATTTTTATCTATCAACCCCATGCGACGGAAGGTCTCATAATAAAGGATATTGATGCTGCTCCCTCCGTCCATGAGCACTTTGGTGAACTTATACCGTCCAACCCGAGGTGCGACCACCAATGCTAGATGACCCGGATTATCAACCCTAGGTGGATGATCTTCTAGACTCCACACAATGGGCTGCTCAGACCAACGCAAGTAACGGGGTACTACTGGTTCAACATAGTTTACTGCCCTTTTATGAAGCTTCTGATCCCCTTTACACAAACTCGTGGTGAAGACGTGGTATTGCCCACTATTCAACTGTTTCGGGTTACTCTGATACCTGGATTGCTGCTGCTGACTTCCCTGACCTGACTGTTGATGGTGGCTACCCTGATTTCTTTGATTGCCTTGATGACCTTGGAACCCAGATTTTGAACCGCCACAACCATAACCCAGATCTTGAGAACCGGATCCTGGACCGCCACCCGGTCCATGGTTGCCATGAAAATAAATTGAATTTTTGAACTCCTTCATAATGAAACAATCCTTCCAGAGATGAATAGACAATCTCTGTCGCGTACCTTGCCTTGGGCAGGGCTGATTCAACATATGCTCAAGATTAATACCTAATCCTCCGGTCTGCGGGGTGGTCTACCCTTACGACCCTGGCCATTATCATGTGCATTGGTATTTGCCACAAAGTCCAAGCTGTTATCAGCTTTGCGCCTACCATTACCTCCTTGATTCGCCGTCAGGTTATGCTACTGTCCTTTAGCATTGCTACTTCTCTTCCCCTTTCCTGCCTTATCATCCTCAGACTCAGGGTCTTTGGTACTATCAGAGTCAGCATATTTAACCAGATCCGCCATGAGTGTCCCCATGTCATTGCAGTGACGTTTGAGCCGCCCCAGTTTCAGCTTCAAGGGTGTGCGGCAATTGTTTTCCAACATCAACATAGCCGAGTCGGCATTGATGCGATCCGACGAGTGCAAGATCGTTGAGACCCGGTGCACCCAATGGGTTGTAGATTCACCTTCTTCCTAAACACAAGCGGCCAGATCCACAATCGACATGGGCTGCTTACACGTATCTTTAAAGTTTTGGATAAACCGGGTTTTCAACTCAGCCCATGACCAGATGGAATTAGCAGGAAGCCCCTTCAACCAGGTGCGGGTCGTTCCTTCTAACATCAGGGGAAAATACTTAGCACACGCAGCTTCGTTGACATCCAGCAATTCCATGGCCATCTCATAACTCTCAATCCATGCCTCAGGATTTAAATCAGCTGTATAGTTTGGCACATTGCGAGGTCCTTTGAAATCCTTGGGCAAATTCTCATTACGTAGATCCAACACCAAGCATGGCATGCCCATGTTTCTAAAGGTTACACCCGTCTCCACAGAGGTGATCGAATGAATCGAAGTTAGTTGACGAGCCGCATACTGAGCCGCCAGCTCGGTCTCTCGACGAGCTCTACCTTGATCCACCATGTCTTGAACATTTGTACCGCCGCCTACCGTGTCATGCCCATGGGGCGGGTTATGGTTCTGCCCACTTCTTGGTACAACCGGCTCATCGAGATGTCTGCTGTAACTCCGGCTCGGACGAGGGGTAGAATGGACTCGATCACGGCTATAAGAGTAAGCCTGCTGCTGAACCAGCACTGTCTGAAGAAGATCTCTCGCCCTCAGTGTCTCAACTGCTGCTGGCGATTCACCTTCAACCCAGATAGCTACCAACCGAGATGCTACAGTGATCATATTATCCAAAGGGTTTGAATAATGACCGGGTGGCGTCGGCACGTGCTATGTCGGGTTATTATTCTGACGAGGTGGATCTACTATGCGTAGCTGAACCGGCATCCCCGTCCCAGGTGCCTCGGCCCGGTTTACCCCCGCCGGGTTACCGGTTCCTGCTCCTGGCGTGTTAAAAATATTTCTTGCCTCGTAAACCGACGGCAAACGGGTCTGATGAATTCTCCTCATGACATCGTTTGAAGCATTCTGATCCAACGTGAGCCGGTATGACTCCGCTGAATCTGTTGTGACTGGGCATAAAAAGCGGTCCGCTCCTCGTCCATCCTTGCACTTTTGGCGTTTAACTCCTCCTTGGCATGCGCTATCTCGTCACACAGTTTTGTGATTGCCGCATTGGGCTGATCTTGATCCGCCAGGTTAACCACCGTTGTTAATAGCGTCGTCAATTTATCCAACAAATCAGTTAAAGCCTGAGCCGGCGGGCGCTCAGGGCCTCCTGCCCCAGCAGCCGCTGCCACCCTTGATTCGGAAACCAGCTCCACCACAGTTGATGAGTGATGTACGGGCTGTGTACCGGTCATGAAAATCGCAACCCGATTCGGCGGCTCACGAGGGTCTGGAATACTGTCGCCATCGGAACAGCCCCCAAGCCGGCCATCTGGCAGTTGATACAAAGACTCTATCTCACCGGTGGATGACTCGCCATCAGAATAAACGACAATCTCATCACCAGATGCTAGCCTGTCTTCAGATTCCTCTCCATGGATAAATCCCACGAAGGCTTGGTTCATGGCAGGTCGTACACGGGCGGGTCTCGCACGCTGAGCCGTCTCGACGATGTCGGTGCAGATGTCCGGCTCAGGGCCCGGTTCGCCGATCTTGCCTATGAAGACGTGGATTCCTTCAAAGGGGACCCGGTACCCGTACTCAATTGAGCCAGCCTCGGGGCCCCAGCCTGCGTCGTTGATGTAGAGTTTGCCACGTCGACTCTTGGTCATCCAGCCCACGGCGTATCCCTTGATCCCTTCGAAGCTGCCCTTTAAGAACTCGAAATCATCGTGCGATAGCCCCACGGTGGGCGCCAATTGTCGTGGAATTGTCACGACAGATGTCCTAGTGCGAGGACTTAGTCGTGGAGCCATCGCGTTGAGGTTAACTTAAAGGGGTTAAACATGACAAAGGACACGGAGAGTTTATACTGGTTCGGCCCCTTACGATGAAGGTAAAAGCCTAGTCCAGTTTGTAGTTCGTATTGCTAGGGTTTCGACAAGCAGGGAGCGAATATGCTTGACTCGGCTCTCAATCTGTTGTTTCGTGTCCTAAGCTGCCGCTAGGTCGTCCCCTTATATACATAGGTAGACGCCCTGCGGCCCTCAGAGTCCCAGCCGGCTTATACGACGTATCCGGCTCGGTGACCTTTTACATATGCCTTACAATACAAGTTTACATATATGGAGGTTCATACTCATGGGCTTTAAGCCGCCTTTGGGTCTGGGCCCTCTACTAAGCCTATCTATAAATCGCCATGTGACCTTGGGCTTCATTGTGGTATATCTTCATAGGGTTAATCCGGCCCCTCCTGGGCGGGTCATACCTAATAGTCATATCCCCAACAGAGCCCCCCTCTGGTACTTCTTTGGCCCAATAGGTGTCTTCTTGTCCATAAAAAATCTCAAAAAAGTTTCGTTGCGTTTGGACTCCATTTGGTATTGATTTTCTGTGAAGTAAAAAACAAGGAAAAAAAGCAACTAGCACTGGGCACTATGTCAACAGGTAACTCCTAAAAATGATATAAAGTTGCTATAAAATGATTGTAAAACATCCAAGAATGATAATATAACAACATGGAACAATCAAAAATTATAGATACATTGGAGACGTGTCAGCATCCCCAAGCTTAATTTCTGCTTGTCCTCGAGTAGGTAGATGGACTCCCGAGGGCCCACAAGCCAGGGAGCGCCACCCCCCCTAGGGCGTGCCCTGGTGGCTTGTGGAGTCCTCGAGACTCTTCTGACTTGGCCTCGAAGCTACGTGGGTGTCTTCTAGTCTAAGAAAAATCATCATAAAGTTTTATTTCGTTTGGACTCCATTTGATATTCCTTTTCTGTAAAACTCAAAAACAAGGAAAAAATAGAAACTAGCACTGGGCTCTAGGTTAATAAATTAGTCCCAAAAATAATATAATAGCTTGGAATAATAAACAAATTATAGATACGTTGGGTACGTATCATGAAACAAGATGCAAAGCTTTAGATCTCTATCAGTTTTCCTTTTCTTTGAGTATAGGGATCCCGCAGTATTAAGAGGGGGTCACTGGCTCTCACAAAAGACTTGCTCAAAATCTAGGATAAATATCTTAGGAGGAGTTCTTATCTTAGCTATGCCTTTTAGCCTCTGCTTTGTCCGGACGATCGAAGGTCTCCGGACTTTCGGTTCTTCCCAATTCTTCGGATGTCCGGTGCTTCCCAGTTCTACGGATGTCCGGTGGCAAGCCACAGAATAGATATTGTCGGATTTCTGGTCCTTCCGGACAACCAGCTTCTGGACGTCCGGTGGTGACCGGTCATCTAGTGCCCCACCTTCGTAGAACAGATATTCTCGGATTTCTGGTCCTTCCAGACGACCGGCTTCCGGACATCCGGTTGTGGCCGATCATTCGGTGCCACCTCATAGAGCCAAAATTAATGGAAGTCTATCCTCTTCGGACGACCATGCACCGAACAACCAATGCTCTCGGACGTCCGCTCCCTGTGCTTCTTATCTCTCTATTACTACGTTAGACCATTGTTTTTATCTGATTGTCGGACGATCGACACCTGTTGGGCGTACGGTCCAACTTTTTTGTGCAGCATAGGTGAACTCCAACGGCCACTTTTGTACTATATGACTATAAATATCGTTCTCCCACCTCGTGTGGGGGTTGTCCAACACAGTGCAAAGATTCCAAGAACACCTTTCTCTCTCACTCTCTCTTGCTTTCACCAAATCCTAGATCCCAAGAGCATTTGTGAGGATTCTTGAGTGTTGTTCCAATCAAAAGATAGATCGTCCCTCTCTCCTCCTCTCAACCAAAGGAATTCATGATTTGAGCTAGTTTTGAGTGTTTCCCTTGATCTTGTTACTCTTGGAGGTTGGAGACTCCTAGGCGGTAGGAGTTCTTTGGTGAGGAATCAAACCATTGTGGTTACCCATGGAAAGTTTGTGAGGGTTTGGAGACCACCCGGAGGTCTACCACTAGTGGTTTGGAATCGCCTTCGTGGTGATATCTCAAAGAGAGAATAGGGTTAGCCTTCGTCACGTTGGTGTGCCTTCGTGGTAACACCCACCTCTCTATATGGTGACGTAGCTTCCCTCCAAGGAAGTGAACATCGGCATACATCCTCTTCTCTCGGAGTTGCGGTTATTACTAACCCTACCTTTCTACTTGTGATTACTTGTCTCTTAGTCTTTACTTGCTCATAGTGTGCTTTTTTACTCATATACTTGTGGTACTTTTTTACCTTGCTTAGCTCTTAGCACCATACTTGCAATTGTTAGGCTCATCCTCATATTCCGCATTATTGCATAAGATTGCTAAGTAAGAATTAAAATTTGTAATTGTACCTATTCACCCCCCTCTAGGTCCATCTCAATCCTTTCCACGCGCTTCAACTTTTTCAACGCCATGCAATACATGAGTGTGAGCCATGGATATAACACTATGGGTGGAATAGAATTGAGTGATAGAGATTGATAAGGGGAAGACATAAAAGGAAGATAGTCTCACATCAACGCGGCTAATCAACGGGCTATGGAGATGCCCATTAATTGATGTCAATGCGAGGAGTAGGGATTGCCATGCAATGAATGCACTAAGAGCTATTAGTCTATGAAAGCTCAAACTGAAAACTAAGTGGGTGTGCATCCAACTTGCTGGCTCTAGAAGACCTCAGGCATTTGAGAAAGCCCATCATCTGAATATACAAGTCAAGTTCTATAATGAAAAATTCCCACTAGTATACGAAAGTGATAATATAGGAGACTCTCTATATGAAAAATATGGTGCTACCCTGAAGCACAAGACTCTCTATACATCATGTCACATGCACAACTGGGCGACGGCAACCTTCTGATCGTGCCCGGCACGACCCATGGTGTACTCGAGGTCGAAGCCGACCACTTGGTACTTGTCGTCGTCAAGGAACTGCTCCATAGTTTGGATGGAGCTCTCCACCGAGACCGGATCGTTCGTGTAAACCACCGAGAGAGCCTTCCCCCTCACGTAGGTGTCCACGACGTGTTGCATGGTGAACTGCCCGCCGTTGTCGTCGTCGACCGTTGGGAGCGCCATTGGAGCCACGGGGAGCGCCATTGGAACCGCTGGATGTCCTCTCTGTATGTGTCCTCGTGGGTGTGCTTATTGTGTCGTGTGAGTTGAGAGATGAAGGTAAATGGCCACAGCAATAAAAAGGGGCCGGGCGGCGTGGATTCTCGGCGCGTCCGCATGACATTTTTTGCAGCGGGTAACTGTATTGTCGCGCCACGCCCGGCGCAACCGCATGTACATGAACGTGCGTGATTGTGCGCCGGCCCCAAACACTGGCAGCGCGCGTGGAGGGACGAGGGCAGAGCACCTAGAGGGACGCGAGCAGAGCGGGCCGCGGCCGCCTGAACCGCAAGCAACCACACGCATAGAGCAGTTGAACACGCAGGAAATGGTCGTCTATAAGCCGACCGACAGTTGCGTCGCTGCGTAGAGAGCGGCTGTGTGCTACCACCTCTGTCTAGTCTATAGTCCCCTTTATATTCTATGCCATACTTTGCCCTCAAATTTAACGAACAAAAAGTTAATGCATGTTATACAAATTATATAATTGGTAACTATGTTCAAATACGAATCCAACTATATAATCTTTGGCGACATGCATTCGTATTTTATTAGTTAAATCACACTTATAAACCAAGACGAGGGTATAGTAGGTAATTAAATCGCAAACGTTTTTTATTAACCGTATGTGTACATGGCCTTTCGTCCTCCTCTAGCATGTCTTGTCACCCCGCTACCGCAGACGGCTTACAGCGCAAGGTTGCGCAGCGCGCGGGGGCATTTTTTTTGGCCAAACAGTGCTGCCAATGAATAGTCGGTGAGCCCGTTCCAGCGCAACCTCGCAGGTTCCTGCGCAAGCTTCCCGCCCGACTCGGTGAAATCCCCCAAAATCCCAATGCTTATCGGCCTGCTATAAAAACCCTCACGGTCGGCGAGTCATGCGTCGCATTTTTCGCTCCCTTCATGTAGCTTATCTCATCTGGTTCTCCCACAATCACCAATGGTACTGGTCCGTTGTCGTCTCTCAGCCACTCCGCCGTCGTCAGAGGACAGCTCCAGCTGGGAGGCTTCATCGCGGCGGCGGCGCAGTCCCCGGCGTAGTGTAGTGCGCGTGGCGTCCCTATTGGGTGTGCGTGGATCACCCACCACACGCTCCGCCGCCGATGCCTGTCAGCAGCTGTTGCCGGCCGCCGTTGCCGCCACACCACCATCGAAACCTAGGGCCATCGCCCGCTCCGCCACCGCCGCCCGAAGGCGGGAGGCGGAGGTGGATGCCCGCACGTGCATCAGCGACCTTGCGCGCTACACCGAGTTCCTATGGGAGGAGGAGCGCCTCGTCGAGCATGCAAAGAGCCTTACCGCCATCGTGGCCGCGACACACTCCGCCTTAGAGGCGAGGAATCAGGAGATCTACGAGGAGAACCACCGCTTCAAGATGGGTCGTCTGGAGCGGTAGAGGGCGTTCGAGGTGAGCGTCACTGAAGCTGCAACAGCGACATGCACCATATTGCGGTTGCCCTGCTCGTTGGTAGGCTCCTCCTCCACTGCCTCTTACTGAGCGCGCTCGGCAGAGAAGAGGCAATCTTAAGTAGTACAAAGCCCCTCCACAGTAGTAGTAGTATTTAGGGGCTATTTTGTTCAGTTCATCTGACTATAGATGTGGTGGAACTATATAACGTACTTAAAATTAGCTAGTATATATAGTTGAGCTAGCTATTTCAGTACGTGGTTGGCAACAATTGGGGAAAAGCTTGGTCGGTTCAGCTGTCGAGTTAAACTGTTTGTATAAATTAAGAACGAATACTTTATCTATGAATGAAATCTATGCTTAATTACTGAATATTAGTTGCAAAAATTAGATACTGCTAGTGATTTTTAGCTTCATATTTTGACAAATCGCAGTGTTACAAGGTTGACAAATGGCAATGTTACTAGATCAACAAATGTCAATATTTCCAGTTTGACAAATGGTAACATACCTAATATGACAGATGCAAATCGCACCAAATTGTTCGTAAGTGGTTGCACACGGGTCATCCAAAAGAACCGTTTGCATTGAAGAGATGCACAAATCCTGGTCTCACTTTGCATCATGTCATCCTGGGGTCGACGGGCGTGGGGCGGGAGGACAACAGCTGGCGGCACTGAGAGGTAGTGTTCTACGGCGGTGTCCCATGCTGCTGAGGGGGTGCGCGCACGGAGAGGAAGGCACGCGGCCATTGAAGTCAAAGGGCTTGCTTCCCAGCGAGCCTGTGCAACATACAGCTCGCACGCTTCCTGGTGAGCCTGTGCATTCGAGGACATCTTGCACTCCTCTCGGTCAGCCTGCACACTGGACTGCGCTCGCACGCCTCCCGTTCAATCAAGGTCAAGTAGCTGTCCGCACGGCACCTCCTACAGCCATTAAAAGCAAGACACATGGCGTCATGTGAATGGTTAACAGAACACACACGGTTTGTATTATACAAACGTTTGAGATATTAAAGTGGCAGCTATTTTTTCCAAATGCCTTTCTTCGATGTCATTATTCGAGTGCTCCATCTCTCAAAATGGACATGAAAGATACCACATCATGTCGGGTGCCATTCCATGATAGCATGCCAAGTTTCATGAATTTCAGACGAGTTTTGGATTTACTAGAATTTAAAAACCAGGCATCTCAATGTTTTCCCAGCAATCAATGGTGCCCTGGTGTTTGAAATTCATTCCCATTTCTTGCATGGGACCTAAGCATGCAACGAAGGACACATATTTATTTTTTCAACCAATTTATATGCACTGGAGCATGTGCATGTAGTTCAAATTTGAATTATGCACATAAATGCATTGAAAACTCAGTTAATGCATAAAAATGTCCAAACGAACCCTGAAAAATCAAAAAATTGACACAACACTCCTGTTGTTCTATGTTGACACGAGAATTTTTTTGGAAGCAATAAGAGGCAATGGATATAGTTTCTTCCCCAATAGTGGGACGTCCCCTACCCAACCCATCATGCTTGTTGTGAGAAGCTCTTGTTTGTGAGAAGCATATACCGAAACCTGCCCCAAACGGGACAAATTTTTTACCACGGCATGTTGATGCCGATCCATGAAAGCATGCCAAGTTTCATGAATTTCAGACGAGTTTTGGATTTGCTAGAATTTAAAAACCAGGCATCTCAATGTTTTGTCGGCAATCAATGGTGCCTTGGTGTTTGAAATCCATTCCCATTTCTTGCATGGGACCTAAGCATGCACCCAAGGACACATATTTGATTTTTCAACCAATTTATATGCACTGGAGCATGTGCATGTAGTTCAAATTTGAATTATGCACATAAATGCATTAAAAACTTAGTTAATGCATAAAAATGTCCAAAGGAACCCCGAAAAATCGCAAAAATTGACACACCACTCCTATTGTTCTAAGTTGACACGAGAAATTTTTTGGAAGAAATAAGAGGCAATGGATATTGTTTCGTCCCCAAAGGTGGGACTTTCCCTACCCAAACCATCATGCTTGTTGTGAGAAGCTCTAGTTTGTGAGAAGCATATACCCAAACCTGCCCCAAATGGGACAATTTTTTTACCATGGCATGTTGATGCCGCTCCATGATAGCATGCCAAATTTCATGAATTTTAGACGAGTTTTGGATTTACTAGAATTTAAAAACCAGGCATAATGTTTTGCCGGCAATCAACGGTGCCCTGGTGTTTGAAATTCTTCCCATTTCTTGCATGGGACCTAAGCATGCACCCAAGGACACAGATTTGATTTTTCAACCAATTTATATGCACTGGAGCATGTGCATGTAGTTCAACTTTAAATTATGCACATAAATGCATTGAAAACTCAGTTAATGCATAAAATTGTCCAAATGAACCCCAAAAATCACAAAATATGACACAACACTCCTGTTGTTCTATGTTGACACGAGAAAATATTTGGAAGCAATAAGAGGCAATGGATATCGTTTCGTCCCCAAAGGTGGGACATTCCCTACCGAAACCATCATGCTTGTTGTGAGAAGCTCTGGTTTTTGAGAAAACCTACCCCAAACGGGACAAATTTTTTACCACGGCATGTTGATGCCACTCCATGAAAGCATGCTGATACGTCCCCAACGTATCTATAATTTTTTATTGTTCCATGCTATTATATTATCAACCTTGGGTGTTTTATATGAATTTATATGCTATTTTATGTGATTTTTAGGACTAACCTATTAACCTAGAGCCTAGTGCCAGTTTCTGTTTTTTCCTTGTTTTTGAGTATCACAAAAAAGGAAACCCAAACGGAGTCCAATTGACCTGAAATTTCATGGAGATCATTTTTGGACCAGAAGAAGCCCACAGAGTACCAGAGATGGGCCAGAAGAGTCCCGAGGCCACCATGAGGGTGGGGGCTCGCCCCCCTACCTCATGGCCGCCTCGGGGACCCCCTGACTTGTTCCCGACTCCAACACCTCTTATATAACCCCAAACTTCCAGAAAGAAACCTAGATCAGGAGTTCCACCATCGCAAGCCTTTGTAGCCACCAAAAACCAATCTATACCCATTCCAGCACCCTGCCGGAGGGGGGAATCCCTCTCCGGTGCCTATCTTCATCGTCCCGGCGCTCTCCATGACGAGGAGGGAGTAGTTCACCCTCGTGGCTGAGGGTATGTACCAGTTGCTATGTGTTTGATCTCTCTCTCTCTCTCTCTCTCTCTCTCTCGTGTTCTTGATTTGGAACGATCTTGATGTATCGCAAGCTTTGCTATTATAGTTGGATCTTATCGCAAGCTTTGCTATTATAGTTGGATCTTATCGCAAGCTCTACTTTCTTGTGGCGAATTGAGTTTTCCCTTTGAAGTTATCTTATCGGATTGAGTCTTTAAGGATTTGAGAACACTTAATGTATGTCTTGCATGTGCTTATCTGTGGTGACATTGGGATATCATGTGATCCACTTTATGTATGTTTTGGTGATCAACTTGCGAGTTCCGTGACCTTGTGAATTTATGCATAGGGGTTGTCACACGTTTTCGTCTTGACTCTCAGGTAGAAACTTTGGGGCACTCTTTGAAATTCTTTGTGTTGGTTGAATAGATAAATCTGACATTGTGTGATGCATATCGTATAATCATACCCACGGATACTTGAGGTGACATTGGAGTATCTAGGTGACATTAGGGTTTTGGTTGATTTTTGTCTTAAGGTGTTATTCTAGTATGAACTCTAGGATAGATCAAACAGAAAGAATAGCTTCGTGTTATTTTACTACGGACTCTTGAATAGATCGATCAGAAAGAATAACTTTGAGGTGGTTTCGTACCCTACAATAATCTTTTCGTTTGTTCTCCTCTATTAGTGACTTTGGAGTGACTCTTTGTTGCATGTTGAGGGATAGTTATTTGATCCAATTATGTTATTATTGTTGAGAGAACTTGCTCTAGTGAAAGTATGAACCCTAGGCCTTGTTTCCTAGCCTTGCAATACCGTTTACGCTCACTTTTATCATTGGTTACCTTGCTGTTTTTACATTTTCAGATTACAAAAACCTTTATCTACCATCCATATTGCACTTGTATCACCATCTCTTCACCGAACTAGTGCACCTATACAATTAACCATTATATTGGGTGTGTTGGGGACACAAGAGACTCTTTGTTATTTGGTTGCAGGGTTGTTTGAGAGAGACCATCTTCATCCTACGCCTCCCACGGATTGATAAGCCTTAGGTCATCTACTTGAGGGAAATTTGTTGCTGTCCTACAAATCTCTGCACTTGGAGGCCCAACAACATCTACAAGAATAAGGTTGTGTAGTAGACGTCACATGCCAAGTTTCATGAGTTTCAGACGAGTTTTGGATTTACTAGAATTTAAAAACCAGGCATCTCAATGTTTTGCCGACAATCAACAGTGCCCTGGTGTTTGAAATTCATTCCCATTTCTTGCATGGGACCTAAGCGTGCAACCAAGGACACATATTTGATTTTTCAACCAATTTATATGCACTGGAGCATGTGCATAGTTCAAATTTGAATTATGCACATAAATGCATTGAAAACTCAGTTAATGCATAAAAATGTCCAAACAAACCCCAAAAAATCACAAAAATTGACGCAACACTCCTGTTGTTCTATGTTGACACGAGAAATTTTTTGGAAGCAATAAGAGGCAATGGATATCTTTTCGTCCCCACAGGTGGGACGTTCCCTACTGCTACCTCTTGAGCATGTGTTGTTTTTTCCCTTGAAGAGGAAAGGGTGACGCAGCAAAGTAGCGTAAGTATTTCCCTCAGTTTTTGAGAACCAACGTATCAATCCAGTAGGAGATAACACGCAAGTCACCTAGTACCTGCACAACAATCAAGAACCTCGCAACCAACGTGATAAAGGGGTTGTCAATCCCTTCACAGTCACTTATGAAAGTGAGATCTGATAAAGATAATAAGATAAATGTTTTTAGTATTTTTGTTGTATAGATTGCAAAATAGAAAACAAGATGCGATAATAAAAGAGATGCAGTATAATAAGGAAGAGACCCGGGGGCCATAGGTTTCACTAGTGGCTTCTCTCATGATAGCAAGTATGACCGTGGGTGAACAAATTACTGCCGAGCAATTGCTAGAAGAGCTCATAGTTATGAGAATATCTAGGCAATGATTATGAAATATAGGCATCACGTCCATGTTAAGTAGACCGAAATGATTCTTCATCTACTACTATTACTCCACACATCGACCGCTATCCAGCATGCATCTAGAGTATTAAGTTCATAAGAACAGAGTAATGCTTTAGGCAAGATGACATGATGTAGAGGGATAAACTCAAGCAATATGATATAAACCCCATCTCTTTATCCTCGATGGCAACAATACAATACGTGCCTTGCTGCCCCTACTGTCATTGGGAAAGGACACCGCAAGATTGAACCCAAAGCTAAGCACTTCTCCCATTGCAAGAAAGATCAATCTAGTAGGCCAAACTAAACCGATAATTCGAAGAGACTTGCAAAGATATCAAATCATGCATATAAGAATTCAGAGAAGAACCAAATATTGTTCATAGATAAACTTGATCATAAATCCACAATTCATCGGATCTTGGCAAACACACAGCAAAAAGTATTACATCAAATAGATCTCCAAGAACATCGAGGAGAACTTTGTATTGAGAACAAAAGAGAGAGAAGAAGCCATCTAGCTAATAACTATGGACCCAAAGGTCTGTGGTAAACTACTCACACGTCATTGGAGAGGCTATGGTGTTGATGTAGAAGCCCTCCGTGATTGAATCCCCCTCCGGCAGATCGCCAGAAAAGGCCCCAGATGGGATCTCATGGGTATAGAAGGTTGCGGTGGTGGAAAAGTGGTTTCGTGGCTCCCCTTGATGTTTTTAGGGTATAAGAGTATATATAGGTGAAAGAAGTACATCGGTGGAGCTCCGTGGGTCCCATGAGGGTGGGGGCGCGCCTACCCCCCTGGGCGCGCCCTCCTTCCTCGTGGAAGCTTCACGGAGTTCCAGACTTCAACTCCAAGTCTCCTGGTTTGCGTTCGTTCCAAGAAAGATCCTCGCGAAGGTTTCGTTCTGTTTGATATTCCTTTTCCGTGAAACACTAAAATAGGCAAAAAAAACATAAATTGGCACTGGGCCTCCGGTTAATAGGTTAGTCCCAAAAATAATATAAAAGTGCATATTAAAGCCCATTAAACATCCAAAACAGATAATATAATAGCATGGAACAATCAAAAATTATAGATACATTGGAGATGTATCAAGCATCCCCAAGCTTAATTCCTGCTCGTTCTCGAGTAGGTAAATGATAAAAACAAATGTTTTGATGTGGAATGCTACCTAACATAATTTCAATGTAATTTCCTTTATTGTGGCATGAATGTTCAGACCCGAAATATTCAGGACAAAAGTTTAATATTGACATAAAAACAATAATACTTCAAGCAATTATGTCTTCTCAAAATAACATAGCCAAAGAAAGTTCATCCCTACAAAATCATATAGTTTGGCCATGCTTCATCTCCGTCACACAAAATTCTCTCATCATGCACAACCCCGATGACAAGCCAAGCAATTGTTTCATACTTAGCCTTTTCAAACCTTTTCAACTTATACGCAATATATGAGCGCGAGCCATGGACATAACACTATGGGTGGAATAGAATGGTGGTTGTGGAGAAGACAGAAGGGAGGAAGATAGTCTCACATCAACTAGGCGTTTCAATGGGCTATGGAGATGCCCATCAATAGATATGAATGTGAGTGAGTAGGGATTGCCATGCAACAGATGCACTAGAGCTATAAGTGTATGAAAGCTCAACAAAAGAAACTAAGTGGGTGTGCATCCAACTTGCTTGATCATGAAGACCAAGGGCAATTTGAGGAAGCCCATTATTGGAATATACAAGCCAAGTTCTATAATGTAATATTCCCACTAGTATATGAATGTGACAACATAAGAGACTCTCTCTATCATGAAGATCATGGTGCTACTTTGAATCACAAGTGTGGAAAAAGGATAGTAACATTGCCCCTTCTCTGTTTTTCTCTCTTTTTTATTTTGGCCTTTTTATGGCCTCTTTTTTTCGTCCGGAGTCTCATCCCGACTTGTGGGGGAATCATAGTCTCCATCATCCTTTCCTCACATGGGACAATGCTCTAATAATGAAGATCATCACACTTTTATTTACTTACAACTCAAGAATTACAACTCGATACTTAGAACAAAATATGACTCTATGTAAATGCCTCCGGCGGTGTACCGGGATGTGCAATGAGTCAAGAGTGACATGTATAAAAAATTATGAATGGTGGTCATGCCACAAATACGATGTCAACTACATGATTCTGCAAAGCAATATGTCTATGATGAAGCGTGTCATAATAAACGGAACTGTGGAAAGTTGCATGGCAATATATCTCGGAATGGCTATGGAAATGCCATAATAGGTAGGTATGGTGGATTTTTTGAGGAAGGTAAATGATGGGTTTATGGTACAGTCGAAAGTTGCGCGGCACAAGAGAGGCTAGCAATGGTGGAAGGGTGAGAGTGCGTATAATCCATGAACTCAACATTAGTCATAAAGAACTCACATACTTATTGCAAAAATCTACAAGTCATCAAAACCAAGCACTACGCACATGCTCCTAGAGGGATAGATTGGTAGGAAAAGACCATCGCTCGTCCCCGACCGCCACTCATAAGGAAGGCACTCAAAGAACACCTCATGCTTCAAATTTGTCACACAACGGTTACCATACGTGCATGCTACAGGACTTGCCAACCTTAACACAAGTATTTCTCAATTTCACAATTACTCAACTAGCACAACTCTAATATCACCATATTTATATCTCAAAACAATTATCAAGTATCAAACTATTCATAGTGCACTCTATATGAAAGTTTTTATTATATCCATCTTGGATGCCCATCATATTAGGACTAATTTTCTAACCAAATAAAATTACCATGCTTGTTTTGAAAGACTCTAAATACAATATAAGTGAATCATGAGAGATCAATAATTTCTATAAAATAAAACCACCACCGTGATCTATAAATATATAAGTGAAGCACCAGAGCAAAATTATCTAGCTCAAAATATATAAGTGAAGCACATAGAGTATTCTAATAAGGGAAAACTTTGTTTTTGCCACTCTAGCTTCTGCCAATTTTTCTTATGCCACTCTAGAATTTGACGTATCACTTTTTCCACCCTTGGCTTTTGATAATACATCACAAATGCCATTCCATGGCAAAAATGATAATTTTTATTTCACTTTTGATTAGCTTTTGACAATGTATCACAATTGCCACTATAAAAATGTTGCTTTTGCCACGGAATGGCAAAAGTGATATTTTGTCAAAACAAAGAGATGTCAAATTCTAGAGTGGCATAAGAAAAGTGGGCAAAAACTAGAGTGGCAAAAACAAAGTTTTCCCTTCTAATAAATTCCGATTCATGTGTGTCTCTTTCAAAAGGTGTGTACAGCAAGGATGATTGTGGTAAACTAAAAAGCAAAGACTCAAATCATACAAGATGCTCCAAGCAAAACACATATTATGTGGTGAATAAAAATATAGCCTGAAGTAAAGTTACCGATAGACAAAGACGAAAGAGGGGATGCCTTCCGGGGCATCCCCAAGCTTAGGCCTTTGGTTGTCCTTGAATTTTACCTTGG
The DNA here is from genome assembly GCF_002162155.2 of Triticum dicoccoides. Taxonomy (NCBI): domain Eukaryota; kingdom Viridiplantae; phylum Streptophyta; class Magnoliopsida; order Poales; family Poaceae; genus Triticum; species Triticum dicoccoides. The sequence goes on from NC_041380.1 coordinate 415,704,681, forward strand.
GGTGCCTTGGGCATCCCCAAGCTTAGGCTCTTGCCACTCCTTGTTCCAAAATCCATCAAATCTTTACCCAAAAACTTGAAAACTTCACAACACAAAACTCAACAGAAAATCTCATGAGCTCCATTAGTATAAGAAAGCAAACCACCACTTTAATGTACTGTAATTAACTCATTCTTTATTTATATTGGTATCAAAACTACTATATTGCAACTTCTCTATGGTTCATACCCCCCGATACTAGCCATAGTTTCATCAATATAAGCGAACAACACACGAAAAACAGAATCTGTCAAAACAGAACAGTCTGTAGCAATCTGGAGGTTTCGAATACTTCTGTAACTCCAATTTTTTTGAAGTGTTGGGACGACCGAAATAATTTGTATATTGATCTACTGCAGTTGGAATTCGTATTTTATCGCTCTTGGGTAAACAATGAAAATTATTCTCGTGAGCGCATACTTTCTGTTTTTTTCAGCAAGATCAAACAACAATCACCCAAGAAGATCCTAAAGGCTTTTCTTGGCACAAAAAATAATTAAAACATAAAAACACAATCATAACAGAGGCTAGATAAATTATTTATTACTAAACAGGAATTAAAATTAAAGAACAAAAATAAAATTGGGTTGCCTCTCAATAAGCGCAATCATTTAAGGCCCTAGCTAGGCATTGCGATTTCAATGATGCTCACATGAAAGACAAGAATTGAAGCACAAAGAGAGCATCGCAAAACACATGACAAACACATCTAAGTCTAACATACTTCCTACGAATAGGCACTTTATAAGCAAACAAATTATCAAGACAAGCAAAAACTAGCATATGCATGGAAGAAAAAAGAAACAATAGCAATCTCAACATGACGAGAGGTAATTTAGTAACATGAAAATTTCTACAACAATATTTTCCTGGAGGATTCATTAAATTGTGAAACGTTGCCCTGCCATAATGTGATATGTTTCCAGTGCCAATAAAAAGTAACCCACCCAATGGTATTTAACATCCAGAAAACTTCCAAAGAAAATGCGTCCCAAGCAGAAATATCACAAGTACTGCCGCGCCCTGGGCCGTCACAAGGAAAACTATATCCAAAATCCTTTTTATCTGGCATTAATTTGGAACCGCGTGCATCTAAAGCGCCCTTTACTAAAATCAATGTAGTTGTATGCAAACCTAGAGCAATAGCATGATGAACCAAGAAATCCCCAGGTCCTATTGTTAAGAATAGTAATCTTTGGCGAATTAGGAAGAAAAAGGATTCTTATTTTGATACAAGAAGAATCGGCACAAGAAAAAGGCTTTTTCTTATGCCGAATAGACGATTAAGAAGACCTGCAATCCCTCCGGAAAGGAAGAAATTTTAATTTTATTGTACCTTTCTCATAATAATTACATGTAGGATCATAATCAAATTCAACAATATAGCTATCACATGAAATTTTCTCTTCATGATCCACATGCATGCAAAGTTGACACTCTTCCGAAATAGTGGGATTATCATAAAATAAAGTCATGACCTCTCAGAACCCACTTTTATCAAAAACTTCATAAGATTGAACATTATCCAAATATGTCGGATCTAAAGTTGACACTCTTCCAACCCCACTTTCAATATTATTGCAAAAATTATTATCAATCTCATATTCACCATGGGGCTCAAATAAATTTTCAAGATCATAAGAAAAATCACCCCAAACTTAGGGTTTTGCATATCATTAATACAATTGACATTAATAGAATTTATAATAACATCATTGTGAGCATGCTTTTCATTCAAGGAGCTGTCGTGAATCACTTTATGATTTTCTTGGTTCAACACTTCTTCACAATTTTCAAATTCACGAATTTCAAGCAAAACCTCATAAAGATAATCTAGTGCACTCAACTCACTAGTAATTGGTTCATCATGATTGGATCTTTTAAAAAGATTAGCAAGAGGATGAGGATCCATAACAATAGATAATTAGCAAGCGAAGATGCAAGCTAATAGAAGGCACATGGTAACACAAGCAAATAGAAGGACGAACGGAAGAAGGGCGAATAAAACGGCAAAGGTGAAGTGGGGGATAGGAAAATGAGAGGTGAATGGCAAATAATGTAATGCGAGGGAGAAGAGTTTATGATGGGTACTTGGTATATCTTGACTTGAGTGTAGATCTCCCCGGCAACGGTGCCAGAAATCCTTCTTGCTACCTCTTGAGCATGCGTTTGTTTTTTCCTTGAAGAGGAAAGGGTGATGCTGCAAAGTAGCATAAGTATTTCCCTCAATTTTTGAGAACCAAGGTATCAATCAAGTAGGAGATAACACACAAGTCACCTAGTACCTGCACAAACAATCAAGAACCTCGCAACCAACGTGATAAAGGGGTTGTCAATCCCTTCACAGTCACTTACGAAAGTGAGATCTGATAAAGATAATAAGATAAATATTTTTGGTATTTTTGTTGTTTAGATTGCAAAATAGTAAACGAGATGTGATAATAAAAGAGATGCAATAAAATAATTAAGAGACCCGGGGGCCATAGGTTTCACTAGTGGCATCTCTCATGAGAGCAAGTATTATGGTGGGTGAACAAATTACTGCCGAGCAATCGATAGAAGAGCGCATAGTTATGAGAATATCTAGGCAATGATTATGAAATATAGGCATCACGTCCGTGTTAAGTAGACCAAAATGATTCTGCATCTACTACTATTACTCCACACATCGACCGCTATCCAGCATGCATCTAGAGTATTAAGTTCCTAAGAACAGAGTAATGCTTTAGGCAAGATGACATGATGTAGAGGGATAAACTCAAGCAATATGATATAAACCCCATCTTTTCATCCTCGATGGCAACAATATAATACGTGCCTTGCTTCCCCTACTGTCACTGGGAAAGGACACCGCAAGATTGAACCCAAAGCTAAGCGCTTCTCCCATTGCAAGAAAGATCAATCTAGTAGGCCAAACTAAAATGATAATTCGAAGAGACTTGCAAAGATATCAAATCATGCATATAAGAATTCGGAGAAGAACCAAATATTGTTCATAGGCTTGATCATAAATCCACAATTCATTGGATCTCGGCAAACACACCGCAAAAAGTATTACATCGAATAGATCTCCAAGAACATCGAGGAGAACTTTGTATTGAGAACCAAACAGAGAGAAGAAGCCATCTAGCTAATAACTATGGACCCGAAGGTCTGTGGTAAACTACTCACACACCATCGGAGAGGCTATGGTGTTGATGTAGAAGCCCTCCGCGATCGAATCCCCCTCCGGCAGATCACCGGAAAAGGCCCCAGATGGGATCTCACAGGTACAGAAGGTTGCCGCGGTGGAAATGTGGTTTCGTGGCTCCCTCTGATGTTTTTTGGGTATATTATTATATATAGGCGAAAGAAGTACATCAGTGGAGCTCCGTGGGGCCCACGAGGGTGGTGGCGCGCCTACCCCCTGGGCACGCCCTCCTGCCTCGAGGAAGCTCTGCGGAGTTCCAGACTTCAACTCCAAGTCTCCTGGTTTGCGTTTGTTCAAAGAAAGATCCTCGTGATGGTTTCGTTCCGTTTGGATTCCGTCTGATATTCCTTTTCTGTGAAACACTAAAATAGGCAAAAAACAGAAACTGGCACTGGGCCTCCGGTTAATAAGTTAGTCCCAAAAATAATATAAAAGTTCATATTAAAGCCCATTAAACATCCAAAACAGATAATATCATAGCATGGCACAATCAAAAATTATAGATACGTTGGAGACGTATCACCTACCGAAACCATCATGCTTGTTGTGAGAAGCTCTGGTTTGTGAGAAGCATATACCCAAACCTGCCCCAAACAGGACAAATTTTTTACCACGGCATGCTGATGCCGCTCCATGAAAGCATGCCAAGTTTCATAATTTCAGACAAGTTTTGGATTTACTGGAATTTAAAGCCAGACATTTGAATGTTTTGCCGGCAATCAACGGTGCCCTGGTGTTTGAAATTCATTCCCATTTCTTGCATGGGACCTAAGCATGCACCCAAGGACACAGATTTGATTTTTCAACCAATTTATATGCACTTGATCATGTGCATGTAGTTCAAATTTGAATTATGCACGTAAATGCATTGCAAACTCAGTTAATGCATAAAAATGTCCAAACGAACCCCGAAAAATCACAAAAATTGACACAACACTCCTGTTGTAATATGTTGACATGAGAAATTTTTTGGAAGCAATAAGAGGCAATGTATATCATTTCGTCCCCATAGGTGGGACGTTCCCTACCCAAACCATCATGCTTGTTGTGAGAAGCTCTTGTTTGTGAGAAGCATATCCCCAAACCTGCCCCAAATGGGACAATTTTTTTACCACGGCATGTTGATGCCGCTCCATGAAAGCATGCCAAGTTTCATGAATTTCAGACGAGTTTTGGATTTACTAGAATTTAAAAACCAGGCATCTCAATGTTTTGTCGGCAATCAACGGTGCCCTGGTGTTTGAAATTCATTCCATTTCTTGCATGGGACCTAAACATGCACCCAAGGACACGGATTTGATTTTTCAACCAATTTATATGCACTGGAGCATGTGCATGTAGTTCAAATTTGAATTGTGCACATAAATGCATTGAAAACTCAGTTAATGCACAGAAATGTCCAAACCTGCCCCAAATGGGAGAAAAATTTACCCAAACCTGCCTCAAATGGGACAAAAAATTTACCACGGCATGGTGATGCCGCTCCATCATAGCATGCCAAGTTTCATGAATTTCAGACGAATTTTGGATTTACTAGAATTACAAAAGCAAGTACATCAACGTTTTCCGGAGAGCCACGGTGTTGTGGTGTTCGAATTTCATCCCTATTTCTTCCATGGGAGATAAGCATAAACCCATGGACACATATATGATTTTACAACCCATGTTGGTGTACCGGAGCATGTGCATGTAGTTTAATTTTGAATTGTGCACCTGAAATGGCTAGAAAACCAATTTAATGTATAAAATGTTCAAACGAACCCTGAATAATTCCAATTCTTTTATGACACACATATAGTTGCATGTTCACTCTAGATAAAAGGTCTAGCAATTCAAACACCGTCCATTGCCGCTGTGACCCCATTATGTAATTCAAATCAAGATGAAAAATCAAGTAGATCGCACATAGTTTATTATCACCAACCGTGTGAGATAGGTGCACCGTCGGTGTATAGTACGCCTATGGCTTACGCGAGAAGGTGCGTCGGCTATAGTCCACAGCCGCATCTCAAGCACACTAACTCGCTCCCCAAATATCTTTTCACTGTTCAATCGTCGCCGGTGAAAGATGGGCACATGGACCCGCGTCATGAGGGAAACTTTGGTGGCCCACTCCGGCGAGAGCGCGGCCACAGCCGCCATGCGCGTGCTAACAAGGTGCATGAGCGCGACCACAATCTGTGACCAGGCGGCCATGGCAGCCCAAACGGCCGCTGTTACTTCTCATGTGGCGGCAGCAACATCTGGCTCGGGGATAACAACTGGCGAGAGCGGCACAGTAGTTGTCCGTTCCGCAGCGGCGGCCTTAGCCCTGATGGAGGCCGCCCACTACCATGTCGAGGCCGCCCATGCCTAGCTCCTGGTGGTCACTGCACAAACCGAACGAAGCTTCTCCGACAACTGTCGGCAACCCACAGCCGAAGAGCTGGCAATTGCCGAGAGCGTTCGAGCAGTCGTCCGTTCCTCCGCCGCATACCTTGCGATGACGGAGCCCATCCAAGCCCAGTTCGCATCCGCCCATGCCCAGCTCGTGGCGGACTTTTCCAAAGAGATGGCGGACGCGGATGGCAAGATGCTTGTCGAGTATGGTGCGATGGATGCCATGGAGCCCCTTCCCCAGGAGACCGTCGGGCGCGAGCTGGACATGGAGGCGGTGGCGGAGATCGACGAGCACCAGCCGTAGTAGTACTCTTTGTTTTATTTAATTAAAAGCGTCGGTCTTTAATTTGTTAGAGTAATGTTTAGGTCAGCTAGCTCTGTTTAATTGTTGAACTTGCTCGATTAAGAAGTTGGTCTCCTTCATGTACCCAAATTATGCAATGACGTGGATGACGATTGTAACCAGGGAAATTCGAACCAAAATTTTTGACGTTCAAACTCATCACACACGGGTTAAGCTATCTGAATCATTTGTGATGTTCACATATCGTACACAGTTCTGAATAAGGGACCGTGCCTGATGACACTTTACGCGCCAGTTTTTTCGTTGAAGCGATTCCAAATTTTCGGCTTCCGTGGAAATATCTACCTCCCCGCCCCTCCCCCTTACCAAAAGTCACATTTCCCCTGTTTCCGCCTTCCTTTCCAAGTTGAAACCTCCACTCCTTGCTTGCAGCGCCGCCACCTCCTCATTGATGACCCTCCTTCACGCTGCTCGGCCTCGCCTATCCAGGCAGGTAATCCACACCTGACCCACATCCTTCTCCTGCTTCCACATCCCACATGCCCCGACCGTCAGCACGAGCGCGACACCTCCACCCAAATTACTGACCCCTCCACCAAATAAGTGCCGACCTAAGCCATGGTGCACGCAGTATAGCTAGGACCTCAAGGAGCATTTGGCAGCGGAGAAGCAAATCACAGCCGGACGCGCGGATGAGGTCGCGGTGGCTGCCATTCGTGCCGACCCTCGGATCTTGGAGGAGCACCTTGCCATTTGCTAGCTATGCCAGTTAAGCATGCGCGGTTTACCCGTTGCGTGTGCTGCTCCTACATTTCCTTCACAAATTCTAGTGAATTGTGCTATCTAATATTACCATGCAATCTGTTGCTGTAGTGTATATGTTCTATATGTCGTGCAGTGTGGTGCTCAGTTTTTAACTGTTTTGTTAATTAGTTGTCGTCTTCAGTTAACTGTTTGGTTCAATTCTGCAAATGTGATGTTCAATTCTTCGGGCTGCAAATTTGTATTGTCTTCCATGTGAGAAATAAATCGAATTTATCTTTACAAAATACATGAGAAACGAATACAATTGCTATATTTCCAAGTTGTCAAGCATGCTTGGTTTGGTTATACATTGTGCAATGTGGTGCTCAGTTAACGTTTGGTTCATTTGTGTTGTGGTGTTCAGTTAACTGTTTGGTTCAATTCTGCAATGCGATGTTCAATTGTTGTGGCTGCATACTGTTACTGTATACACTGTGAGGAATAAATCGAATTTGGCTGTACTAAATACATGAGAAACAAATACAATTGTTGTATTTCCAAGTTGTTAAGCATGCTTGGTTTGGTTAACTGTCTGATCTTCTATTAGGAGTATGTTATATTGTGCAATGTGGTGCTCAGTTAACGTTTGGTTCATTTGTTATGGTGTTTAGTTAACTGCTTGGTTCAATTCTGCAATGCGATGTTCAATTGTTGTGGCTGCATTCTGTTATTGTATACCATGTCAGAAATAAATCGAATTTGGCAACACTTAATACATGAGAAACATATACAAGTGCTATATTTGCTAGTTCTTAATCATGCTTGGTTTGGATAAATGAGTTTTCCATGTGGCTTGAATTAATCTGATGAATCCGCAATGTGCTTATTTTTCATCAACATATTTTACTGATAGCATGCGAACCCTTACTTAACCTGATGACTAACTACCATATATGTGTTGCAGGGAAATAATGGGAAGCACTGAAGTTTACAATCAAGGTTAGCACGCGCATGGTCCGTTGTCTAATAGCACATTATTGTGCAATTGCAGGAACCATTCTAATATTTTGGTTTTTAACAATTTGGTCTTGCACATGTAGGTCCTGCTGTCAGAGGTTTTGAACCACTGTTCGACCCTTTTTGCATATGGGGAAATGAGTTGTCCATGAATATCAATCAAATCAAGAAACTCAGAAAGATTGTTAGGATAAAGGAATTAGCGACAAAAAACAACAAGATCTTTGTCTGCACAATGAAGAAGACATCAGTTCACTACAAGATGGTACTAACTATTATACCTTGCCATTTTTTATTCCTTTGCCCCATTTCCAATATAGAGAAGATATTTATGCACTTCCTTGTTTTCAGGCCTTTCCAAAGCAGTTCACTAATGATTACCTCTCAACCCACCTCTATGGTCAGGAGGCGAGGAAGATTTTCATACAACACCCACGGTTCAATATTGAAGTGTTCCTGAAGAGGATGAAGGACGGATGGTCAATCATCCACAGACACTGGCCTAAAGTTGCAAAGACCTTCAACATGAATGAATGCTCAATATTCTCCTTCCGCTTCAGCAGTTTTCCAGATGAGATACATCTATCTATATACCGTTTATGATCCTAATTTCAAAAGGTTCTACATGTTGTATGTGAAACTTGGTGCTAGTGCAGTTGTGTAATGGGGTAGCTGAGTGCTGAAGCTATATCATGTTGTACTCTGATGTATTTCAATTATGAAATTCTGCTTCCTTAATATGGAAATGAAATATATTATGTGCTTAATTTGAATGTAGATTAGATTAATAAATGGATTATTAATAATAGGGTTGTTGAAAAAATACCGTGGGCGATGACCTCAGGCAACGCACACAATTTCTAGGAATAAACCGTGTTGGATCAATGAACAATCATACATGACTTTCTCTTGAAAACGGTTTGCGTTAGGCCACCTTGCACAAACGTTTACCACATAAAAACTATGTGTGATGGACAGCCTTTGCCACACAGTTTCTTATATGGACCATGTGTGATACATTCAATAACGCAAACAATTTAACAAGAAAAATTGTGTGTGATGTACCTGTGAACGGAAATGTTTTCCTTGGAGCGACTGTGTGGGATGTACATATGAACGGAAATGTTTAGCGGGGACAAACTGTGTGGGATGTACTTGCGACTGGAAATCATTTCATGGTATAATTGTATTTTTTAGCTCTGCTGTACGTATTTCCATATTTGAGCGCTCGTCGGTCGCACACGACCTCATTTTGCCGAGCGTGTGTGCTAGGAGGGCATATTCCCGACGGTTTTTGGGTTGTGTGGGAAGGACCCCCCTATCGCCCACACTCACTTGGTGATGGTTCCAAATGACGTCGAGGAAAGGGGTTAAAAACCGTTTGTTTAGGACTGACGTGTACCAGTGATAGTGCCAAGTGACAGTTGCTGTTTTTTCCATGTTTTTTACATCGCAGAAAATTAATATCAAACAAAGTCCAAATGCCACGAAACTTTACAGGGATTTTTTATGGACCAGAAGACACGTAATGGGCCCTAGCTGCGCCTGGGGGTGCTCCGAGGAGAGCACAACCCACCAAGGCGCGCCCTGGTGGGTTGTGACCACCTCGGGTGCCCCCCAGACCGCCTCTTTGCTCTATAAATACCCCAATATTCCCAAAACTCTAGGGGCGTCCATGAAATATTGATACAGCTGCCGCAGAGTCCAGAACCACCAGATCCAATCTAGACACCATCTTGGATGGGGTTCACCACCTCCATTGGTGCCTCTCTGATGATGCGTGAGTAGTTCTTTGTAGACCTTCGTGTCCGTAGTTAGTATCTAGATGGCTTCCTCTCTCTCTCTCTCTCTCTCTTGATTCTCAATACAATGGTCTCTTGGAGATCCATATGATGTAACACTTTTTGCGGTGTGTTTGTTGGGATCGATGAACTTTGAGTTTATGATCAAATCTATCTCTTTTTATATCCATGAAAGTATTTGAGTTTCTTTGATCACTTTTATGCATGATCTCTTATACCCTGGTATTTATTCTCCGATATTTGGGTTTTGTTTGGCCAACTTGATCTATTTATCTTGCAATGGTAAGAGGTGCTTTGTAGTGGTTTCGATCTTACGGTGCTTGATCCCAGTGAAAGAAGGCGAACCGACACATATGTATCATTGCTACTAAGGATAAAATGATGGGGTCTATATCTACATAGATAGATCTTGTCTACATCATGTCATCGTTCTTATTGCATTGCTCCGTTTCTCCATGAATTTAATACACTAGATGCATGTTGGATAGCGATCGGTGTGTGGAGTAATAGTAGTAGATGCAGGCAGGAGTCGGTCTACTAATCTTGGACGTGATGCCTATGTAATGATCATTGCCTAGATATCGTCATGATTATTTGAAGTTCTATCAATTGCCCAACAGTAATTTGTTCACCCACCATTTGCTATTTTTCTCGAGAGAAGCCACTAGTGCCGGGTCTCCTTCTCGTATATTTGCCTTTGCGATCTACTTTTCGTTTGCATTTATTTTTAGATCTATTAATCCAAAAAATAAAAAAATACTTTACTGCACTTTATTTTATTTGTGATCCATTTATTCAATCTATTACAACTTTATCCCGTCCGCGCACCAATTTCTGGTGTTGTTACCCGAAAGGGATTGACAACCCCTTTAACACGTCGGGTTGCGAGTGGTTGTTATTTGTGTGCAGGGGTTGTTTACGTTGTGTTGCTTGGTCCTCCTACTGGTTCGATAACCTTGGTTTCATATCTGAGGGAAATACCTACCGCCGATGTGCTGAATCATCCCTTCCTCTTTGGGGAAATACCGACGTAGCTTCAAGCGACATCAGCCCCTCCCATACGGGTGCTACCTCTTGAACACTGCGTTGGTTTTCCCTTGAAGAGGAAAGGGTGGTGCAGTAAAGCAACGTAAGTATTTCCCTCAGTTTTTGAGAACCAAGGTATCAATCCAGTGGGAGACCACGCGTGAGTCACCTCGTACCTACACAAACAAATAAGAACCTTGCAACCAACGCGATAAAGGGGTTGTCAATCCCTTCACGGCCACTTGCAAGAGTGAGATCTGATAGAGATGATAATAATAAGATAAGTACTTTTGGTATTTTTATGATATAGATTGAAATTAACGATTGCAAAATAAAATAGATGGGAAACTTGTATGATGGAGAATAGACCCGGGGGCCATAAGTTTCACTAGTGTCTTCTCTCAAGATAGTGGGTGAACAAATTTCTATCGAGCAATTGATAGAAAAGCGAATAATTATGATAACATCTAGGTATGATCATGTATATAGGCATCACGTCCGTGACAAGTAGACTGGCTCCTGCCTGCATCTACTACTATTACTCCACACATCGACCGCTATCCAGCATGCATCTAGAGTATTATGTCCATAAGCACAGAGTAACGCCTTAAGCAAGATGACATCATGTAGAGGGATAAACTCATGCAATATGATATAAACCCCATCTTTTTATACTCGATGGCAACAATACAATACGTGTCGTTTCCCTTTCTTTCACTTGGATCGAGCACCGCAAGATTGAACCCAAAGCTAAGCACTTCTCCCATTGCAAGAAAGATCAATCTAGTAGGCCAAACCAAACTGATAATTCAAAGAGACTTGCAAAGATAAACCAATCATAAATAAAAGAATTCAGATAAGATTCAAATATTGTTCATATATAATTTGGATCATGTCGTGGAATTGTCACGGCAGATGTCCTTAGTGTCAGGACTTAGTCGCGAGGCCAACACATCTATGCGATAGCTTGAAGGGGTTGATCGGGACTAGAGACGCAACACACAAGCCAAGGATTTAGACAGCTTCGGGCACCGGGAAACATCATTCGGTAATAGCCCTACATGCTGTTTGTGGCTAGGTCTCATTATGCTCATGAGAGAGTCGCCGGTAAGCCGGCTCTTTGTGTCTAGCCCTAGAGATTGTTTCTTCTTCCCTGTCCCTCTTTGGGGAGCCCTGCCCCTCCTTATATAAGTTAGAGGGGTGGGTTACATGTGGAGTCCTAGTAGGACTAGGATTAGTCTATCTTCTCTGACAAGTTGATTACAAGTCTGGGTCTTGCTTCCTCGTAAAGGAGATATTCCTCACGCCTTTCCTCTTAAGCCGACCTACCATAACGTAGCCGGCCTTCTGGGCCTTGAGCCTCTTGGGCCCCTGAGTCTTGTCGCTCCTTTGATCCGCTTGCCAGGTCACCCATAAGTCGCCAGGCTCGGGCGGGTCACTTAGTGAGTCGTCCAGTCAGGGCGGGTCATTAGTGAGTCGCCAGGTCCGGCCGGGTTATACATCTGGCCGGGTCATACCGCGGGGTATATCCCCGACATTAGCCCCAAGTTTAATTTGGATTTATCCATGTTAAACTGATCTGCAACATAAACACAAGAACAAATTGACAGGTTGCACTCCGGTTAAATATTCTTGTAAGCCGGCACTTGATCATCCTTAAGTCCTTGTCATCTCCTCCTTCTGGAAAATCCAGGTCAATGGACCAACTTCATAGTCAATTTGCTTGTAGAAGAAATATTGTAAATAAAGCATCCATTTGAGTCGGCCTTCAATGCTCTGACTTGACAAAAAATATTGGTCTTCAAATATTCAACTTATATTCAACCGACTTGAGATATAAAACTTGCCGGTTTATGATTACCAAAATTGCCGGGTTATAAATAGATGATGCCGAGTCATAATTGTCGCTGATGCCGGTTTATGATTTTTGCAGACACCGGGTCAATCTGATTTACTCAAACTGAAAATTTGAAGATATTTCTCCCTTATATCCATAATACCTGTAGCCCCCAAGGGCCGGTTTAATCAGCATGAATAAGCCGGGACTTATCACCATGGCTTTAAATGAAATCCAGTTGTGTAGCCCCCATGAGTCGGCTATAGTCATAGTAGTGTAGCCGGGTCATCCTAGAATTGTCTTAAGCAAAGAGCAATATGCATTAGCCCCCAAGTGTGTCGGGTCATTATGTAATAATGAGAAGGGACTTTGTAAATATGATGATGTAAATTTGAGCAGTAACGTGTAGCCCCCAAGGGCCGGCTTAGTAAGATAATACTAAGCTGGGACTTTTCATTGAAAATAATATCATATGATGTAACCGCCATCCTGGGGCTTGAACCCACGTCCACAAGGTTAAGAGATTTATGCTTTACCAACTGAGCAGTGGATCCTTCAATATATAATGGAATAAGGCTTGTGTATCTTGAATTTTAACAGGAGCAATTGGTAACCCCCAAGGGCCGGCTCATTACAATGGGATGAGTCGGGTCTTCAATAAGGCCATTAAAAATGACTTTGCATTAGCCCCCAAGTGTCATGGTGCATGCTTGCAGCGACATGAGACTTGCATATTTGATGGAACCTCAACTTGAATAATGTAGCCCCCAAGTGCCGGGTCATAAGCCTGCAGCGACTCGGGACTATTTCCTCCATTGTAAAATAAATCATGCCCATTGATAAAGATAATAGCTGTGGCACTAAAGCGACTTTGAAAACCTCAATCATAATACTGGTTATTGATAATCATAATAGAAATCCAGCCATGTTGGCTATTCAAAATTTGAATAATATAATCCGGTATGAAAACCTCAATCATTCAATATCATCATTGAAAATCCAGCCATGTTGGCTATTTAAAGAATTCAAATACCTTATCTGTTGACAAGTAAATCCGGAGTTTAAATACCCGGCGGCTCTTGGCCGATGGTGATTCAATACGCCTTCATTGTAAACCGGAATTTTCATGACCCGGCGGCTTATAGCCTTTTGAGAAAAATCCAGAACGGATAATCATTTTGAAGCATCAACTTTGGTAATGAGCTTGAACTTAATCATTTACATGTCATATTTCTGCAAATCCCGCAGAGAGTTTAAACAACATATGCCCTGGCGACTTAGCGTCAAAACCAGGGCGGGTCATAATATCTCACATATAACTACTGTGATATTGAATTTGTACTGCCGGCTTACATAACCTGTGCAGTAAGGGTGATAACCCAATCCTTAGAAGCCAATGCTTCCACATAGATGATGATTGTCATAAACTAGCGACTTATAGTCAAAAGTCAAGCCGGGTTAAGCATAAAACATTTATATATATTTGAGATATAATCCCAAAAAGTATCAAGTTAAGTAATTGTGGCTGCAATAAACTTTACCAGAGACAGAATAAAACTTTTTGAGGCTTCTGATTCGGATACGATCAGTAAACCGTTCCAAAGGGGTTAAGCTAAGATTCGAATACGATCATATAGCCCCCAGTGGCTTTGGCGATGCCGATCAAGAGGGTATTGATAGCTATGTTCTCTTTGGTTCGAATACGACCTATGTTTGAATAGGAAGCCCCCAAATGACCTTGAGAGTTGTTTAACGATGCTGATTCGAATACGATCCACGTCGATTCCCAAAGGGGTTGAGCTATGATTCGAATACGATCAAGAAGCCCCCAAGTAGGTTCGGCAGTTTGCCAATCAAAAGGGTATCGACAGCTATGTTCTCTTTGGTTCGAATACGACCTATGTTTGAACAGGAAGCCCCCAAGTGACCATATAAATTTTGGCATTGCGCCGATCAAGAGGGTATTGATAGCTATGCTCGATGAGCACGAAGCCCCCAAGTGATCATAATAAGATAAGCTATAAGGCAGGATATCCAAGTTTGAACCGCGCATCATGGCAGCAAGTTCTTTTGGCAACCTTTAATTTTTCTGAGAACTCGAACTTGCGAGAGATTTAAATCTTTTTGAATCAGAAATTCTTAAACCAGATATTGAGAGCTTCAAAGTTTTGTAAGAGACAAATTTACCTTGAGCCGGATTTTGAACCAGATTTGAGAGCTTCAAAGCTTTGCGAGAGAGAGATGTCTCTTGAACCGGATTTTAAACCAGAATATTTATTTTGAACCGGCAATTTTCTGACGGCCTTTAAATTTTCATCAATATAGCAGTAGTCTCCGGGGCCGGATTATTTTTTCCCTCCAATGACTTGGAGTTCTGGATTATTGATACTGGCCAATTTTGCCGAGTCATGCCATTGTAGCCCCTGAGTTTTAAGGCGACTCGAGGAGTTGTCTTGAGATTCTCCATATTTGACCCTGATACAAACCGGTATGAGTCCTTCAACAGCTCAATGATATAACTTGTTCTGCATTGATGAACTTGCAAACCGGAGTAATTGCTCTTTTAAAGAAAGCAATATACAATATATAAAAAAATATGCTGGATGGATTTCACCTGATGCGTCAGGTCAGCAATTATCATCGCGGAGTGGATGATCACCATGGTGAAACTAAAATCAATCATGGCCGAGTCGACCATGGGTGCTGATAGATTTTTCGGCCGCGACGTTTTAAACCGGTGTGGACGGGAGAATCGGCCGCTGCATTGTAAACTGGTGCGGTCGCGAGAGATGACCACAATGTTGTAAACCGGTGCGGGAGTTCGTTGAGTAACGACGACCACCTGTACCAAAAGATGTTGGCGTGCCTCCATCTCCGCGGTATAATATGACTTTTTGTCATAAATAATCTCCCTGCATAAACAACATTGCAGACCAAGGCAAAGAAAAACTTGTTCTTTGATAAAAACAACATGTGCTAATAAATCAAACTTGGATGGATATCACCTGATTTGTTTGGACGATGGATGACCGTTCAACGCGACGGAGACAACTCAGATAGAACCCCGGTGGCTCAACACGGCAGAGGCGGCTCAATGCGGCTCCGACGGTTCAATCATAGCAGAGGCGGCTCAACACGGTAGAAACAGTGCTCCCGGCGGCTCGGACAGATGAGTCGGCCGCGGCATTGTAAGTCGGTGCAGACGGGCGAGTCGGTCACAACCACGGTCCCGTTTAGTCGAAGTACTCCAGGCTGAAGGGCGGCGACTTGCGCGCGTCCGTCAGGCGCAATGTTGCCAGTACATGCTCCGTACTCGTGGTATAAACCACATTTGCATTGAACAATTATCCTGATTTAGGCGATGGATGATCACCATACGGCGTCCGTAGATAACCAAGATTTTTTTTTTGCGTTGATCCTTTCAAGGCGCGGCGGGGGAGACCCCATCACTGCTCATGGCGCAGCTTAGCGGGTCAACGCGCGGGTCAACAGAGAAGCCCGAGCCCGTGGATAATCTGCTTCCGGGTCATGGCCATCCGCCCCTTTTGTTTTTTTCATTGCGCACAGAATCTGCATGTGATTTGCTTTGTCTCTTTCGGTTGTCACAATCCACTCTTCCACTACGTGATGTTTCTCCTTGAATCATGTGGAAATATACGCTTTGATTCAGCTAGTTTTCCTTGGACCTTGACTTCCCTTGCCTAGACTCACTAGACTGCCAGCGGCTTGGAGTCAGATGCGGAGCAAGGTGGGTCACGGATCGTGGGTGGCTCTCCGAGTTGTAGCAAGTTTGACTCATGCACGCCCGGGTCTCCCTTGAGGTCGGAGCCTTTTCCCTTTTCTTTCTTTCCATGTTGGAATCAGGATCACGTCATGCCGACTTCCCTTTTCTTTCTGTACACAAGTACTAGTACCATCACTAGTTGATCTGATCTACTCCAATTAATCTCGGACAAGTCCAATCCCGTATCTGACTGCACTTTTTGTAAACGGCCGTACCATCAGTGTTTGACTTGATGCCGACTTATACACTTTTTGCCATGGTCAGCACAAGTCCTCGGAGTTCCTTGCAACAAGTAGAAAATCGACCCAGTATTCGCTTCATCTAAGGATGCCTTGATGTACTGGTTGCTTCGCAGACACTTGCTGATTGATTCTTACGTGGGCTGCTGCCGCTGCTATGAAATTTCTCGGGACTTGTGCGTGTACATAGTTGAAATAAGTCTGTGGTGGAAACCCTTCAGCTGATCTCGGCGCCTCGCGGCGACAACCAAATTGCAGCCCTAATTTTTCTTGAATCTTTTAACCTCACAAATCGTAAATCGGGACCGATGAATTTGATGCTGATGCAAATCTTTTTAGACCGCTCTTCTTGGTCCAGATAATTGCGAGCTCCTCGATCCCTGGGGAAGATCCCTCCAAGAACTCACCACCACCGTGCGCAGGCCCCACGGTGGGCGCCAACTGTGGTGGAATTGTCACGGCAGATGTCCTTAGTGTCAGGACTTAGTCGCGAGGCCAACGCATCTATGCGATAGCTTGAAGGGGTTGATCGGGACTAGAGACGCAACACACAAGACAAGGATTTAGACAGCTTTGGGCCTCGGGAAACATCATCCGGTAATAGCCCTACATGCTGTTTGTGGCTAGGTCTCATTATGCTCATGAGAGAGTCGCCGGTAAGCCGGCTCTTTGTGCCTAGCCCTAGAGATTGTTTCTTCTTCCCTGTCCCTCTTTGGGGAGCCCTGCCCCTCCTTATATAAGTTAGAGGGGCGGGTTACATGTGGAGTCCTAGTAGGACTAGGATTAGTCTATCTTCTCTTACAAGTTGATTACAAATCCGGGTCTTGCTTCCTCGTAAAGGAGATATTCCTCACGCCTTTCCTCTTAAGCCGGCCTACCATAACATAGCCGGCCTTCTGGGCCTTGAGCCTCTTGGGCCCCCGGGTCTTGTCGCTCCTTTGATCCGCTTGCCAGGTCACCCATAAGTCGCCAGGCTCGGGCGGGTCATTAGTGAGTCGCCAAGTCCGGCCGGGTTATACATCTGGCCGGGTCATACCGCGGGGTATATCCCCGACAGATCATAAACCCACAATTCATCGGATCTCGACAAACACACCACAAAAAGAAGAGTTACATCGAATAGATCTCCAAGAGAATCGAGGAGAACTTTGTATTGAGATCCAAAGAGAGAGAAGAAGCCATCTAGCTACTAGCTATGGACCCGAAGGTCTGAAGTAAACTACTCACACATCATTGGAGGGGGCATGGAGTTGATGTAGAGGCCCTCCGTGATCAATGCCCCCTCCGGCGGAGCTCCGGAAAAGGCCCCAAGATGGGATCTCTTGGGTACAGAAGGTTGCGGCGGTGGAAATAGGGTTTGGTGGTGCTCCTAGATGTGTGTGGGGTATATGGATATATATAGGAGGAAAAAGTAGGTCGGTGGAGCAATGAGGGACCCAAGTGGGTGGAGGGCGCGCCCCTGCCTCATGGCCTCCTCGATTGTTTCTTGACATCCACTCCAAGTCTCCTGGATCACGTTTGTTCCGAAAATAACGCTCCCGAAGGTTTCATTCCGTTTGGACTCCGTTTGATATTCTTTTTCGGTGAAACTCTAAAATAGGCAAAAAAAAACAATAATTTGGGTTGGGCCTCCGGTTAATAGGTTGGCCCCAAAAATAATATAAAAGTGTAAAAATAAGCCCATTAACATCCAAAATAGATAATATAATAGCATGGGACAATCAAAAATTATAGATACATTGGAGACGTATCAAGCATCCCCAAGCATAATTCCTTCTCGTCCTCGAGTAGGTAAATGATAAAAACAGAATTTTTGATGTGGAATGCTTCCTAAAATCTGATTGTGGCATGAATGTTCAAATCTGAAAGATTCAAGATAAAAGTGTAATATTGACATAGAAATAATAATACTTCAAGCATACTAACTAAGCAATCATGTATTCTCAAAATATCATGGCAAAAGAAAGTTATCCCTGCAAAATCATATAGTCTGGATATGCTCTATCTTCATCACACAAAATATTAAATCTTGCACAACCCCGATGACAAGCCAAGCAATTGTTTCATACTTTTGATGTTCTCAAACTTTTTCAATCTTCACGAAATATATGAGAGTGAGCCATGGATATAGCACTATGGTGGAATAGAATGGTGGTTGTGGAGAAGACAAAAAAAGGAGAAGATAGTCTCACATCAACTAGGCGTATCAACGGGCTATGGAGATGCCCACTAATAGATATCAATGTGAGTGAGTAGGAATTGCCATGCAACGGATGAAATAGAGCTATAAGTGTATGAAAGCTGAACAAAAGAAACTAAGTGGGTGTGCATGCAACTTGCTTGCTCACGAAGACCTAGGGCAATTTGAGGAAGCCCATCATTGGAATATACAAGCCAAGTTCTATAATGAAAAATTCCCACTAGTTTATGAAAGTGACAACATAAGAGACTCTGTATCATGAAGATCATGGTGCTACTTTGAAGCACAAGTGTGGCAAAAGGATAGTAACATTGTCCCGTCTCTCTTTTTCTCTCATTTCATTTTTTCTTTTTTATTTGGGCCTTCTTCTATTTTTTCACCTCTTTTTTTTTTCTTTTTTTCGTCCGGAGTCTCATCCCGACTTGTGGGGGAATCATAGTCTCCATCATCCTTTCCTCACTGGGACAATGCTCTAATAATGATGATCATCACACTTCTTTTTACTTACAACTCAAGAATTACAACTCAATACTTAGAACAAAATATGACTCTATGTGAATGCCTCAAGTGGTGTACTGGGATATGCAATGAATCAAGAGTGACATGTATGAAAGAATTATGAACGGTGGCTTTGCCACAAATACGATGTCAAGTACATGATCATGCAAAGAAATATGACAATGATGAAGTGTGTCATAGCAAACGGAATGGTGGAAAGTTGCATGGCAATATATCTCGGAATGGCTATGGAAATGCCATAATAGGTAGGTATGGTGGCTGTTTTGAGGAAGGTATATGGTGGGTTTATGATACCGGCGAAAGTTGCGCGGTACTAGAGAGGCTAGCAATTGTGGAAGGGTGAGGGTGCGTATAATCCATGGACTCAACATTATTCATATAGAACTCACATACTTATTGCAAAAATCTATTAGTTATCAAAATAAAGTATTATGCGCATGCTCCTAGGAGGATAGATTGGTAGGAAAAGACCATTGCTCGTCCCCGACCGCCACTCATAAGGAAGGCAATTAATAAATAAATCATGCTTCACATAACGGTTCACCATACGTGCATGCTACAGGAATCACAAACTTCAACACAAGTATTTCTCAAATTCACAACTACTCAACTGGCATGACTCTAATATCACCATCTCCATATCTCAAAACAATCATCAAGTATCAAACTTCTCTTAGTATTCAATGCACTTATATGAAAGTTCTTATTATGCCTAAAAGAAAGTTGCCATGTTGTTCTAAAGGACTCTCAAAATAATATAAGTGAAGCATGAGAGATCAATTATTTCTATAAAATAAAACCACCACCGTGCTCTAAAAGATATAAGTGAAGCACTAGAGGAAAAACTATATAGCTCAAAAGATATAAGTGAAGCACATAGAGTATTCTAATAAATTCCAATTCATGTGTGTCTCTCTCAAAACGAGTGTACAACAAGGATGATTGTGGTAAACTAAAAAGCAAAGACTCAAATCATACAAGACGCTCCAAGCAAAACACATATCATGTGGCGAATAAAAATATAGCTCCAAGTAAAGTTAGCGATGAACAAAGACAAAAAGGGGATGCCTTACGGGGCATCCCCAAGCTTAGGGTTTTTGGTGTCCTTGTATTTTACCTTGAGGTGCCATGGGCATCCCCAAGCTTAGGCTCTTGCCACTCCTTGTTCCATAATCTATCAAATCTTTACCCAAAACTTGAAAACTTCACAACACAAAACTTAACAAGAGAATCTCGTGAGCTCCATTAGCGAAAGAAAACAAAATACCACTTAAAGGTACTGTATTACAACTTCTCTATGGTTTATAAACTCTTTTACTAGCCATAGATTCATTAAAATAAGCAAACAACACACAAAAACAGAATCTGTCAAAAACAGAACAGTATGTAGTAATCTGTAACTAACGCAAACTTCTGGAACCCCAAAAATTCTAAAATAAATTGCTGCATGTGAGGAATTTATCTATTAATCATCTGCAAATGGAATTAACTAAATATCACTCTCCAATAAAAATTGCAGCAATTCTCGTGAGCGCTAAAGTTTCTGTTTTTTACAGCAAGATCAAAAAGACTTTCCCCAAGACTTCCCAACGGTTCTACTTGGCACAAACACTAATTAAACACAAAAAACACAACCAAAATAGAGGCTAGATAAATTATTTATTAAATAACTGCAAGGAAAAATATTGGGTTGTCTCCCAACAAGCGCTTTTCTTTAAAGCCTTTTAGCTAGGCATAAGATTTCAACGATGCTCACATGAAAGACAAGAATTGAAGCACAAAGAGAGCATCATAAAACACATGACAAACACATCTAATTCTAACATACTTCCTATGCATAGGCATCTTATAGGCAAACAAATTATCAAGGAAAGCAAAAAGTAGCATATGCAAGGAAGTGGAAAGAAACAATAGCAATCTCAACATAACGAGAGGTAATTTAGTAACATGAAAATTTCTACAACCATATCTTCCTCTTTCATAATAATTACATGTATGATCATAAGCAAAAACAATATAGCTATCACAAAACATATTCTTAACACGATCCACACGTATGCAAAGTTGACACTCTTCCAAAATAGTGGGATTATCATTAACTAAAGTCATGACCTCTTCAAACCCACTTTTATTAAAAACTTCATAAGATTGAACATTCTCTAAATATGTGGGATCTAAAGTTGACACTCTTCCAAACTCACTTTTAATATTATTGCAAACATTATAATCAATCTTATATTCATCACGGGGCTTAAATAAATTTTCAAGATCATAAGAAGAATCACCCCAATCATGATCATTGCAACAAGTAGAAGACAAAGCAAAACTAGCATCCCCAAGCTTAGGGGTTTGCATATTATAAGAACAATTTACATTAATAGAATTTATAGTATCATCATTCCAATGATGCTTTCTATTCAAAGATCCATCGTGAATCACTCCATAAAGTACTACATCACAATTTTCAGATTCACGAATTTCAAGCAAAACTTCATAAAGATTAGCAAGCGGATGAGGATCCATTGATCTTAGGTTATCTATTTAGAAATAAATAAACAACTATTCCAACCAAACGAGCAAACGAGCCAAGTAAGACATCAAAGCAAACGAAAAGACGAATAGAAGAAGGGTGAATAAAATGGCAAAGGTGAAGTGGGGGAGAGGAAAATGAGAGGCACATGGCAAATAATGTAATGCGATTGATAAGAGTTGTGATGGGTACTTGTTATGTCTTGACTTGGCGTAGATCTCCCTGGCAACGGCGCCAGAAATCCTTCTTGCTACCTCCTGAGCACTGTGTTGGTTTTCCCTTGAAGAGTAAAGGGTGGTGCAGTAAAGCAGTGTAAGTATTTCCCTCAGTTTTTGAGAACCAAGGTATCAATCCAGTAGGAGACCATGGGCGAGTCACCTTGTACCTACACAAACAAATAAGAACCTCAAAAACCAACGCGATAAAGGGGTTGCCAATCCCTTCACGGCCACTTGCAAGAGTGAGATCTGATAGAGATGATAATAATAAGATAAGTATTTTTGGTATTTTTATGATATAGATTGAAATTAAAGATTGCAAAATAAAATAGATGGGAAACTTGTATGATGGAGAATAGACCAAGGGGCCATAGGTTTCACTAATGGCTTCTCTCAAGATAGCATAAGTATTACGGTGGGTGAACAAATTACTGTCGAGCAATTGATAGAAAATCAAATAATTATGAGAATATCTAGGTATGATCATGTATATAGGCATCATGTCCATGACAAGTAGCACTACAAAAAAAGTCACATCTGTAACATTTTGGGCCAAACGAAATTTTTTCTGTCATACATATGACACTTCTATGACGATAATTTTGTGACAAAACCCAGTATCATCATAGATGTGGTGGGCTCCTACTTCTATGACAAAAAATCTTGACAGAAAATGGGCTTTTCATCCTGGGCGGGCCGGAGACGCAGCTGCATGACATTCTTTGGGCCGTCCATGACGGAAAAAACCGTGCTAGAGGCGAGGGGGAGGAAAATTTCGGGGAGTTCCCGATTACGATGGGAGGTCGGGGCCGAGCGATGCGCGTTTCTCTCGTACACGTACGCATGTGTGTGCGAGGCATTGGCTCTAACTGAACCTAAGCGAGGCGTTGGACTCTAATTGAACCCGAGCGATTGCACTGCAGGCTACGCGTTACTGAACCAGAGCGATCGATCGATGGCTGTTAACTGTACCCGATTGAGCGATTCCTTCACTACTGCTACTAACTGAAGCCGATCGATGCTGCCTCTGGGATGAATAGTGAGCGTTGGGGGGGTTGGATGAATAGTGAGCGGTGGCGTTGCCTCTGGATGAACAGGGCACCGTGGTGTGGTGGAGGGCTGGATGAATAGTAGACGGTGGAGGGGTGCCCGTGGAGGGGTGGATGAACAGGACCCCGTGGTGTGGAGGACTGGATGAACAGTAGACGGTGGAGGGGTGCCCGTGGAGGGGTGGTTGAACAGGACCCCGTGGTGTGGAGGGCTGGATGAACAGTAGACAGTGGAGGGGTGGTTGAACAGTAGCCGGTGGAGTAGCGCGCGGTGGAGACTGGATGAACAGCAGCCCGTGGAGGCTGGAGGAGGTCGACGGTGGAGATGAACAGTATCCCGTGGAGTCCCGTTTTGCGGTACGCCACACCCCTCTCGATGAACAGGACCCCCATTTCGACCGTAGGAGGTCCGTTTCATCTATTTTGCAGTACGCCACACCCCTCCCGATCAACAGGACCCCCATTTCGACCATAGGAGGTCCGTTTCCTCCGTTTTGTGGTATGCCAGACCCCTCCTGATCAGCAGGACCCCGTTCCGAACGTAGGAGGTCCGTTTCCTCCGTTGTGCGGCACGCAGGCCTCATTTCCATCGCCTGTTCCGTCCAAGCCCTCTCGATGAACACGACCACGCATTCCGTTCCGACCCAGCCGGTTGGCTCCCACACGTTCCGTTGCCTCCCGATGAACACGACGCATTCCGTTGCTTCCCCATGAACACGACGCATTCCGTTGCCTCCCCATGAACACGACGACGACATTGTTTCTCCGTTCCAACCCAGCCATGTACACGAGCCCTGGCCGTACGTATGCGCGAGTAGGCGTTTGAGACCCCGCCCGTATGTGCACATACGTGGCCGTATTTTCTTTCTTGCACCCTGGCCACTGTACGTACATGTACATGCTACGTGCACACCTCTACTACGACACGTGCGCGCCTCTACATCGACCAGTATGTACGTACACATTCGCGACCAGAATGACAACGCTACATACGCTTCGACCAGGTGGGTCCCGACTGTCAGGCACTTCCTTGCCTACGAAGATGTAGCTGGTGGGTCCCAGCAGTTAGGGGGCGAATCGTTTTTTTCTTGGACGCACTTCCTTGCGTGCGAAGATGTAGCCGGTGGGTCCCAGCAGTCAGGGGGCGAATCATTTTTTTTGCCTGGACACACTTCCTTGCGTGCGAAGGTGTAGCTGGTGGGTCCCAGTAGTCAGAGGGGCGAATCATTTTTTTTACCCGGACGCACTTCCTTGCGTGCGAAGATGAAGCTGGTGGGTCCCAACAGTCAGGGGGAAACGTTTTTTCCATGAAATACAGTGCCCCGTCTGGTGGGTCCCAGCTATCAGCTGGAGGAATCATTATTTTCCGCGTAATAAGGAGGCACTTCCTTGCTACGGCCGTGGACCTAGCTATCAGCCTCTCCACGTATAGTACTCTTCCGATGGAAGTCGTTCCTTGACCACGTTGACCACGCTGTGCCGAGAGCACCAGGGCAGTGGACAACAGCGAGGCCTAGGAAGGGGACGTCGCGGAGCCGGGGAAGACGGCAGTGTAAGCCCGCGCGGAGAGGAGTACGAGGGTTCACTGGTTCGGCTGCGGTGTGAGGCTGTCGTCGCCGCAGGGGCTGGACAGCGGTGGGAATAGTAGGGGGCGGTGAGGTCTCCGTGGCAGCACAGCCGACCACGGGAGGCAGGAGCATGCGGCACGACCAGCGCTGCTTTGGGCGGCTGGAGCAAGAAGACCAGAGGTTGAAGAAGCACTACGGCCGTTGGATGGACATTGTACGGTCACTAGAGCTAGAATCATTCATATTGACTAAGTTGACAAAGCCCTTCATCCCCGTCAACTTAGTAGGCCCACAAGTCAGCCTCCCACCAAGGTGGGTCCCAGCTAGCGGGGGCGTATTCATTTTTTTGTGCGTAATAAGGAGGCACTTCCGGTGGGTCCGAGCTGACAACGGGGGGAACTTTTTTTCACGAAATACGGTGGCCCGTCCGATGGGTCCCAGCAATCAGGGGGAAACAATTTTTTTCGCAAAATAATGGTGGCCCGTCCAGTGGGTCCCCGCTATCAGGTGGAGGAATAATTATTTTCCGCGTAATAAGGAGGCACTTCCTTGCGGCTGCCTCGGACCCAGTTGACAAAGGTCCCTGTCCCAGTCAACTTAGTAGGCCCACAAGTCAGCCTCCCACCATGGTGGGTCCCAGCTAGTAGGGGGAGTATTCATTTTTTTGTGCGTAATAAGGAGGCACTTCTGGTGGGTCCGAGCTGACAGCGGGGGAAACTTTTTTTCACGAAATACACTGGCCCGTCTGGTGGGTCCCAACAGTTAGGGGGAAATGTTTTTTGGGAAATAAGGTGGCTCGTCCGGTGGGTCCCTGCAGTCAGGTGGAGGAATAATTATTTTGCACGTAATAAGGAGGCACTTCCTTGCGGCCGCCTGGACCCAGCTGTCAGCCTCTCCACGTAAAGTACTCTTCCGATGGAAGTCGGTCGTTGACCACGTTGACCATGCTGCGCCGAGAGCACCAGGGCGGTGGTCTGGACGACGGCGAGGCCTAGGAAGGGGACGACACGGAGCCGGGGAAGACGCATCAGTGGAAGCCCGCGCGGAGAGGAGTACGAAGGTTCACTGGTTTGGTTGTGGTGTGAGGCTGCTGTCGCTGCAGAATAACAGGGAGTGTGGGTGAGTAGAGGGATGGCCTGGACAGCGGTGGGAGTAGTACGAGGCGGTGAGGCCTCCGCGGCATCACAGCCGGCCACGGGAGGCAGGAGCACGCGACACGACCGGCGCTGCTTTGGGCGGCTGGAGCAAGAAGACCAGAGGTTGAAGAAGCACTACGGTCGTTGGATGGACACCGTACGATCACTGCAGCTAGAATCGTTTATATTGACTAAGTTGACAAAGCCCTTGGTACGCATCAACTTAGTAGGCCCACAGCTCGGATTTGGCAGAGAACATATAGCCCATTTGCGATTTGTAAGAATGTACATCCCATTTTTTAATTCTAATGGAATTTACTACATCCCATTTATAGTTTGTTAAAAGTACAACCCAACTTCTAGCTAGGACAATGATTAATAATTTCAAACGACCACTCAAAACAGAATCCAAAAAAATTCCCACATTTTGATGGGATCCGAAATATTTTTATCTGAAATTTCTAGTCAGATTAAATATAATTTCAAAATAAAGTTGTATTACATTAAAATCCAACGAAATATTGCGCGTGCAACAAGTAATGAAATTAAGACTTTCAAATTCCAAAAATAATATATTTTTCAAACTAATTACGTGTTTGGTGCATAGTAACTGTCCTGTTATTATAATTACATCCCATTTATTATTTCTTAAAGTCCATTTTCTTGTTAAGCCTAATGCATACCTCCTAGGAAAGTTTGCAGCCCAGCGGGGCGGAGAATAACAAGTTGACCCGGATATTGTGTACAACTGTCGGCCCAGTTGCATTGCTGATGTTGAAAAAAAGGCTTGTGTAGTACAGTACAACCTAACATGGTTACTCAGCCCACATTCAGCGACACCGGAAAGGCCCAAACAAGGCTTCTGTACAACTTTTTGAAGTCACTGAGCTCAATTAATAACTTAAGGAAAAAATTTAGATTATAGTGGAGCCTAATTAAAAGCTGTCATGAGCAAATAAATAATTCAACGGGTCCCACTTGTGTGTGTGCGTGTGTGTGTGAGAGAGAGAGATAGAGAGAGAGAGACCCATTGGTCAATGCTCGTAAATACATTTTTCAGCCATATGCATTGCTGATGCTCAGTAAAAACTTATATAGTTGACACAATCATATAGAACATCATAGCACACTGAACTTGCATACAAAAATTTCACGCAGGCGGCACAATCAGGATGGAAGCAGTGGATCGCTACAGGAAGGGCTATGTTGAAACCAACGAAGTCGTACATAACGGTTCATCGTCTTTATCAATGACGGGGAAATATCTTGAATGTTGTGCAAAGAAAATAGACAGACAACACAATAAGTTCTGCTAGCACATTAAGTTGACGTACAACCCTTTCTAAAAAAAGTTCAGGTACAAAATTAGAACAGGCCACAATGAAATGTACTGGCATATCAGTGCTTCACACCCATAGCTCGGATTTAACTAGTATCTGACAAGATTCAGTTGTTACCTCAAATTAGAGCACATCCAGGCAGCCAGCCCTGCCTCTTCTCCCAAAGAAGTAGTGGCCTCCGCCACGCGATGGAATAGGCCCTGTGCCATCCATCATTCCGAGCAACACGGGGAAAGTCTGGCGTTGATTCCTGTAATGGACGTCGTCGACAGACCTTGGCACCAGCGGCGGCGGCAGGACTTCGATTGATGGATTGACCACTTCTTCGACATGCACGGACACTCAATACAGGTACATCCCTAACATGGTCCGTAGCGGCCTTGGTGGCAACGAATAGTACAACCCCGGTTCCTGCACCGGTATCTCAACACCAATCACCTTCGGTATGGTGGACAGCTTCTTCATCCATGCCTTAACTGTTAGAGCCCAGCTGTCTGGAGGAACAAACATACTTACGAGCTCACCTCCAAGGTCGTTGATAAGCTCGTTCATGGACTCGTTGTTCCAAGCACGTCGAGGCATGCCGTGGAAGGTAAGCTTTGTTAAACTCAAGCTCAGAGGGCACCGAGCCCCATCCTGGGTGCCACCGATCAAAGCTCACCAGCGCGCCATCGCACGACAAACGCCGGGAAGATTCGAACACACGACTGCAGTCGAAAGTTGTCCGGAACCTGACGAAGAAATCAGCCGGTGGCGGACAGACTTCGACGAGCAAGTCACTTATTTGGATGTCGTGCGCAATGCCAAGAGCTTTGACAAGGTCCTCTGGCGAGACGGGAGGCCGGTCGCCGTTGATGGTTACCATCAGCACTTTGCCGGCAAACT
Source organism: Triticum dicoccoides (assembly GCF_002162155.2). Lineage (NCBI taxonomy): Eukaryota > Viridiplantae > Streptophyta > Magnoliopsida > Poales > Poaceae > Triticum > Triticum dicoccoides. The sequence goes on from NC_041380.1 coordinate 415,732,487, forward strand.
GGTCGTCAAGCGCCGCCATGCCACTATTGAGCGACAACACGCAGCGACCGAAGGCAGGACGAACCTCAGGATCTCCGGCTCAGAGATCTGCGTTGATCGGCGACATGATAGTGTGTTTGAGTACAGGGAGTACAGGAGGGGGATTTCAGGGAACTGGAGTAGGAATCGAGATTCCAGAGGTGGGGGAGGGGCGGGAGACTGGGGATGAAAAGGTAGCATGAATTTCGAGCATGCGCCAATATGCTCTCGGCGCCCAAGCGCATGAAAACACCGGTGGCGCCCACACGTCGGCCTAAGAATCCTTATTCTTTCTTTTTTGGAGAGCCCGGCCTTTTTTTAGGATCTTTTGAGAGCCCGACCTGAGAGTCATAATTGACCTGTTTGGCATTGCGTTACTACTCGGCCCATATTCAACGACACCTCACTGGCCCAAACAAGTGTACATCATCGAAAATACACTGAGCTCAAATTATATAACTTGAAAAAAGGAGATATACTCTGAACACTAGAGAATGGTGATGCCCTCATTTAGGCCACCAGTAGTTCGAGACAATAAACAGTTCGAAACAACAATATATACAACATTCAAACGCTGACTAGTGACTACTACTAACATAAACAGCAAGACATGATAGTTCATAAGAAGTCTTGCTACACCACCAAAACACACCCATCTGCAGCGCTCAGACTCTCGTGATCCAGACGAGAATGACATTCTAAACAGAAGCAACTATTACATAGTAAGAGTGACATAGACGAGGATGACCAAATGACAAGGAATATGCATACCAAAATAAAGAACTACCCATCCAGAACCAGCAGCAAAGACAACAAAGTCATTCGAAGAGATGATCCAACACCATCATAATTTGCAGCCCCGCTTCAGCGACCAGTGATCCGGAGACACCAGTACTCCACCCTTTCGATGCAACAACCCAATTACCTATCAACCTGAAGGCTTGAACCACATCACTGCCTGTCGTAATTGAGACATCCAAGGATCAAAGTTAATCTAGATGCCTTTGTCATTCTCACCTTCTTTTGGCTACAGGCTGTATCGTTGACAATCAGGGGAGTTTGCTCCCGAACTCCTAGGGCTCGCCATGTAGACACAATTTTCCATAGAAAACAGAGCCTCTCTGCCATCAAGGTCCTTGCCAATGGTGATCTCCTGGTTAATCAGATAATTGAGTCCGAGAAACAGAGAGTGTGAACCAAGGCTGTTTACCCACCTCCAACTAAAAAATCCTAAAGGCCCCAACAAGCTGGTATCCTGCTCATAGACGTAACACCCACTGTCCGGATACTCACGTATTACACGGTGCTTGTATATAGTGGGGTTTTTTCAATATAACTTTTCCGGCTCATGTGTCCGAATGATCATCAGTCTTTTGTCGTCGTCTGATCGAGTGAGTAACCAATTTTGCTTCCATGTTTTTGGCAAAGGTGGTGTGATTACAAAGGGCAGTAACTGTAGGGACACTGCATCATATCATAAAGGACATGTATTGTTAATGTAAGATCAACATTGTTCAAAGTATGAGTAGTATAATGCAAGAAACAGCATTAATATGTCCCTATTGGAACTGGGAGGAAAATACAGGGAAATGTATACTGGGTTCGAAAATATAGAAGTGCCATGCATGGTTATACTCATGTTATCTCGCAATCGATTCTTCACAGGAAACTACCATGTCATGCATGTTATGTAATCATGTTCTGATCTCACAAACAAATTCTTCAAGGTAACTAACAGACCATGCGTTGTTATATACTCATGTTCTGTGGGCAAATTTTTTGTGAGGATATTATTCTAGCCATTGATTGCTGAAGGGCGAATATAGGTATGTACACATGGTAAGCATTGAAGGATTTCACTACTTCCAAATATAGAGTTCTCCATATGCACATTTACTTCCCTAATGTATGGTTAGATGAAACCAACACTGTGGTGCATGTTTCGACATCATGAAAATGAGGAAACTAACATGGCCATTGATACACACTCATATTTAGTAGTAGTATATAGATTACTATAAAATAAGGATAATATCCATATATTCCTAACCGTTTGATTATTCAGGGTACAAATTGGCTGTAATGACATGGTCACAATCGCATGAATTAACTCATTCCAAATATAGCTGATTTACGGTGTCTTTAATACATTGCCATAGTTCTACTCAAATTCTGCTCAAACAAGGATATGCCAATCATCACAAAAATTTCAAACAGTGTCATGGCGTCATCATTAACATGAGATGGAAACAACTTACACGCACCGTCCCAGCAATACATGGTGCCATCTGCTTTGTCGATCGCGTAGATGATGCCATTGTGTTCAATAGCATCACAGAAGTGTGTATCAACTTTGACGATGATCCAGTGCGAGCCGAGTTGTCTCCAGCTAAAGAAGGCACCGACGTAAAGATAGGCAAGTCCATGGTCGAACAAGGCAATTAGCTTGAAGTCTGCGTAATTCACATGTCATGTGGGCATTTGGCAGATTACAATCTTCTGCAAAACAAGGTCCGTCCAACTGACGTAGTAATCTAGATGACTTGGACCGCGATGGTAATACTATATATAATCCAACGGAGGAAGGATAATCTCATGGGAGGTCTGGAAGTTCACGAGCACCAACTTTTTACCATCTTCTTTGAAGGCAGCCATCCAGTGGGAGTTCATGCCGACCCAGTACATACCTACCAAGAAGTTTCGGGCGATGGTGATCGGATCGATGTCGAGGGAAATGATGTACGGCGACCCACTACATACCTGCAAAGAAGTTTCGGCTAATGGAGATCGGATTGAAGTCGAGGGGCATCTACCTGCCAAGAAGTTTCGGGCGATGGTGATCGGATCGATGTCGAGGGAAATGATGTACGGCGACCCACTACATACCTGCAAAGAAGTTTCGGCTAATGGAGATCGGATTGAAGTCGAGGGGCATCATGCACGCCTCTGTATCATGGTGAGCCAATCTCACAAGACCAAATAGCAGCAAGCAGGGTGTCTTGAAAAGCTTAGGCCTCGCTTCGACAATGGCCGTGTGCATGTCCCTCGAGCATGCAGCCAGCCGCAGGGCGCTCAACATATCCATACACGAACAACAGAGGTTGAGGATGTCACTGGGGAGATTGCTCCAATCGCGACTCATATGGATGCTGCGCGGTTCGCGTTCGGCCATGGTGGAGTTTGGAAGGGGGCTTGATTTACGGGGGAGAAGGATGTTGGTGCTGGAGCGGCTAGCGAGGGAATAGTGGTACTGGGGGAGGCGAGTGAGGCGACGGTACACAGGGGCACAGTGAGATGGAGACGGATACGGAGACGGAGAAGGTGATGGAGATGGAGTGGTGCTATGGGAGCAGAGAGGGAGACGAGGCGAGGAGCCAATGTGCTGTACAACGGCGGTGACAGACTGCACAGTGCACAGGGTGAGGCTGATTTTGGTAACCCGAACACGCCACCTGGACTAGTGTCAGGCGCAGGGTGTTGTCACTTCACCGTGAGGACTGGATGAATAGTATTTTGACCATCAAGTGTACCACAGATGTACTACTACTACTACTAGTAGGAACATGAGTACTCCAGTATTGTATAGCAGAAATAGGTCTCCCGTGCTAGCATGCCTGTTCACTCCATCGTTCAGGTATCATCCATATTGCGAGCAGAACCAAATTCTCGTGCATGCCCAATCAACGCCCTACCGCGATGCATGCAGTGGTCGTTCTGGTGCATCAAGGACGGCATGCAGATCGTTCCACACTTGAGAAGAGGAAAAATGGAAAGGTAGAACACGCCAGCAGAGGAAGAGAACGCTGGCTAACGAGGCTGGGAGGGGATCGAGCAGGAAGTTAATGCTCCACGCCTAAAGGTTTTGGGAAAACCTGATTTTCATAAGGTGACTTATACTCACCTAAACGGAGGGAGTATTCCTTAACCAGAGAATGTTGTGTCTCCCACTCAGACGCTCAAAAAAAACTACAACACATTTTTTATAATTTTGCATAGGTCCCACCTATCAGGAAGGATGGGCACGTACACGAACAGGTACGACTCATCAGTCTACCCGCATAGCCTTTTCGTTTAGTCTACCTAGCCGTCTAATCAACTGCCTGCACGCCACTTCTCCCATTTACTTCTCCATCAGGAACCGATTCTCCTCGACTTCTTCACCTCCCCTTCGTCTTCATTTGCATCCAAACCCCGTACATATGCAAGCCAATCTCCACTCACACCGAGCCTAACCTGTGAAACAGTGGGCAGGGGGAGAATTAGGAAATGGACATGGAAGTAGTCTTTAGAATGCATTTACTACGTGATCAAACTCATCTTACCTGCTCATCGGAGGAAATCCGAGTGCCCCTGAACATCGACATCTCAAGGGGCGTCAACTTGCAACTACGGCCATGTCGCGCTGGAGAGACCCCCAAGGAAACATCCTCGTGCGTTCCACAGAACATCAAGATGCATTTGTATGAGTAGTTTATCTTGTGAGAGAAAAGGCTGAACAAGGGAAGGCCTCTATAGATAGAGATGGACACTACTACTACCAATGTGCTGGCCCATGCGTTGCAATGGATCCAAAGTAGTAGAATAATACTTTTTCACGTGCTTGAAATATAAACACTCTAGTTTCGATATACATGTGTCAGCAGACATGATAGCTTGTCCATGGAAGTTGAACCACGACGACCATCACGTTTCTTGTTTCTACCACTGCCACACGCACACACGATTCCCACGACGCCGCTCCAACCCACGGCACGACGTCCCCCAACATGGACATGGATCCTCTGACGTGGCTATCACTGCCTTGCCCTGCCTTTCCTTCGTTGACAGGTGGGACCCACGCTTATGGGTCCCACATGTCAGTGACAGAATGGTAGGATTGTTCGCGTCAGGGGATCCTCATCCCCTCGACGTGCCCCTCATCCCTCTCGGCCCCACCGCTCCTCTGCCTTTGTGTGCATGACATGCAGGCCAGCTGAACTGCGACGACCATCAACTTTCTACCACAGACACACCCGATTGGACGCGGTTTGCCTGCTCCGCTTCTGTGCTCCGATCCATAGTCCCGCACCATCGAATTTTCATCCAGCAGCTGTGACACATTTAGTACCCGCCGGTGTGGCCATCTACGCCTCGTAACGCCTCGATGCCCAGCTGTGGCACCCTCGCCACGGCCACACCACCACCGGCCAATTCATCTCAAACGAGTGAGTCGCGAACCACGCCACCACCATGAGAATGACATGTGGGCCAGCCGCATTTAAGGTCTGCATGTCATTGACTCATAGGCCGGGCACTAAAGCCACTAAAGTTCGGTCCCGTGGGCCCCGAGAGGGAAATGTAACTCCTGCGGTAGGCCTTGTGGTGCTCCCGCAGTATGAGCTCGTGCCAAAACTGGAATTTGTTTCTTACTACTACCAACTAGTACTAGTAAGGTACACGTGCATTGCACGCATGAGATTCTGGTGGTTTGTGCATTATGGTTCTACATGTGGAGCTTTCTGGATTCTAACATGTGGCAAAATCTGGTGGAACGTAAGGTTAGGCAAGTTTGATTAAATTAGGTGAGTGTTTGGTTCAAGCCACACCTTAGGCAAGCCACACTAAGGCCCCACATGACATACACACAAAAAATGTGGCAAGATTCCCTTAGGCTTGCCAACTTGTTTCTCTCGTTTTGTAGAACTAATAACTTTGCCTAAGCTTAGTTGTGTCATGCACATACCTACTAGTAGTTGTATAGTGCTAGTACTAGTAATATAGTATTAGGAGTACAAACTTGGTACTAGTAGGAGTAGTACTAGTACGGAATGCACCTACTCTATCAACGAGCCCCGTCTGACACCAAATTTCTTGGCTTCCGTGCTACAGCTAGATCTTCCCCTCATTTCTGTTTTCCAACCCAACGGCGGGCAGGGTGTCGGTTTGCTCAATGGCGGTCCCACATGAAAGTGAAAATGCTAGGAAACACGCCTTCCCTAAGCTATGTGTCGTGCCGGACGGGCCGTGTTGTACTCCTGATTCCCGGGCGTATGGGGGTGCGATGCAAGCGGCGGCATGCCTTTTCCTTTTACCAGCAATGTGCCCGTGCGTTGCGATGGATCCAAAGTAGTAGAATAGTAGTATTTGTTCACAAACTTGAAAGAAATCACTATTGTTTTGATATACTCCTAATATATTACTCCCTCCGTATCTAAATATTTGTCTGTTTTGAGATTTCAAATGGACTATCACATAAGGATTATATAGACATATTCTAGTGTTTCTAGCAAGATGCCCGCGCGTTGCACGAAGTTGATGGAAAAGGTAAGCACAACTTATAAATTGACGGATGGAGTACTAGTTACAGTGATGCATATAATTAAGCAAAGGGATCGCACATGTCGGTATTGACTGGAATGAGAATGCAATAGCACAATAAGAATTAAGGCCACGATGATGCGATCGCAGTGGTGGTTACAGAAGGCAAGAAGAAAGATGGATCCACGAACGTACGACCTCCTCCTCCTCAACTTAGTGCGCCGGGCCACCGACCAGCGGCTAAGGAGAGACGGCTTTTGTGGCGAGGTCGAGGTGCTTCTCAGCAAAGGCATACAAGGCTTCCAGCCGGTTGAGGAAGGCCAACGTCATAGCGTCCTCACTGGCCTTGTAGATACCTATGTACACGAGTTCCTCGTACATGTGGATGTGTAGGTCGACGAATTCTTGTAGGGCGAGGTGCCTCATGGCAAGCGCGGCCTCCAGGTGGACATTCTTTGTGGCGTCAGCGGGCAGTCGCAGGGCCACCAGTGCTTGAAAGAGGTTCCGGCCATGGAGGCCGATTAGGATGGTAGGCAATGAGGAGCCCGGGCCGCGGGTTGGAGGAGTACGGCGATGTCGTCCGTGAGCTTCTTGAGGACGGTGAACTTGTTGCTGGTGGCAACGATCATCTGGTCCAACTGAGAGTCGTAGTTGGCGTCGAAGGCGGCCATCCACCAGCCGGTCTCCAACACCGTCTGGAGACAATCCTCGGCGCCATGCCACGGGCCGGCGTCATGGACCATTTGGCGCAACCGCTGGCTGCTCACGAGCATCGCCGCCATGGGTCTGGAGTGAGCTCTTTTGCGCTTAGTGTAGGTGCTTAGGAAAATACTTAGGTGAGTACGATGTGGTAGATGCATTGGAATTGAGGGGCGCCTTTATATGAGGGCAATGAGGGTAAACTGTGTTGCATTCACATCGTGCAGCCTCTTTTCCCGGACCTCCTCCCATTACTTCCCTCATGCATTAATTGAAGGAGGATGCATTGGCCGTTCAACATATCGGGAACCGCTACTCCCTCCCTCGTCTGCATTAAAGCTGTATCGGGAACTGCGACGCCCGCTGTCAAATAGAATACTCCCTCCGTCTAGGTGAGTATTAAGTCATCTTACGAAAACCAAATACTAGTAAACACATAGGCGTGGTGCATTAACTCTCACGTTGTTTCTTCTTTTTTGACATAAATAGGGGAATCAACCAAGTAGAGATGTGGGGCTTGTATGCTTTTAATGACTTGAGATTATCAAACATGACATGCAGTGGTCAGTTCGTTGCACAAGAACAAATACAACCCACGTCAGCACACACGCATCTTATATAGCATCACATCCAATGGCTATAAAAGATGAATGAGACCAAATTATATCTCATCTAGATGAGTTCTAGCTAAACTGTATTAATAATACTTAGTACTCCTACGCCATGTATCATATATTATTATCATGTAGTACTTTATTTATTTATGAGGTATCCAGATGGCACTGCACCACCAAGAAAAGTGGGTAACATCAAAATTATGGACTACTTTTTTGAGTATGTTGGTAAGGTCTGGTCATAGTCACTTGTTGAAATCTCTAAAAAGACAAATACTCCATCCGTCCAGAAATACTTGTCATCAAAATGGATAAAAGGAAATGTATCTAGACGTATTTTAGTTTTAGATACATCTCTTTTTATCCATTTTGATCACAAGTATTTTTGGGCGGAGGGAGTAGAAAACAGAGTTGGTGATGATGGTGTGCGTGCCATCCTGCAATATAGGCCGTCGAATTTATATCTAACGGATAGGAAAGAAACTATGGCAATTTTGCAAAAATATACCCACACGTCTCTCCATGTTCGCAAATAAGGCCTTCCCTCGTTCAACCTTTTCTCTCACAAGATAAACTACTCATACAAATGCATCTTGATGTTCCGTGCAACGCATGGGCAGCTAGCTAATTTCTATTAAAATAGTTGCTGCGATAATTGGGTTGAAGTGATATATTTTATGTCTGCCCTGAATGATTTCAGATTCACTAGTAGTAACAAAGAAAAGTTTGCCTTGTTAATTAACAGAAAACAGGGTGAAAACTATCACATGAGGCCGGTAAAAACAAGGCACACTGGGTTCAGCGTCATCGTCACTACAGTTGTGCGCGCGCGAGAAGTCTACATATCGAGGGGGCTACCGAGCGAGGCACCGAGACACAATGTTTTAGAGAGAAACCAATTGACAGATTATGATCAGATCGAGTTCTCACCCTTCTGCTGTCATTGTTGGGGGGGAGGGAGAGAAAGACGTATCGAGAGTGTGCACGGTAGGCATAGAGGCACAACTAGCACGTGTGTGTGTGTGTGTGTGTGTGTTTGAAAGAGGAGTAGATAGATTATTATCAAGATCGATGTGCCACCCTACTCCTTCGGTGCCGGGTAGTGTGTGTGTATGTTTGAGAGGGAAGCCAGTCGATAGATTAGTATCAAGATCGAGGTGTCACCCTACTCCTTC